>NW_025999875.1:308925-427776 GCF_001458135.2 Marmota marmota marmota
TTTTTTTTTTTTTTTTTTTTTTTTTTTTTTTTTTTTTTTTTTTTTTTTGTGGTGTTGGAGATTGAAGCCAGGGCTTTGTGCATTCAAGGCAAGCACTCTATCAACTAAACTATATCCCCAGCCCTCTATGGAATATATCTTATTCTAGTTAAAACCCCATTCTTATATATGTACATGAGGGTGGGATTCACTGTGATGTTTTCATATATATACACTGGAAAATTATGTGTCATTCCACTGTCTTTCCTTTTCCTATCACCCCTTCCCTCCATTTCTTTAAAATGAAAATACAGATTGTCCTATAAATAGGACATTGTGATAATATAGTATCTTTTACATATATAAACTATCCTATAAATAGAATACTGGACAAATATGATATCTGAGGGGCTGGAACAAAATGTATTTTACAAAATAATTAGTCAACTAAAGATTGAGAAAAAAGCTGGGTTTTCACGGGCTTAGAAGTTTGAGATACCTTCGTGTAAGCCAGCAGGTATCATAATTCTCATTAGTAATGATAAAATTGAGTGGATTGTATGCCTGATATCACATAACCAAAAAGTAGCAAAGCCTTGCACCAGATACCCTCATGTTCAGTGTTGGCTACCAATCTTGCAATGGTCCAGCCCTTTCCTCAGTGCCCCTATCACTTCTCTGTTCCTTAAGCTATAAATGAGGGGGTTGAGCATAGGTGTGAGGACTGTGTAGAAGATAGATACCACTTTGTCATGGCTAGGGGCTCTGTATCGCCTAGGCCTCAGGTAGATAAACATTGCTGCCCCATAGAAGAAGGAGACAGCTGTCAGGTGGGAGGAGCAGGTAGCCAGGGCCTTCTTACGGGCCTGAGCTGAGTGCATTTGGAGCACAGTTCCCAAGATGCGAGCATAGGAGGCCACAATGATGGAGAAGGGAAAGAGCAACATGACGACACAGCAAACAAATATCACCTTTTCAAAAAGGGATGTGTCTACACAAGCCAGCTTCAACAAAGATAACATCTCACAGAAGAAGTGGTTCACCTCCCTCAAGCCACAATAGGGGAAGCTCATTACTACCACCATCTGGATCAAACCATCTATTATCCCAAAAGCCCAGGAGCTCCCAACAATCTGGAGACAGACTTTGTGGTTCATGAGGATAGGATAATGAAGTGGGTGGCTAATGGCCACATAGCGGTCATAAGCCATGAGTCCAAGCAAGAGCCCCTCAGACCCTACTAGACAGACAAAGAGACCAATTTGTATACCACAACCCACAAAAGAAATGGACTTCCTCCCAGACAGGAAGTTGACTGCCATCTTTGGTACATTGGTACAGACCAACATGAGGTCCATGAGAGAGAGCTGACTGAGGAAGAAGTACATGGGAGTATGAAGTCGAGGATCTATGTAGATGAGGGAGATGAGGAGAACATTCCCACAGAGGGCCACTATGAACACCACCATAACTGCAGAGAAGAGGACAAGGTCAGTTGGACTGTGGGAGAAGATGCCCAAGAGGACAAAGTCATCTGTGGATGATTGGTTCAACCATATCTCCATGGCTCAGTTGTTCATGGTCACCTGGGAACATGGACAAAAGGATAGTGGATTGACTTCCTTCTTTCCTTCCCTCTTTCTTTCTTTCATCTGTTTATGTTGTTATGCATGTTGGGCAAGCACTCTATCATTAAGCTACATTCCTAGCCCCTTGACTAACATTTTTAAACTGAACTTTGCATTCTACATCTTCACCCAGCTCTTTTGTTTGTATTATCAAACATCAGTGTAAACTCTGGGACACTGAAGGGGATACTTCTTTATGACTCCATGACACAGCAACAGGAGCCCTCCTAGTGCATAGAATTAGACTGCTCATAGAAGCATATATAGAATTATTATCTGTCTGTTTGTATCATTACCAAGAAGTATAGAAATAACTTAGTTTATGTGTCATAGAACTTTAGGACAAACCCCCTCAGCAAGCAAGGTCTGTACTTTATCATATGACTCTAAGTTTTTTTTTTTTTATCTGGGATCACAAAGATTTGGTAAACTATTTATAGTAGGGCTTGAATAATTTCATTGCCCAAAGAGAATTTATACACATTCTAGAAAGGAAAAAGATTGAGTTTCTCCTTAGTCTGTAGGTCTTTATATTCCAAGCGTTTTATCGTGCTAGCCACTCTGTCATATTTATAATGTAGATAAAGGAAGGGCTTATTCAGTACTCCAAATGAGAAAGAACTGGATATAATTGTCATTGTCAGTCATATTGGGGATGACAGGAAAGTCATAGGACCATGAGAAGCAGTGACTTGGTGCTCAAAGCTCTTAAGACAGAGATATATTCGGTTATGCTCATATGTTAAAAATTACTACTTCCAACATTAGGTCAAAAGAGACGTCAACAGTTCTATCTGGGGTACTTTAGCTGTACTCTTTTGTGCCCTGGGAGAAGTCAGCTACCATGCTGTGCGGGGCCCTGTGTTATTTCTATAGTAACAAATAGCTTCTAACAAATAGATCCAAAATTTAGCAGCTTAAAATACAATTTCTGTGAAAAATAATTCCAATAGGAGTGGATGAAAACTAGTATAAGCAATACCTGATTACTTAATTATCTTTAGTAGAAATCAAAGAGTACTATATATACATCTTCTTAGCTGATATTTTCCATCTGGCCTTTTGAACCATTTCCTCACTGCCTCATCAATTTTCCAATTAATTTATTTGGACTCTGACAGTGAGGAGAAATTTCCCTTGATCTTTGGTTAAGAACTTGTTCTAAGCACTTTTTTTGCAGGGGAGGGAGCTGGAGATATCATTGAATTTTACATAGACAATGTAAAGTAAGAAATAAAATTATGCATATTAAAAAACACATATGGTATATGCCTACATTGTATAGGCAGGAGGTTGGCAAGTTCAAGGCCAGCATGAACAACTTAGTGAGACCCTGTCTCAAAATAAAAAGTAAAAAGGTCTGGGGATGTAGCTTAGTGGTAAAATGTCCTTGGGTTCAATCCTCAGGACTGCAAGAAAAACAAACAACCAAAAAAGACAAAGCACTACTGATGATAGTTAAAATATTCAGACCTCAGGCAAATAGAAGAATAAATAGTTATAAACAACTGAGTGGAAAAAAATCACCATATTCTCAGGACTATCAGATATTTTTGTGGTTCTGTAAATAGCCCAGCAATGCAGTATTTTCCCTTTACTTTTCTATTAATTATCTACTTCTATGTAACAAATAGTTCCAAAATTTAGCAGCTTAAAATACAACAGAATCACAAACACTTATTATCTCACGGTTTCTGTGGGTCAGGGATCCAGGTGCAGGTTAGTTGGATGCCTCTAGTATAAGGTCTCCCACCATGTTAGGGTCAAGCTGTTGGCTGATATGGTCCTCTCAAGACATTACTAGAAGAGGCTCCACTTCAGCATATCCCAAGTGGCAGTTGGAAAGTTTTGTTTCCTTCTTACAGGGCAAGTGATCCCCCAAAGAGTATAGCTAAAGTACCCTATATGGAAGCTGAAATATTTTATGACCTAATGTTGGAAGTGGCATCCCTTCAGTTCTGCTGCATTCTGTAAATTTTACCACATTTAAAGGGAGGGGAACCACACAAGGCTATGGATACCTGGGAATGGAAGTCAGTGGTGACCCTCTTAGAGAGCCACCTACAACATCCTTTCATTATCTAGTCTCAAATCCTGATTGATGAAATAAATAAATTTGGATTCTGATAAATTTTAACAAGCAATCTTGTGACACAAGACAGATGGTGATTTATAGGAAGCCTAGAAAACTAAGAATCAAGTATTCTGAACTCATTAGTCAATCTTTAATCTGCAGAGAGAAGGCAGGGATCTCTGATTTATTCTAGTGACAGATAGTACATAATTAGTAAAAACTATGCCCATCCCTCACACCCATTTTTTTTTTTTTGGTACTAGGGATTGAACTCAGGGGCACTCTACCACTGTGCCACATCCCCAGCCCTATTTTATATTTTATTTAGAGACAGGGTCTTAGCACCTTGCTTTTGCTGAGGCTGGCTTTGAACTCGTAATCCTCCCGTCTCAGTTTCCCGAGCCACTGGTATTACAGGCCTGTGCCACCATGCCCAGCTTCATATCCATTTTTCTATTTGCCCTGCAACAAAAGTATAGCCATCGTTAAAATAGACTCTATTACAAATGAACAAACTGAGGCTCTATGGAGTTGGCTGGATTGTCTTAGTTTGGGAAATGTAGAACAAAGACTTTTAAAGTTTTGTATACTTTACATCAGGCTAATTCTGGGAAAACATATCCTGAGAAAGGCAAACTAACTTATCTTGTAGAAATTCTTAGTTAGAAACTTCCATTTTTTTTTTTTGTATGTGGTATTGGGGATTAAACCGAGAGGCACTCTACCACTGAACTCCACCTCATTCCCTTTTATTTTTCACTTTGAGACAGGTCTCTCCAAGTTGCCAGGGCTGGCCTTGAACTTGGCATCCTCCTGTCACAGCCTCCCTCATAACTGGCACTACAGGCAATGTGTCACCATGCCCAGTTTTCAATTAACTTCTTTCTAAATCTTGGCTCACCCAGCAGTAGCCTTCTGATCCATAACTGGACTGACTCTTAAAAATTGGAGATACTTTTAAAAAGAGCAATACGGTTTCTTATGAGATATATCTCTCATAAAATAAGAATACATTATTACTTACTATATTAAATTCATACCTCATGAGTTGGTTGGTATGAATGGAATTTTCCAATTCTAGAGGAAAATTAAAATTACATTTCTGACTCTTCAGAACTCAGGAAAAGTCCTCCAAGTGACAATCATGAAACTAAGGTATAAAAGATTGGTGCCAGAGAATCCATTTGCCTGCTCTTATGGGCATTTCTCAAAATGACACCCGAATCTTTACTGGATCACAGGCATCCCTTCCAAGCCTAAGATGAGCTCCAAACTTCCAATTATTTGAAAAATATGTACAATTGCATTTCTTGCTGGAACTTTGAACAGAAAATACTAAAATTATAATTCTCATCTGCACATCTCCAGAAAAAAATCACCTCTCATCTCACTTTTTTAAAAAACGATAACATTACCCTGATTTATCAAGCTCAAAATGACCCACATTAGTTGCTCCATGTGCCCCCAACCTAATTCCTGTCAGGGTCTAGTTGATTTGCCCTCACTGAAAGACTCTTGCTTCTTACATCTGCCTTTCTATTTTCATCCCTCTTGTCATCTTTGCAATTCAGGTTTTTACAAATGACAAGGATAATCTCTACAAATAGATGATAGGTGAATGTACAAGTCATTTATGTGTGAGTGTATTCAGGTCTACTTTGCCATACTGCAAAAGTGGAACAAGGTGACTCCACAGAACATGTTCTTTGTGTGAAAACCTGGGGAATTTCATCAACTAGGATGTGACTGCCCATTTCCACGACAAAGGAGTTGGCTTCTTGATCTGTGCCCCTTTCAGAATGGAGCATGTCTTGGACTCATGAACAAGAAGATATACCCAGGAGTCCTTGCCACCAAGAGTACACAGTTGTGATATTGAGGGCCCTTTCTATAGGAGTGAATCACTTTTCCCATCTTGGTCATACTGGCCTCAGGCTCAATCAAGTAGCAAAACAAACAAATTTCTTTTCCTGCTGAGGACCCTCAGCCCCTAGCACCAGTATGCAGAGAGACACCTGACTGCATGTGCTTTCAGAGTCTCTGTCTCTATCCTCTCTCTCTTTTCAAAATTTTCACACTGCTCTGTCTCATCAGAAATTCTTACAGCACATCTACATAACAAGTGACTCTCCATTAAAAAGACCTTTCTTTGCAGAAACAGAAAATAAAACAATACTAGAAAGGGCAACAGAAGCCCAGGTTCTGAGATTCAGTTCATTCCCACTCACTGTGGACATCTAGCACTATGAGCCTCTGCAGATGTGGCTGCAGAGAGGGAAAGAAGGGAAAATGGTCATGTCTCCTCCATCTTGTCACTCCTGTAAGATTCTGATGAGGGAGTTTATATGGAATGTTCCAATAAAGTTCTCCTATTATAAGTTGTATAACAGTACTATCTGGGTCTTTAAGGACATTTCTCTCCCTGTCCTGGATAGCCTCCTTGAACTTACATGCTTATTTCTATTGTGTTTTCAATTTCGACCCAGAGTGTCCAATAGGCTTATTCTACCTAAGAGGCCAAGCAGAATCCTTGCTCTTTTCTGGGGCAGCAGCCATCCTAAATTTTTTTCCCATCTCAGTTAATGACAGGTCTGTCTAGTTGCCCAGGCCATCACACTTGGGTTATTCTTGAGTCATCTTCTCTCATACATACATTTCTACCATCAGAAACTTCTAAAACAAAACCACTCCTGACAGTTTTTCATGACTGCCTGCCCTCACCTGGCAACACCATCTTCATGGCTTTCCTGGATGATGGCAATGGCTCCTAACTGAACTTGACTCCTGATTTCATTTCTACCCTCTACCATAGTGGGTTGATAAATAGTGCTAGAGGGAACCTATCTCTGTAAGAATAAAAACAAAGTGATTTTAAAATAAAAGCAAGGCATTCATCAATGGGCCCTCCATCACCCCAGATCTCCTTTCCTTCTGCTCTCCTAGAACTTCCCTGTCTCACAGGCCTCCTGTGGTTCCTCCTACACTGTGGACAGACACAGCCTTGACAGCTTTGAGGCTCACTGTTACCTCCTCACAGATAATCCTACAAGATATGCTCTGTCTTATCCATTCGCTTCCTCCTCACATTCTCAGGGAAGCCTTCCCTCACCACCATATTCAGAATTGAAATCCTTCCCTAACCCAATTCCTTCCTTGCCTTATGTTCCCCACATAATGCAAAATCAGTGCATGCTGCATTTTATTCATATGTATTTGTTTATTTTCTGCTTTCCTAACTAAAACTTAAGTTTTCTGACGCCATTTTTGCATGGTGGGATTCAGGTTCCTAGAACAGTCCTGGTATGTCTTATATTCTCAGTAAACATTTGATGAATAAATTATAATTGTATTATACTAAAAATCTTTAGAAATGATAGCATCTCACCTGTCATTTTATCTACTCTCTACTTTAGACCTTTCTGCTGTGTGTTTAGGTGATAGATTCAATTTTCTCCCTAGAGGAAAAAAAAAAAACAAAATAAAAGAAGCTTCCTTTTCTCTCCAATATTCTTTGGGGACAGGATGATTCTATGTCTTACATCAGTTCTCTCCTTCCTGCCCTCTCACCTTCACTTCTTTTCACTTGTCCTTTGTCTTCCTGCTGTGGTCCATTTTTTCAAACCAGGAACCCATAGCTAAGCACAATCCAGACAAAAAGGAAGAGGATAGGAAAAGTTAAAAAGGCATTAAGGGAAAAAAACACAATTTGATCAAAGGAAGAGGACCATAAGAAAAAGTGTGGAGAGAAATAGCACTAGGAGGTTAATGGCTCAAAGTTTGCCCTCCACCCCTCCACCCCCTCCTCGCCTACACACATAAAGGAAAAAAAAAAAAAAACAACCCTTGATAGAGGCAAACAATAGGAGGAAGAGGATATGCTGATACATAAATAGAAAAGGGAAAATGAGCCCAAATCCAATAATAGGAAGTCCAAGGAAGAGAGAATTAGGGGCAGGGGTAACAGGAAAAGGACACTCACCTTCTGGTTGTTCTCCTGCAGGAAAACAAATTCAGTAGAGATACCCTGTGGAGGAGTTTCGAGCATCAAAATAATCCCATTGCCTTTTCCTGTGTTCAAACTTACTACGTAAGAGGGAACAGGACCTCGCTTCTCTCTCAGCTCCTATCTGTTTCCCTAGGCCCCGCTCCCCCAACCTCTCATCTAGGCTGTGGATGTCCGCGTCACCCTTGGCTTCCCTTGGGAACACTCTTGTTCAGACTCAGGTGCTCAAATAGACAATGGCCTCCTCTCACAAGAAAGTAAAAGTCAAAGAAATGATGAACATTTGAGATATTGGGTATGACAATTGCTTTGATCTTATCATTACATGTTGTACACATATAGTAAAATTTCACATGGTACTCCACAAATATGTATAATTATTATGTGTTAATTCAAAAAGGCATTGGAGGTAGAAAGGAGAAGTCCTTACGGACATGGTGGTGGGCAGATGGGTCAGAACCAGCACCTGTGTACCAAAGGCCACTCACCAATGCCTGCCCACCTTCTGCAATGTACCTGCCTTTCACCTTGGTTGCAGAACTATCTTCCACTGCCACACAGATTCTTAACACAGAGGCTGAGGAAGATAAGTTGACAAACTCTCATGGGAGCTCAGAAATTCCAGACCTGGAGCTCCCAAGCTTACAATTAAAGAGATCCAAAGAGGGAGCTTGGGGACATAATCAAGAGCAGGGCCAGTGGAGATAGAGTGAGGAAGTCTGATCAGGGAATGTCTGAAGGGATAGCCAGAGTATAGGAATATGGGAATTTTGGGAAAGTTTCTTGGTGTTGTATCCCTCCATTTTAGTACTGTTCTCTGACCCCCTGGGGTCCTCATGGGGTCTCTACCGGTGGCTGCCTCTTGGGTCCTCCCTGCAGTCACAATCCACACCTGTCCTTTGCTTGCCCTCTTCAACACAGCCTATATCTGTTAATCACCTGTGAAATTCAGAGAACTGGGTGAGATGGTCAGCTTGAGTCAAAGGTGAGCATGAACACAATCCTGTCTCCAGGAGTTTATAACCTGATGGGAGAGAAAGAACAGCGGCATGTTCACAAGAGTCAAATGGTGCCATGGGAGCTGGGAGTTGTCCAAACCTTATCAGACATTCTGGAAAGTCAGGGCCTTTCATGATGTTTTGTGGTCTGCAGTTATTATGCCTGTCATCCCTCTTAATCGTGCATAGCACTGCCTTTCACTCTCAAGATGGTCCCAGGTTAGACAATCAGTTTTATGATTAAACAGTTTTTTTTTTTTTGTACCAGAGATTGAACTCAGAGCTACTCAACCACTGAGCCACATCCCCAGCCCTATTTTGTATTTTATTTTGAGACAGGATCTCACTGATTTCTTCAGCCTCGCAGTTGCTGAGGCTGGCTTTGAAACTTGCGATCCTCCTGCCTCATCCTCCCAAGTGGCTGGGATTACAAACTTGTGCCACTGTGCCCAACTATCACTAGTGATTTTTATTTTTATTTTTATTTTATTTTATTTTTAAAAAAATATTCATTTTTTAGTTTTAGGTGGACACAATATCTTTATTTTATTTTTACGTGGTGCTGAGAATCGAACCCAGTGCCTCATGCATGCTAGGCGAGTGCACCACCACTTGAGCCACATCCCCAGCCCCTATTTTGAAACATGGTCTCACTAAGTTGCCAAGGCTGGCCTTTAACTTGTGATCTTCTTGCTTTAGCTCCCCAGTAGCTGATATTATAAAGTGTGCAACTCTGTTCCCAGTTTTTGATTCTTTTTTTAAATTTGTATAACCATTGGTATTAAAGATGATATATCAATTTTTTCTTTCCCATCTCTTTATGACATCTAATGCAGATTCAGGAGTTTTTGTTCACCTTATATATTTTCTTCTTCTTCTTTTTTTAAAATTTTTGGTATAGGAGATTGAACCCAGGGGCTCTCTACGACTGAGCTACATTCCCATTTCTTTTACTTTTCTTTTTCTTTCTTATTTTTTTATTTTTTATTTTGAGACAAGGTGTCACTAATTGTCCAAGCTGGCCTTGAACTTGTGATCTTCCTGCCTTAGTCTCCAGAACCACTGGGATTGATTTTAGGCATGTACCATGGTACCTGGATCATTATGTATTCTAAAATTTAGTCCATGGAAAATTAAAACTTGAATCTCATACCTGATTCAGTGTTTCTCCCCTTAACCCAGCCAGAACACCCAAGAAAACAAATCAACTGCCAGATGTGGTGGCAGAAGTCTGTAATTCCTGTGACCTGAGAGACTGAGGCAGGAGGATCACAAATTGGAGGTTTGCCTGGGCAAATTAGCCAGATTCTGTCTCAAAATAAAAATGGCTGGGAATATGGCTCATGGTAAATTGGCCCCTGGGTTCAATCTCCTGAATCTTAAAAACCAAAACCAAAACCAAAACCAACAACAACAAAAACACAATAAAACCCCTAAACTCCCCACAGAAACCCGACCAAGCAAACAAAAACCTCTAAAAGGATTTCTACAAATAAGTAGAAAGAAAAATGATCCCAGGTGGGAGCATGACAATGCAAAACAGAACTACAAACAACAGAAAGAGTAAATGTGTGAATAATATAATTGAATATGACTTTATAAAATAACGTTAATTAGATTATGTGAGGCTTAAAAACATGTAGAATATGTTGTTTTATGGCATAGAAGGCAGAGGGAAGGTTAATAGAAGCAGTGTTGTAATATCCTCATTTAGACACAGAGGAGCAAAAATATTTGTTTATATTTGATAGTAGTAAGTCCAGAATATAGGTTGTAATTTCTAGGTTATCATTTATAGAAGAATAAAAAAAAACAATGAATTTTTATAGAAAAAAGAAAAGATGAAAAATATTACAGTTCTTCTATCATAGTGCTTTGGCATAGTGCTCCAAAAATTGTTACCTCTGTTTATTATTTCTAACTTGTTTGTTTTCAATCTGGATTTGCTTCCAGACTTTATTTTCTATTTTATTGTTTCATTTCCTATCTTTGTGCCATTAACAACTATCTTAAGTACTATGTTTTAAAAATAAATCTTAATTTTTAAAATTTCCTTTAATACTGTCTTGACTCTATCTGGGTATTTACATTTTCTGCTGGGTGTGGTGGCACTTGCCTGTAATCCCAATAGTTTGGAAGGCTGAGGCAGAGAATCACAGGTTTGAAGTCAGCCTCAGCAACTTAGTGAGATTGTATTCAACCAGTGAGACCCTGTCTCAAAAAATAAAAAGGGCAGGAGATGTGACTCAGTGGTTAAGTGCCCTTGGGTTGGATCCCTGGTACAAATAAATACATAAATAATTTTTATATAGTTTTAGAATCAACCATTTCCATTAAAGTTCCACATGGATTTTGAGATTACATAGAATTTATAGACCATTTTAGTGAGAACTGACATCCTTACAATATGGAGCATTCAAATTCATGAATATGGTATAGCCCTCTATTTGGCATAGTGCTCCAACAATTGTTACCTCTGTTTATTTTCTTCTTTAATTTCTCTTGGCAACATTTTGTAGCATAGATTCTTTCTATAAGTTATATTAGGATTAGTCCTATATATATGATGGATTTTAAACATTTATAAAGGAGAATTGCAATGTACACAAAAGTAGAAGTTTTTTTTTTCTATTCCTAGTTTGCTGTGAACTTGATCATAATGGATATTAGGTTTAATTAAATAATTTTCTGCATCTTTTCCCCTCTGTACTAAATACATTTTGATTTGTTGTATTAATCTCATCTTTGTATTTTCTAAATATTTTTGTGCTTGGACATCTTGGAGCCTTGCTCACCCTGGAGGAACTGATCCTCCAAGGGCTGGCTAATTCTCAGAGATATTAAGGACTTGTCTATAAGCACAGCCTCTATATGCAAATCAACCACCCCACATCCCATCCCCTAACTGCTTTGTTTATCAGACTCTTTCAGGGCTCTTGCACCTGGGGCCACTATCTATATACTCTAATCACCCAGAGTCAGATCTCAGCCAATGAGGGACAACACTTATTTCCTAGAGCCTACCGAAATTCAAACTAGTCAATCCTAAATCTTCTTATGTTGTTTTCTCATTCCTTCCTATCGAAACTACCATGAAAGCTCTTGCCATATTTCCCCCTTGTTGAAAGAGGATGGACTCTATTACCACGCCCCCCCTCCCTTGGGGTTCTGCAATAGTGTTCCTTACCTTCCATTTCTGGAGATCTACAAATATAAAAACTTCTTGCTTACAGTCAGTAGTTTCTGGTTCTGCATGTCTTATGATACCTGATGTTATGGTTTGGATATGGTTTGTGATGGAACCTTTAAGAGGTGGGGTCTTTTGGAGATGATTAGGTAATTGGGTTATAACCAGCCTCAAGATTAATGTAGTTTTTGCAGGGCTGGCTTGTTCTTGTAAGAGTGAGTTATTATTAGGTTATACCACCCCAGATGCTGGGCTTTTCTGCATGCAGCTGGTTCCCTTTACCCTTTTCTGCCATGTTGCAACGCAGCCAGGTAGCCTCACCAAGATGCTGGCACCATGCTGTTGGAACTTCTAGCCACCTGAATCATGAATTGAATATACTCAATCTTGGGGTAGTAAAGATACCTGATTAAAGAAAATTCAGTATACACTTAACAACAATTACACTGGGTGATTTTTGAATGTTAAACATCATGACATTCATGGAACAAACACAATTTTTTTTGCATTGTCTGACATCCATAGCAAGTTTTAAATTTCATTTATGGATTATCTAGAAGTATATTCCTTAATTTTCAAACACATGAAAATTTTCAGTTATTAAAAAATATATTTCTGGTTTATTTCTATCATTGGAAAGTAATATGCTTCAGGTGGTTTGCTATTTCTTTTCCCCAAAATTTATTGAAGTAAATTCACAAATAAAATTGTGCATATTTAAGGTGTATGGTGGTATGTATATATATATATATATATATATATACACACACACACATATATATATATGTAAATAGATAGATAGATACACACGCACTGCAAAATGATTATCAAAATCAAGCAATTTAAAACATTAATCATCCCACAGTTATGCTTTTTTTATAAGAATACTTAAGATCTACTAGCTCAGGAAATTTAAGAACACAGTACAGTAGTACTAATTACATTAGATGCCCAAAACTTATTCATCCTACATCACTAAGACTATGTAATCTTCACTGATGTTTCCATAACTCCCCATCCCTCAATCACCATTATATATTCTGCTTCTATGAATTTCATATGTTGAACTTGCAATCTAGTGATGAATCCCACTTGGATATATTGTCTAATACTTTTAATGTACTGATAGATTTGCTTTGTTAATCTTTCTTTCTTTTTTTTTTTTTTTTTTTTTTAGTGTGTTAGGGATTGAACCCAGGGTCTTTGCACTCTTGCCAAGTGAGCTATTATACCTCAATCCCCACTTTGTTAGTANNNNTTTTTTTTTTTTTTTTTTTTTTTTTTTTTTTTTTTTTTTTTTTTTTTTGTGGTGTTAGGGATTGAACCCAGGGCTTTGCACTCTGCCAAGTGAGCTATATATCCTCAACCCCACTTTGTTAGTATTTTGTTCAGCATTTTTGCATTCATGCTTACCAGGGATATTAGGCTGTAATTTTCTGTTCTTATAGTATCCTTATCTGGATTTGATATCAGGTAATGCTAGCCTTATAAAAGTAAATTTGGAAATTCCTCTTCAGTTTTTCAAAAGCATTGACATTAAGTTTTCTTCAAATATTTAGCAGAATTTATCAGTAAAGCCATGTGGTCCTGAGCTTTTGTTTACTCATGGGTTTTCAATCTCTTTATTTCTCTGTTTGGGTTTCCTATTTTTTTTTTTTTTTGTGGTGCTGGGGATTGAACCCAGGGCGTTGTGCATGTGAGACAGGCACTCTACCACCTGAGCTATCCCCAGCCTGGGTTTTTATTTTCTTTGTTTGCAATTCTACCAGGATCAGAAAATGTTTAATAAAATTCTACAAAAGAGAAAAATATTTATAATTTTGTATGTGAGGAAAGCTAGGCAAATAAAGTATTAGTAGAATAAAACCATCCTGAACCAGGATTTTGCTTACACTACTTTAAATATTACCCAAATTTCCCAGCCTCTTTAAACATTTTTTGGTTCTTTTTAGTTATATATGACACTAGGATTCATTCTGACATAATTATGAAAATATGGAATATAATTTGCTCTAATTCAGTCTCCAGTACTTCTCCCTCAGCTCCCTTGTTCCCTTCCTTCTATTCTAATGATTTGCTATTTACTTATAGTTTTTTTTTAAACTAGTGTTTTGTGGATGTACAAGATGGGAGATTCACCGTGGTATATTCATATATGTACATAGAAGAGTTAGGTCAGATTTATTACATTGTCTTTACCTATTCCATCCTTCCTCCCTTCCCTTCATTCCCCTTTGTCTACTCCAGTGATCATCTATTCTTTTTAAAGATCTTCCCCCTTATTTTGGATTAACTTCTGCATATCAGAGAAAACTTTCTATCTTTGACTTGCTGGGACTGGCTTATTTCACTTAGCATGATAGTCTCCAATTCCATCCATTTACCTGCAAATGCCATAGTAATTCTTCTTTAAGGGTAATATTCTGTTGTGTATATATACCATATTTTTTATCCTTTCATCTTTTGAAGGACCCCTAGGTTGGTTCCATAGCTTAGCTATTGTGAATTGTGCTATTATAAATATTGATGTGGCTGTGTCATTGTAGTATTGTGATTTTAACTCCTTTAAATATATACTGAGGAATGGAATAGCTGGGTCAAATGGTTGTTCCATTCCTAGTTTTTTGAGGAATTTCCATACTGCTTTCCAGAGTGGTTGCACTAATTTGCAGTCCTACCAGCAATGTATGTACCTTTCCCCCAAAATTTTCATCAACATTTATTCTTATTGTATTGTTGATAATTGCCATTCTGACTGGAGTAAGATGAAGTCTCAGTATAGTTTTAATTTTCATTTCTCTAGTTGCTAGAGATGTTGAACATATTTTCATATATTTGTTGACCATTTATAGTTCTTCCTTTGAAAAGTGTCTGTTTAGTTCCTTTGCCCATTTATTAATTGGGTTATTGATTCTTTTGGTGTTAAGTTTTTTGAGTTCTTTGTATATACTGGATATTAATGTCCTATCTGAGGAGCAGGTGGCAAAGATTTTCTCCTATTTTGTAGGCTTTCTTTTTTTTTTTTTTAATTTTTTATTGTGGGTTGTTCAAAACATTACAAATTTCTTGACATATCATATTCGACACTTTGATTCAAGTGGGTTATGAACTCCCACCTTCACCCCATACACAGATTGCAGAATCACATCAGTTACACATCCATTGATTTACAAATTGCCATCCTAGTGTCTGTTGTGCTCCGCTGCCTTTCCCTTCCTCCACCCTCCCCCCTCCCCACCTCTCCCCTCCCCTCCCCTCCTCNCACACTTCAGGTAGGCTTTCTTTTTTCACACTCTTAATTGTTCCTTTTGCTGTGAAGAAGCTCATTTATTGATTTTTTATTTCACTTCTTGTGTGTTAGGAGTCTTCATAAGAAGTCAGTTCTTGAGCTGACATGTTAGAGTGTTGGGCCTACATTTTCTTCTAGCAGGTGTTGGGTTTCTGATATAAATATTATATTTTTGATCCACACTGAGATGAGTTTTATGTAGGGTGAGAGAGGGGGTTAAATTTCATTCTATTACGTATGGATTTTCAGTTTTCCCAGCACCATTTGTTAAAAAAGCTACCTTGCCGGGCAAGGTGGTGCACACCTATAATCCCCGTGGTTTGGGAGGCTGAGGCAGGAAGATTGTGATTTCAAAGTCTGCCTCTATGGAGAGGTGTCCAGCACTTTGTTAGGGGGCTCTTCTTCTGCTCAGGAGAATGTAAGCCACCTAAGAAATTAAAGTCCAAAATAATTAGTGAAGAACAAAAGACAAAGTTGGAAAGTTTCAAAAGATGGAGCCCCTTATGGGTCCAGTCCATAGAAAATGGCTCGTGTGGTTTATTTAAGGGGGTATGTCAGGGGCAGGGATAAGGTTTCAAGGGTGGAGTTTTGCTTCATGGTGTCCTGCAGTCAGCAGGTTGATTGGCATCTTGGCAGGTTACACCCATCTCTGAAAGGCTGTGTGTCTGCAGCATGTCGGGTGCTGTGTGGGACCTGGGGCAGAGCTTGAATAGGGCTCACCATGTGTCTAGGCAGTCAGCCAGAGGAAATGTCCACTGGAAGTTCCCAACACCAGATTCTCCTACTCATTAGGCTCTGATGCTGATGTAGTCCACACACAGCTCACAGATGGCTCTCGCCAAGCTTCTGCATCTTAGTAAGACCCTAAGCAACTCAGTGAGATCCTGCCTCTAAATAAAATACACACACACACACACACACACACACACATGGGGGATATGGCTCATTCTGAAGCACCCCTGGATTCAATTCCTGGTACCAAAAAAAAAAAAAAAAAAAAAAAAACCCAAACAAACAAACAAACAAAGGCTACAATTTTTCCAACATATTTTTTTGGCATCTTTATCTGGTATTAGATAACTTTATTTATGTGGGTTTGTCTCTGTGTCTTCTATTCTATTCCCATTGGTCTTCATGTTTGTCTTGGTACCAGTATCATGCTGTTTTTGTTATGATAGCCCTGTGTGTATTTTTTTTTTTTTTGCTAAGGATTGCTTTGGCTATTCTTATTTTTTCCAAAAGAATTTTATAACTTCTTTTTTCTAATTCTATGAAGAATATTATTTAAATGTTGAAGGACATTGCATTGAATCTCTATGTTGCTTTTGGTAGTATGGTCATTTTAACAATATTAATCCTGACAATCCAAAAACATGGGGGGTTTTTCCATTTTTCAAGGCCTTCTTCAATATCTTTCTTTAGTGTTCTAATAGGTTTCATTGTAGAGGTCTTTCACCTCTTTTGTTAGATTATTTCCCATTTTTTTAGGCTATTGTGGTATTGGGATAATTTTCCTAATTTCTTTTTGAGCAGATTCATCATTAGACTATAAGAATTCAGTTGATTTAAAGGTGTTGATCTTGTATTCTGCTATTTGGATGAGTTCATTTATGAGCTCTAGAAGTCTTCTGGTGGAGTTTTTTTTATTTTTTTTTCTTTTCTAAATATAGGATCATGTCATGGCCATAGGAGTTTGTTGCTATCCAGGCATGTCCTGCCACTTGGGCCTCCAGTTCCTCTGAACTTTCCAGAGCCCCGTGTCAAGCCCTCACTTGGTTCCAGCACCTCCTTTCCCTTTGTCCATTTTCCCTGGAGAAGCCTGGGCCAAGCGTGACTCAGGAAACTTTTCAGCACCGTCACTGGGTTTATCCCATCACTTTCTTTCTCTACTATAGCAAACATGATCTCCACCATATTAACCTAGAGGATCAGCCTGAAGGGGCTGGGAGAAAAAAACTGACATAGTGGTCAAGGAACAGATTCTATCCAGAAACCCATGCTCTGAGGGTCCACCTTTCTTCATCTTTCCCATTGATGGCTTTGGACTTGACCCTTCCATCTCCCATGGGGGCAAAATCCTTTTGTGTGTGTATATGGTGCTGAGGATCAAACCCAGGGTCTTACACGTGCTAGGCGAGTGCTCTACTGCTGAGCCACAACCCTAGTCCCCTGAGGCTGGCTTTGAACTTGTGATCTTTCTACCTCAGCCTCCTGAGTCACTGGCATTACAGGCATGTGCCACAGTACCCAGCTCTAGTTTTTTTTAAACATGAATGGGTGCAGTACTTACCAAATGCTTTTTCTACATCTGTTGAGATAATCATGTGATTCTTGTCTTTAAATCTATTAATGTGGTGAATTGCCAGGGCTCCCACAGCAGCTGTGTGAAATGCTGGGTTAAACTAGCACTTCCTGGGATGGGTTTGTTTGCTCTACTCAACTCCCCTTGTTAAAGGTGAGGAGCAGGAGGTTTTAGCAACTTTTGGCTAGTAACAATAGATCTACAAGTTCTTTTCTAGATGGATACTGAAGAGATCCTACTGCAGAGGTATTCCCTCTGGCTGCTGCTGTTTGGAGGTGGGAAGTTGACACATTATTCATTTATTTATTTATTTTAAGTCTGCTGTGGGTTACACAAAATGGCAGCTCTGCCCAGCATCAGCTTTTTGTTCATGATTTGGATTAAATTACTTGATTTCCTCCAATAACCCCACTGTTCTTGTCACATTTTAATTTGATCTGTCTTTCTTCCCAGTTTTGAAGGGGGTAAGCTTTTCTTTTCCCTTTTTCTCTCTCTCTGTTGCCCCTCCCCCTTGCTCAACCTCCATTCAGGGTCAGGGAACACAGACCTTATTTTCTGCTCTAATAATTGAACTTCAAATCTCTCCAGATCTCAGATTAATATTTGGCTTTAGAGCATTTATTCTGTCACCCACTGTTTGGGTCAGCTGTTACTTCTTTGGCCTCTTTCTTTGTTATGGAGAGATGAGGGATCCCTGTTTATCTCTGCTCTGCCACCTTCTGTGTCAAGTTTTCTGAGTTCTTTATATATTCTGAATATAAATCCTCTGTCAGAAGAATAACTGGTAAATATTTTTTTCCCATTCTATATTTGTCTCTTCATACTGTTAATCATTCTCTTTGCTGTGCAGAACCTTTTTAGTTTGAAGCAATCCCAATTATTGAGTCTTGCTATTATTTCCTGAGTGGTAGGAGTCCTAATCAGGAAGTCATTGCCTGTGCATATACCTTGAAGTATTTTCCTTATAGCAAGTTTAGTTTCAGAACTTATCCTTAGGTCTTTGATATTTTTTGCATAAATTTTTGTACAGGGTGAGAGATTGGGATCTACTTTCAAACTTCTACTTGTGAATATTCAGTTTTAGCAGAAACATTTGTTAAAGAGGCTAATTTTTCTCCAATGTATGTTTTTGGTACCTTAGTCAAGAATCAGGTGACTGTATCTGTGTGGGTTTATTTTTGTCTTTTATTCTATTCCATTGGTATACACGTTATTTAAAAAAAAATTAAATTCCGGAAATAGTAGTGGTTTATTTTTGTGCTAGGAGTTGAGCCCAGGGGCGCTCTACCACTATCCCTAGCCCCTTTTATTTACAATCTTTCTGATTTTTAAATACAGGCACTATGGTTGTATATTTTCTTCTTGAAATGTCTTTGCTGTATCCCAAATTCTAATACGTTGGGCTTACATTTTCATTTGTTTCTAGGAAATTTTAATATCTGCCTCCATGATTTTAAAAAAAGGTTTGTAGTTATACATGGACACAATATCTTTATTGTTACGTGGTGCTGAGGATGGAACCCAGTGCCTCACATGTATGAGGCAAGTACTCTGCCACTGAGCCAAAACCCCAGCCCTGTCTCCATGATTTTTTCAATGACCCACTGGTTGTTCAAAAGTGGGTGATTCAGTCTCCATGTGTTTGTATAATTTCTGTAGTTTATCTTGTTGTTGTTTTGTCCCATCCAAGTAATAACCAGGCCTGGCCTTGCTTAGCTTTCAAGATTAGACAAGATTGGATGCATTCAGGGTGGTATGACAGATTCTTGCTGTTGATTTCTAATTTTATTCTATTCTGATCTGTTAAAATTCAAGAAATTATTTCAACATTTTTGAATTTGTTAAGACTTTATTTATTGACTAAAATATGAGTTATTTGGGGGTAAATATCCATAAACTTCTGTAAGGCATATGTATTCTATTGTCCATGGAGGGAATAATCTGTAGATGTTTATCAAGTCAATTTGATTTATTGTGTAGTTTAACTCTGTTATTAATTTTTTGTCCGGGTTACCTACCTATTAGTGAGAGCAAGGTAATGAAGTCAACCATTATTATTGTATTATGGCCCGTATTTTTCAGTTTGTTGGGTGTGTTTAGTTTTTGAAATTGGGTGCACCAGTATTTAGTGTCATTATTTCCACATATTTATCATCATTATTTCCTCCTGGTGGATTGCTATCTTTACCAATATGTAGTTACCTTCTTTGCCTCTTCTGACTTTTGCTTGAAGTATACTTTACCAGCCATGAGGATAGCTATTCCTGTTTGTGTGTAGATTACATTTACATGAAATATTATTTTCTGTCATTTCACTTTCTGTCTGTGTATGTCTGTAGTTGTGGCTTGTGTTTTTTGAAGGTGACATACAGTTGGGTCTTGTTTTTTAATCTAATCTGCCAGTTGATGTCTTTTAATCAGATAAT
This sequence comes from Marmota marmota marmota, assembly GCF_001458135.2. Taxonomy (NCBI): domain Eukaryota; kingdom Metazoa; phylum Chordata; class Mammalia; order Rodentia; family Sciuridae; genus Marmota; species Marmota marmota. The sequence goes on from NW_025999875.1 coordinate 328,812, forward strand.
TAAGACCATTTACATTCAGGATTATTATTAAAGGTTATGTACTCATTTGGATCATTTTGTTGTTTTTCTAATGTTTGATTTGTTCCTAATTCTCACTTGTTTATCTACTCATCTAATGAGATTATTCTTTCCTGTGTTCTCTTGGATGTTTATTTTCCTCTACTAGGTCATAAATTCCTTTGGTTTCTGCTTATCTTGGAAATCTTTATTTATGAAGGATAGCTTTGCTGAATACAGTAATCTAGGTTGGCAGTTATTTTTGTTCAGGACTTGAAAGACATCATTCTGTGTCTTCCTGCTGAGAAATCAGCTGTCATTGTTTACTTTGCCTTTATAAGTGACTTGGCACTCTCTCTTGCAATTTTTAGTGTTCTTTCCTTGTTTTGTATTTTTGGCATTTTAACTATGTTATGGAAGGTGTTTTAGTCAGGCTTTTTACTGCTGTTACCAAAAAACCTGATAAGAACCATGTAGAGGAGGAAAAGTGTATTTGGGGCTCAAGGTTTCAGAGATCTCAGTCTATAGCAACTCCATTGCTCTGGGCCCAAGGAAAAGGCAAAACCTTATGGTAGAAGGTGATAGTGGAGGAAAGCAGCTCAGGACATGGCAACAAGGAAGCAGAGACAGCTCTCCTAACCAGGGACAAAATATAGACCTCAGAGGCAAACCCTCAGTGACTCACCTCCTCTAGTCACACCCTGTGTGCCTACAGTCACCCCCTTAATCCATTCATGGATTAAGGCACCTGATTAGGTTAAGCCTTATAACCCAATTATTTCACCTCAAAACTTTTTTTTGCAATGTTTCACACATGAGATTTTGGCGGTCATCACATATGTAAGCTATAACAGAGGGGTTCTTTTCTGATAGCATCTTTTTGGGATTCTAAATACTCCCAGTATCGGAATATCTCTCTCACTCCTCAAATTAGGGAATTTTCTTTTATTTTACCTTTTCTTCTTTCATTATTTCTTCAGTATTAGGAATTAATCCCAGGGGCATGATACCACTGAGTTACATTCCTCAGGCCTTTTTTTTTTTTAAACTTTTTATACAGGATCTCACTCAAAGTTGCCCAGGCTGGCCTCAAACTACTGATTCTCCTGCCTCAGCATCCAAAGTCACTGGGATTACAGGAGTGCCAATGACAGTATCCAGTTATATCTAGATCTTTCTCATGTGGGGTATTGAAGAAGTCCTTCCTTTATTTACATTTTAAATATGATGGAGTGGCTAGCATGATGAATCTTTTGGAATATGAAGAAACACAGACTAAAGAGAAACTCAGGCCGAAGACATCTCCCTTATACAATACTATGCTTAAAAGTTGAGAAACATGGAAATTTTTTGTTATTCTTTCATTGAATAGATTTTCTATACTGTTAGCCTATACCTCTACATGTTCTTCAAGAGTCTTATTTTTGATCTTTAATATTGTTCCAGAGATCTTGTATATTCTGCTCATAGTTTCTTTTCCCCCTTCATTTCTGCTTGAATGTTCTAGTTTGCCCATCTTGTCTTCAAGCCCTGATGTTCTTTCTCCCACTCAATCTAATTTATTGGTGATACTTTCATTTGAGTTTGTATTTGACTTACTGAGATTTTCATTTTCAGGTTTTCTTATTTGTTTGTTTGTTTCAGAATCTCTTTTTCTTTAAATGCTCTTACATATCCTGGATTTCTTTCTTAATTCATTTGGCTGTTCATTTGTATCTTTTTTAAGTCCACTAATCATTTTATTCTATTCTATTTATTTATTTATTTACTTACTTACTTACTGGGGTGGTGGTGCTGGGGATTAAACTCAGGGCTGCTTTACCATTGAACTATATCCCCAGTCATTAAATATTTTTATTTTGAGACAAAGTCTCAAATATTTAGTTGCTGTGGGTCTCTCCAAGTTTTTGAAGCTGGCCTAGAACTTGTAATCCTCCTGCCTCAGCCTTCTGAGTTTCTGGAATTACAGGCATGCACCACTATGCTTGCTCTGATGATTTAACAATCAACATTTTCAATTCTTTGATCATCATTTCATCCATTTCCATATAAATGCATTCAGTTATTGTGGAGTTGTGATCTTTTGGAGGCATCTTGTTGCCTTGTTTTCTCATGATTCTTGTGTTTCTACGTTGAAATTTCTGAATCTATTTGATTCAGAAATCTAGTAGAAGATGTCTCTTCTACTACTATGTGAGGTGTTTTGATGAGCAGATTTCTCATTATAGTGTTCCTTGGCCTATATTTTAGCATTAAAGCACCCATGAACCAGGCATGAAGGTGCATGCCTGTAATACCAGTGGCTCTGGAGGCTGAGGCAGGAGGATCGCGAGTTTAAAGCCAGTCTCAGCAATTTAGGGAGGCTCTACGCAACTCAGTGAGACCCTAACCCTAAAAAGGGCTGGGGATGTGGCTTACTGGTTAAGTGTTCCTGGGTTTAATCCCCGAAACAAAAACAACAACAACAAAAACCACCTGTGAAATGTTTTCAAATTGCTGGATTCAATCCTTAGCACCACTTTGAGAGGAGAGAATAACCACCAGTAATAGTAAAAACTTAAAAGCAAACCAGATATAACATATCGTAAAAACTTTAAAAAAACAACCTTTACAACTCCACTAACCAAAATAAAATAGTGTGAATAATATTATCATGAATATAGTACAAATTAGGCATTAATGAAAGTTAAAATTAAAAAGAGAATGGAAGGCTTCCATGCACAGTGGTGCACACCTGTAATCCCATCCTCTCAGGAGGATGAGGCAGGAGGATAGTGGATTCAAAGCCAGTCTCAGCGACAGTGAGGCACTAAGTAACTCAGTGAGACTCTGTCTCTAAATTAAAAAAAAGGGGGAAGGGATAAAAATAAGAAAGAACAAAGGAGAAAAATCCAATTAAATAATTAAAAAATACACAAAATTATATGTTAGTATTATAAAGCAATTAATAACAGAAAACAAACCAAAACCACATAGAACACAATACAAGTATAAGCAAAGAAAACAAAATAACAAATAAACAACTATGACAACAACAGCAAAAGACTGATTCTGCCTTGGCAATATATTTAAAATGGAGACACTTCTTTTCAGGACTACTAATTTTGGAATCTGCCAGATTTCAAATGTCCAAGCCAAGGCAGTATGTCCTCTGAATGCCTGTGAACATGGAGGAGGCAACCAAGCCAACTGGATCCACAGGTGGGAAACTGTGTATTTATGTTTTCTACATATAGGTCATGATCCCCCTTCTTTTTAAAAAAAAATTTAATTCTGATTTGTTATATATGACAGTGGAATGCATTACAATTCATATACACATAAAGATCAAAAATTTTCATATATCTAGTTGTATATAAAGTATATTCACACCATTCATGTCTTTAAACATATTCTTTGGATAATGATGTCCATCTCATTCCACCATCATGATCATCCTTTTTAAAAAAATTGGCTGGTGCTCAGGTTCCAGTGCCCATTCACATTGTCCTCTTCATTCCCTCCTCTGGCATGGACTAGACTGTTCCTGTAGGTTCTGCTAGACCTGGGAACCACTGGGTCCTCTGAGAGTGCCAAGGCAGGTGGTATCAGTGTGTCCCTGGCTTGGCAGTTGGATCCTTCTCTGGTGCCAGTGGGGGCTCTGCATGTGCACTGAGAGTCTTGGTGCATGGGGAGATGACAGCCATGCACCTGGATGACAGCCACACACTTGCCAGGCTCTGAGGGCATCTCTGACTGTTTCTACTGCCAGCCAGTGGGCAGGTCTTAGCAGGCTTTGGCTTGCTGTGTCCTTACTGTATATAGTCTTCAGTGGGCCTGTTTCAGTGGCATTCTGCTGGGGCTTTACTGGTCTACAATGTAGATTCTGGCCAGAACATCAGGGCAACACTTGTTCTGATTTTCAGGGCAAAAGCAAAGGTAGGGGCTTAAGTTTCTTAAAACAGCAAGCTCAGGCGTGTTCTTCACAAGACATCTCCTGTATCCAATACCATGCTTAAAAATTGAAAAACATAGAGCACGTCTCAAGTGCCAGGCAGCTATGTGTCTCCTACATCAGTTAAATTCAGAGTGTATTTTTGTTCTTCCACTGTTTTCCAGGTTAAAATTGTCCACTATGTCTCTCTTTCCCCTTGTGTCACTCCTCTCCTTCTGCTGTGTTCTGGAATTGCTGCCACAGCCTCAGCATTGATATACTCGTTCACACCCTCTGTTTCAATAACAAGAATCTCTTCTGGGTTTCCCCAAGTCTCTGACTGTCCAATATTGAACTCCAGTGCATTTCTTTTGTTACCAACTTGCTGAGTAGCTGTCCTTCAGCTGTTTCAATTATAAACTGTGGAGGAGCTGTAATGTGCTGCCAGCTTCTAATCCACCTTCTTGATGAATCCAAACGGCTGTGGATGTATTTATTTCTCTCTCATTTCTGAAGGACAGATTTGCCTAATATAGTATTTTTAACTGGAAGTTTTCTTTTGCAGCACTTGAAATATGCTATCTTGTTCTTTCCTGGCCTATAATGTTTCTGCTTAGAAATCTGCTGATAGTCTAACAGGAGCTTCCTTTTTGGGATGAGTCACTTTTTCTTGTTGTTTTCAAATTTCAAAAAATTGACATTTTTTCCAACTTATTTGTGACCCTGTGGGCTTCACCAATCTAGATGTAATGTCTTTCCCCAGATTTGGGCAAAATTTTAGCCATTATTTCTTTAAATAGTCTTTCTCTTTCCTTTAATCTTTTTTTTTCTCTTCTGAAACGCTCATAATGCATTTATTGGTATCCTTGATGTTGTCTTGTTTGTCCCTAAAACTTTCTTCACTTTTTTTATCTTCTCTTTTTGTTTCTCTTACTGGGTTATTTCTAATGACCTATTTTCAAGTTGCTGATTCTTAGCCAGCTGTGGTAGTACTTACCAGTTATTCAGGAGGATCACAAGTTCAAGGTTGGCCTAGGCAACCTTAGAAAGAGTCTGTCTCAAAGTGAAAAAAAATGGGGAGGGGGAGCAAGGCTGGGGATGTAGAGCAACCTGGGTTCAATTCCCAGCACTTCAGGAAAATAGTTGCTAATTATTTAATCTGCTTAATCAATTCTACTTTTTAACTTCTCCAGTGAATTTTTAATTTATTATTACAGTATCTAGATTTTTGAAAAAATTTCTCTTTGTCAAGTATCTCATTTTATTAATGTATTGTTTTCCTAGTTTTGTTTGGTTGCCTCTCCTTGTTCACTGTGTTTCTTTTTTTCTTCTTTTTGAGAGGATTAAATGCAGAGCATCATACATGCTGCACAATACTGAGTTATATCCATGGCTCATTTTTTCTTTCTGAATTAATTTGCTTAGTATTACTTGAAAATTAGGAACTGTGATCAATGTTCTTGTCCTATATCAGAATCTTTCAAATATCTATTTCTGCTGCTAGAATACAAAACCTTAAATTCAGCTAAGTGGAACAGAAGATTAACAAGAGTCAAAGTATTTGCCATTTTTTGAGATAAAACATTTTATAGGTGTTTCAGAAATACAGTCATCCACTACAAAGGCTTGCATGAACTACACAAGTTTTAGTCCTGTACAAGTTTTGCAAGTGAAAACTTACCTGGGAACAACTGTAAGAATGGGATCCTAATTAGAATAATATTTATTTATTTATTTATTTAGTTGGAGTTGGACACAATACCTTTATTTTATTTATTTTTATGTGGTGCTGAGGATTGAACTCAGTGCCTACTCGTACTAGGTGAATGCTTTACTGCTGAGCCACAACCACAGCCCTAAGGCAGGGTGTTTTTAAATAGATTCTTTTTTATTCATAACAGTAGAATCCATTTTGATAATATGCAAGCATGGAATATCCTTGATAATTCTTGACACAGTTTTATGACCAAGTACACACCTAATATTTGTAAATACAAAAGATAATGTGGATTCTGTGATTGTTAAGTGTGGTGTGGTAAGTGTATATTAATTAATTCAAGTATACCAGTAATTTATTCCAGTCTTCTGTAAACTTACTTCCTTTGGTCTTCTTATTCTATCAATTGCTGAGAGAGATGGGTTAAAATATTCCATTATACTAGAGATTTTTCTAATTTTTCATTTCTGTCAGTTATTTAATTTCATATTTTCAGTTTATTAAATTAATACAAATTTCATGTTATATTTTCCAGATTAATTGACTCTAATTATTTCAAAATATTCCTACTTCTCTGTAGTAATGTTTTTTAGCTTAAAATCTCTTTTGCCTGGTATTAGTAAAATGACACATGATTAGTTAATGTTTGCATGGTATATATTGTTATATACAATTTTAAGTTGGAATTGTTCTCTTTCAGTAATTTAAATGTTTTTTTCAAATATGCTGGTTTCCAGCATATCTGACAAAAAAAGTCAGCCATCATTCTTCAGTATAAGTATTGACGGTAACTATCCTGCCTTCAACTGTATCTGATATGTAGATAAATTCATATACATATTGGATGTATAATTTTAGTTTATTAGTTTTCAGTTCTAAAATGTCCTTTCAAGTTTTTAAAAATAGATTCCAAGTTTTCAGTAAAAAAGTCAGTTAAACTCCCAAGTCTTTAGTCTCTGTTTTATACTTAGTTTATTGTCTCATGGTCCCATGCTAGTTATTTTTTAATTTTTTTTTTTTTTTCAGTGCTGGTCTTCAGACCCAGGACTTCATGCATACTAGAAGAGTGATCTACCACTGAGCTTCCAGGTTTATGCTAGTCAATACAATAGATACCTCAAGGGGAAATCACCTCAGCACACTTCCCTTTTTTGTTTTTTATTTAAATGGTTCTGACTCCTAACCCCGGCCTATCTTAATATCTTTCTGATGCTTTCAAATCAGCTTTTCTTATTGTTTGTTTCTAAACTAGAAAGCTTCATGAATGGAAAAATTTTTATTTTTGATTCAATTTCTCTAATTATGCAAAACATTTATTTGATATTAAAGTCAAAAGTATCATCGAGGCCTGGGGTTGTGGCTCAGTGGTAGAGTGCTTGCCTAGCATGCACAAGGCACTGGGTTCGATCCTCAGCACCACATAAATGTAAAATAAAGATATTGTGTCCACCTAAAACTTAGAAATAAATATTTTTTAAAAAGTATCATTGATCTGTATTATGGATTAAATGTTTATGTCCCCCCAAATTCATATGTTGAAGCTCTAACACCCAATAAGGCTATATTTAAGAGAATAAAGTAAATAAGGTTAAATGAGTTCCTAAGCATGGGGCTCTGATATGATAGGATTTATGTCCTTTAGAAGTAGAGATACCAGAGTTTGAGTATTGGTTGAGATATTTTATTCGTGTCATAAAGTAAAAATCAGTCAAATAAAACTAAAACTAGAGTTAAGAGGAAAAGATAAATTGGTAACATTTGTTTCTAATGAATTTACCATTCTGAAAAGATATTTGCTTCCATGGAACATAAAGCTAACACCAGAGTGACCATAAAATTTATTGTCCAACCTGGGACACTGAGTGAAAAGGGAGTGCTCTCCATGATTATACCAGGTTGACAAACTTAAGTGTAGAGCATGGGACTGTCTAGAGCAAGTCATGAAAGGCACTGACTGACCTTACAGAAATGTCTGAAACAGCTTGGGATGATGGGTAACCCCCATGTCACTATCTTGTGAACCTAGCTGCTGTTCTTTCCCTCCCACTAGGTTGTAATGCCTCAGAGCCAGGATTGTGTTTAGTGCTTACCTTTGACTCAAACAAAGAATCTCACTCTGTTCTCTGCATTTCACAGGTATTCACAGCTTATTCCTATAGACTAAGTTCAAGACGGCAAGCAAAGTATGGATTTTGGCTGCAGGCAGGGTCCAAGGGGTAGCCATAGGCAGAATCCCCATGAAAATCCTGAGGGTTACAAGGAAAGTGCTGAAAAAGGCAAGACATAGGGCATTAAGAAACTTTCCTTACATTCCTTTCCCTGACTGGCCCTGTGGCCCTTCCCAATGGGTTTTCTCACTCTGCCCCACTGGCCCAGCTCCTCGTCTTTTCCCCATGCTCCCTTTCTTGGGTCGTTTTAATTGTAAGCTTGGGAGTTCCTGTTCCAGGGCTAGAGTTTGTGGGCTCCCCTAGGAGTCATTTGTCTTTACCTCCTCAATCCGTCTATAGTGTTAAGAACCTCTGTGGAGGTAGGAGATAGTTCTGTGACTCAGGTAAAAGGTGAGTGCATTGTGAAAAGTGGCCAGGCATCAGTGGGTGGAATCAGATGCACAGATGCTGGTTCTGACCCATCTTCCCATTTCCTATCTCATTTTTCCCTTTGGCTGAAAGGAGGCTCTTGTCTATCTGAGCCCCAATATATGAACTACAGAGTCCACAGACGATGTGGGCATCCACAGCCTGGCAGAGGGTTTGGAGATAATGAGGAGGAGATCAAAACTAGGGAGCAGTTATTCTGTGTCTCCTCTCAACCAGTAAGTGCAAATACTGGGGAAAGAAAATGAAGTTATTCTGATGCTGGAAACTCCTCCACACTGCCAGATTTATTTTTCTGTAGGAGCTCTGCCCAAAGATGAGAGAGGGTATTTTTCTTGTCAATTCCTTTCTCTCTTCTTACAATTTGTATGCTGGTTATCCGTTCATGTTTTCATTTCTATATGTTTATCAGCATTATCCTTTCTTTCTTTTGTCTGCCTCTATCAGAATGTTTTTTTTCTTTTTCTTTTAGTTAGTCATTTACCTCTTACTTTGATCTATTTCTCTTTCTTCACTCTTTTTTTTTTCTCTTTGGAACTGGGGGTTGAACCCAGGATGTTTTACCAATGAGCTATATCCCCAGCCCTCAACATATTTTTTTTTTAAAGAGAGAGAAAGAGAGAGAGAGAGAGAGGGAGAGAGAATTTTTAAATATTTATTTTGTAGCTTTCGGCGGACACAACATCTTTGTATGTGGTGCTGAGGATCGAACCCGGGTCGCACGCACGCCAGGCGAGTGTGCTACCGCTTGAGCCACATCCCCGGCCCCCCTCAACATATTTTTGAGATGGGTGTCTCACTCAGTTGCTTAGGGCCTTGCTAAATTGTCCAGGCTGGCCTCCAATCTGCAATTCTCCTTCCTCAGCCTCCTGAGTTGCTGAGTTTATAGGTGTGTTTCACCATGCCCTGTTAACTCTCTCTTTTTCTTTCCCTAATGTTTTATTAATTTTTACCTCTTCTTTTTCCCTTTGTCTGGATTGGGGTTTAGCTATATGTTCCTGGGTTGAAGATGGGCTTACTGAAAAAGGGCAAAGGATAAGTGAGAAGAGGTAAGGTGAGGGGCAGGAAAGAGAGGGATGATATGGGGCATAAAGTCTTCCCATCCCCAGAAGAATACTATAGGTGGCTTATTTTATGTTGTTACTTCTAGAAAGAAAAATGCAACTGAGCACCTACCAGAAAGGCTAGATAGAAAAAAAAATAGCATGTGAGATGCTGGAGGAAATTTGATTTGTTTCCACAATCTTATTATTATTTATTCAACAATTATTTACTGATAATATAGTATATACAAGGCACTATTTTAGGAACCCAAGATCATACTGAGCAAAAGTGTCACCAGGAGGTATAGGTTCTAGTCAGGAAGGCAGAAAACAAACAAATCCATACAAATAAAAGGCAGTGTGCCTTATTGGTCTTTCATGCTTTGGGACAATGAAGGCTGGAAAGTGATCAGGGATGGAAGAAGGTTTTCAATTCTAAATAGGGCATTGAGGAATGGCTTTGCTGAGAAGGTAAAGAGGAGATAAGTGAACAAGGCAGAGCATATCTAGAAAGAGCCTTCTGTGAGGAGCCAAGAGCAAGTGCCAAGGTGCCCAAGGCTGGTGTCTCCCTATAGTATGGGAGCAAATTCAGGGAGGCTGGTGAGATTGGAGTCAGGGAATTCTGAGGAAAGCAGAAGGAAAAGAGGTCTGGGTGATGTGAAAAGGCCCACTGATGAAAATCTTACATTTATTCAGGCATCATTTTGGCTTTTATTCTAATAGAGATAGTTCACTCTAGTGTTGTGAGTCAGCAGAGTGGGGTGGGGGTAAGTGAGGAATTGGGAGGCAAATCAAGTCATGGGACATTTCCATTATCCAGGGAGCAATGATGATGGCATAGCTAAATAGGAGTAGGCAGGAGTGAGAAGTGTTCTGGGGTGGGTATATGTTGGAAGCCAGCAGTGTTTGTTTTTCTTTTTTAACTTTATTTTTTTTTTGTTTATTTTTTATGTGGTGCTGAAGATCAAACTCAGTGCCTAAGACAAGCTAGGCAAGTGCTCTACCACTGAGCCACAACCCCAACCCCAGCAGTGGTTTTGGATATTTGGGATGTGTGCTTGAGAAACAGAGGAGTCAAGGATAACCTACGTTATGTGACTGGGGCACCTGGACAGACACAGTATTAACTGAGCTGAGAAGGAGGTGAGGGTAGGTATTTCTTCAGGGTAGAAAAACAGCTCCACTTTTCCACTTTAGGGAGGGCAACCCCATTGGACACACAAGGAGAGGCGTTGAACACACAGTGAATATGACCATAGGAGCTCAAGAGAGCCACCCAGGATGGAGCAAGAAATGTCCTTCATCAAATACATGGTATTCTCATATAAGACAGTGGGTGGGAAAGAGCAGTGGGAGAGCATGTCCTTGAAGGTGCACACAGCTGAGTGCCTCTGTGTCCTGTTGGACACATCTTCAGCACAGAAGAGTAACTTCTGCTGTGAGGGATAGGGAAAACCTGGGTTGTTCTGTTGGATGATTGAGACTGAGGTCAGTATGGCTAAGATGGTGCTTTAAGGCTGTGGAAACAATGATTTGCTCCTACCAATAGCATATCTGGGTATTACTGTTTGGAAGGACACTTGGGCACATCCTTTTGAGCATAAGTCAGTACATGCTCTGTTCTATAGGGAAACAGGCCCTATGGCTAATTCCCTGGTCATTGATCTAGCTTGTTCCATCCTCATTTAGGAAATTACTCTGGATCTTTGCACAGACAGCCTTGTGTCCTGTGTAATTGCATCACTTCATCTTTGCAGTGAGATAAGGTAAACATGAATAAACCAGCTTACAAATATGTCAGAGGTGTAATTTCATTCTTTGTGGAGAATCTTCTTATAACCTGAGGGTATTTCTTGAATTATCACTAATTATTCTTCATCAAAAGGAATCTGATAATGAACTCCTACTACATTCAGGTCAAGAAAGGATGTCTTTACTTTATATACAAAGATATGAAAAATTTTGCTCTAAACGTATAATAAGAGTTGTAATGCATTCCACTGTTATGTATTTAAAAAATAAAATTAATTAAAAAAGAAAGGATATCTTGCCAGATGCAGTGTCTCCCACCTGCTCAGGAGGATAAGGCAGGAGGATTAAGAGTTCAAAGCTAGCCTCAGGAAAGTGAGGCACCAAGCAACTTAGTGAGAACCTGTTTCTAAATAAAGTACAAAATAGGGCTGGGGATGTGGCTCAGTGGTTGAGTGCTCCTGAGTTCAATCTCCGGAAACCTCCAAAGAAGAACAGGATATCTTGCAATAAACTAAGAGGTAATGGGGTACGTGTCTGTGTGTGTGTGTGTGTGTGTGTGTGTGTGTGTGTATGCGTATGTACATGTGCACATGCAATTGAGTACCTTGCTTGGCACTACAAGGATTTGGATTTTATTTGAAGTAATTTGGGAAGTCATTGACATACTTTTCCAAGAAAATTTATATCATATAATTTATGTTAGCAAAATCATATTCAAAGAGAGAGGTTGGGAGATCAGTGAGGAAGATAAAATAAGCCAGTTGTGGGAGAATGGTGTCTTAGACTAAATAGTTGCAGGGAGGATAGTAAGAGCTAATTAAATTCAAAGAAATGCTGAATCTCAACCGAGAGTTTTTTTTTAAATATAGTTTGAATCTATGAATGAAAGAAATATTGGAATAAAAAATGGTTCCAACATTTTGATCTGGAACAAAAACAGTACTGAGGAACATCTCAAAACCCTTATTCTTCCTTTAATAACATATCTAGGTTATCTTTCTCATAGTCCATATATAATTTACCAAGTCCATGTGATGCCAATTAAAAAGTCAGTGCCTTATGTTGCCATAGATTTTATTGCCAAGATTTTATCTGCTGAAAGAAGATTGACTAATAGTTTTGTGACACAAAAACTTCAGTTTCTGGTCTTCTGGGTATAAGAATGTACAAATATAGACACAATATCCAATCCTATGTACTGGCAAGATCTTTTCATCTGTCAAGGAAATATCAAAGAACATTCTATTGCATGTCCCAAAGCAGTGTTGTTGAAGTCTGATGAATTATAGAAGACTTATCTGAATGAGGAAGAATTCAGAGATGAAATGTGTAACTCAGGCTCAGAATTTCTCTGTCCACCTTTGTAGGTGACTGTAAGTAACTAAACCATGGGAATGTGGTTGAACCAATCATCCATAGATGGATTCATCCTCTTGGGCATCTTCTCCCACAGCCAGACTGACCTTGTCCTCTTCTCTGCAGTCATGATGGTCTTCATGGTCGCCCTCTGTGGGAATGTTCTCCTCATCTCCCTCATCTACATAGATCCTCGACTTCATACACCCATGTACTTCTTCCTCAGTCAGCTCTCCCTCATGGACCTCATGTTGGTCTGTAACATTGTACCAAAGATGGCAGTCAACTTCTTGACTGGGAGGAAGTCCATCTCTTTTGTGGGATGTGGTATACAAATTGGATTTTTTGTGTCTCTTGTGGGGTCAGAGGGGCTCTTGCTTGGACTCATGGCTTATGACCGCTATGTGGCCATTAGCCACCCACTTCATTATCCTGTGCTCATGAGTCAGAGGGTCTGTCTCCAGATTGCTGGGAGTTCCTGGGCTTTTGGAATACTGGATGGAATGATTCAGATGGTGGCAGCCATGAGCTTACCTTACTGTGGCTCAAGGACTTTGGATCACTTCTTCTGTGAGGTGCCAACTTTATTGAAACTAGCCTGTGCAGACACATCCCTTTTTGACACCCTGCTCTTTGCTTGCTGTGTCTTCATGCTATTGCTTCCCTTCTCCATCATTGTGGCCTCCTATGCTCGCATCCTGGGGGCTGTGCTCCATATGCGCTCTGTTCAGGCCCGTAAAAAGGCCCTGGCCACCTGTTCTTCCCATCTGACAGCAGTCTCTCTTTTCTATGGGGCAGCCATGTTCATTTATCTGAGGCCAAGACGACACAGGGTCCCTAGCCATGACAAAGTGGTCTCTATATTCTACACAGTTCTTACTCCTATGCTCAATCCCCTCATTTACAGCCTGAGGAACCGGGAGGTAATGGGGGCACTAAGGAAAGGGCTGGGCCATTGCAGGATTGACAACCAGCACTGAAGAGCCAGGGTCTTCAGTGTGCTATCTCCTGAATGGGTAGCATCAGTAATTCACTTATCCTTTGTGAATGTCTGTGTCCTCTTCACAAAACAAGATTCATAACATCTGCCCTACCCCACAGGGACTTTGAACATGCAATCCAAAACCTCATGATTGAACCGTGCTTTTAACAGGAAGAAAGGTAAATGTGCACATTTTAAAAAGGACTTGGGAATCAAATCAACTTTGCTTTAAAAATAAAGCAGATATGTTTGGAAATTGGTTTTTCCCATTATGAGACCACATGGCTCAAAAATGAAATTAGATTAGAACAATGTTAATCTGCAAATATTGCTAATTAACCTTCTTTGGTTATCACTCTAATTAAAGAGTGGGGTTAATACACTTAGTTCACAATACATATGTGATAATATGTTCTCTGGAAATTTTATGCTATGTTGTGAAATTGCAAAGAATAAATTAATTTGAAACTCAGTCCTAAGTTCAGTTTATATAGCCATATAATATTAACTTGCCTGGGTTTACATAAGGTTGCAAAATATAAATTCATTCCTGAGTATTTATGTATGTGTGTATGTATGCCCACTTGATGTATTACTGAATTGTATGGGAGGCTTCATGATAGGTCAATTGATAATAATGAGACCAAAATAAGTTTGCTATTAATACTATGGTAGGAATATAAAATAAACATAAATTCAATGTATCATAATCATCAATAAAGGCATAAATGAAAAAAAAAACCTCATGATTGAGCAATACATTGCTTTTATTGTCATTATTGATTGTTTATAACATCCTTGAACTAAATTCACTCTACTTTCAAAATCCTCTCAGGAATGCCTCTCTCTTGTTAAGTACTAAGTGTTGGGCATTGTCCTATTCCCATTATATACCCTCTATTTTAAAGCGATGTTAAATGATTCAAGTTAATAAATATGGATATCTTTAATGGAAAGTTTCCAGATGGTAGAAATTGAATCTCCATAATTCTTCTTGAATAAAACTTAACATTTTGCCATATTTTATTTTAGACATTATGAATCTTCCTTTAAGAAATGAAAATACACTCCTACTGTTTAAAAGTCATCTCCATGAGGCTCATGTCTTGTTCATATATGTATTACCAGTATGTATACCTTTGATTTTATAAATAGCAGTTGCTCAATAGAACCTTACTGAATTAATTTAAGAAGAAAACATCAAATGAATCAATATCTATAAAGCTTTGTTGTTGGTGGTGTTGGTGTTGGGGATTGAATCTAGGAGTTCTCTACTACTCCTCATCTGTTTTATTTTATTTTGAGACAGGATCTTTCTTAAGTTCCTCAGAATGGCCCCAAACCCGGGATCCTCCTCATCTGGAACAAAATCAGTACTAAGGAACATCTCAAAACCCTTTTTCTTGGCCTCTCCAAGTTGCTGGAATTATATGTGTTTGCCACTGTGCCCAGTTCTATGAAACATTTTAAAAATCCCATACGTATATAAAATTTGCTGTGGTTACTGTGATATATTTCAGGTTTTTTTTTATACTGGGTATTGAACTCAGGGACAGTTTATCACTGAGCTATATTCTCCCCTCTTTTTATTTTTATTTGGAAGCAGGGTCTCTCTAAATTGCTTAGAACTTTATTAAATTGCTGAGATTGGCCTTTTAATTTGCAATCCTCCTGTCTTAGCTTCCTGAGTTACTGGGATTACAAGTGTGTGCCACTGTGCCCGCCATATGTTAGGGTTATTGGAACATGGATTCTTGTAGCTTAAACATGTGAGGAGTTGACACTGATCAGCTAGCATTCAAATTTCACAAGGAAACCTGTAGGGTTCACCTGAACATCTGTGAAGGCTGGCCTACCTTCTTATGGTACCTCCAGAGCTCAGAGGAAGCAGAGAGATTTGAAAAGCTGGAACGTGGGCTGGGTGCTATGTGGTTGGTTCTGGTATCCTAAGAGTTTGGAGAAGAGTCTCTGGTCCTAGACTAATGATAAACAGATATTGGTTAATTAGTGTTTTTTTCCTCTGAAGGTCAAGATTGTAATGGTTCTGAGAGTGTGAAAATAAAACCTACAAAGCAAAACCAAGCGTTAGGATAAAGAAACAGTGTGGGAATTATTTTGACAGGAAAAATAAGAAATCATGAAGAAGTAGATATATTTTCCTTTCTTCCTGGCTTATGATCTCCTTCTAGTGCTCCTATTGGCAGTGAGTCTGGGTGATAAAGTCGTTCCTGGATCATAAATGGCACATCAAAGAGTGAAGCTTTGGCAGTGGCTTTATAACTGGCAACATCTTCCCCATGGCTACTCAGCATCCATACATACCATTTTATAATATTTGAACTTCTGTCAAATATCAACATTTATTTTTGCCTAAGAATGTATAACTACTCATATATGTTGTCTTTCAACACTCGGGCATCCATGTGTGGACACTGTTAGTTTTCTCTCATATTCTGTCACAATCTCCTTTGAATGTTAGTCACCAACAACCATTGATATATTAATATTGCTAAAATGACCATGCTAACCAAAGTGATATTCAGATTTAATATACATACATATGAAGAAAGAAAACAAATCAGCCTACACACGTACACGCTCCCTTACATATGAACCTGCCAATTGATATTTAAACTTTCTTCTTCTACTTTCCATTTCTTGTTTCCTTAACTACAACTTAATCTATCCTTAGTTATGACTTTATCTAGTGGTGTAATATAGACCTTAATCTGAAGAGGTCTGAATACTCAATTGTTCTGCCCCTGGTTGATGGTTGTATTTTTTGTTATCTTTTACTATTGGACATGGAAATACTAGCAGATACCCTAAAAACTCTCACCTCAGGAGATGGCCCTTGTTATACCTGTTTTAAGCAGAAATCCTTTCTCCCTGGTAGTCAGTGTTAATCACCCCCACTATAATAGAGCTGCTGACTCCTTTGCCTCTTGGTTTTCTAGCATGAGAAATCCAAAATTATTAGGTAAACTTTCAAATTTCACTTGATGGGGTCATTGGTGAATGGATATGAGAGAAATGCCACTAAATCAAAGCACACAGTGAATTCTATGAGATAGCTCCCCATCTTTTTAGAGTAGTTTATGAACTGGCTTTGAAAATGAGTTGGTCAACTGCTTGTAGGTGATGGAATGTACCTGAGACCAGTCAGTTACATGGACAAGTTTATTGTCGCCTTTTGTTTTTCTTTCGCCACTCAACAAATTCCTTGATCAGAAGCAATGTTTGGCAAACTATCTTAATGTATCTGAGGAATTATGTAGGTACATAGATGGTGATGCTTATCAAAAGCATTACAGGCAAGGAAATCAAATCTATATCTAGAATAGATGTCTGTTCCAGTGAGATTAAATTGCTACTCTATTCATAGTGAAAGGGATCCAATAAAATCAACCTGCCACTAGGAGGCTCGCTGATTCCCCAAAGGAGAGGTGCCATGTTGGAACTCAGAATTAGGTTCTACTGGTGGAAGATGAGGTACTCAGGAGTAGTAAGCAGGTCAGCTTGCTGAGGACATCTACACGTTGGTATGCCTATCACATAAACTCTTGTCTGTACTACAGGAGCCACATTGCATATATATCCCATTAAACAAAACAAGAGTTGTTGTCTTCAGAACATGATGTTTTATGAAATGTTAGAGAAATTATGATCATTGTAGATTTTATTAGGGAATAGACAAATTAATGCAGTCCTGAGACAAGATCATAGAGTCATACTGTTGGTACTAAAATCTGCTTTTAATGGCCTTTGTAAGCTGTTATAGAGAAAAATATTTCCAGGTGAATAAGGTGAATACCAGGCATGAAGGGCTAAATTGAATTCTTCCAGTAAGGATGACAACATCAGTAACATATACTGTGATTAGAGTCATCATTTGATTAACTTCACATAATCCACAGTAATTTTCAAAATTACATTTACTTTCTGTACAGGTTAAAAAAAATGTGAGCACATTTTAGGATCTACTGAAGAGAAATTAGGAGAACAACTCATTCAAAAGAGTCTCAAAAAATACTTGGGAATTAATCTAACAAAAGAGGTGAAAGATCTCTACAATGTAAACTACAGAACACTAAGGAAAGAAATTGAAGAAGATCTTAAAAGATGGAAAGATCTCCCCTGCTCCTGGACAGGCAGAATTAATATTGTTAAAATGACCATACTACCCAAAGTGATACTCAGATTTAATGCAATTTCTATTAAAATCCCAATGATGCTCCTTGTAGAACTAGAAAAAGCAATCATGAAATTCATTTGGAAAAATAAGAGACCCAGAATAGCTAAAGCAATCCTTAGCAAGAAGAATGAAGTTGGATGCATCACAATACCAGACCTTAAACTATACTACAGAGCCATAGTAACAAAAACAGCATGTAGGGTCTGGATTTGTGGTAGAGTGCTCACCTAGCACGTGCAAGGCCCTGGGTTTAATCCTCAGCACCACATAAAAATAAATAAATAAACAAACAAATAAATAAATAAAGGTGTGTGTGTGTGTGTGTGTGTGTGTGTATAAAACGGCATGGGATTGGCACCAAAACAGACACGTAGACCAATGGTAGAAGCCACAGGGACAAATCCATATACATACAGTTATTTCATCCTAGACAAAGGTACCAAAAACATTCATTGAAGAAAAGATAGCCTCTTCAAATGGTGCTGGGAAAATTGGACAGCTACATGTTACAAAATGAAATCAAACCCCTATCTCTCATCCTGCACAAAACTCAACTCAAAGTGGATCAAAGACTTTGGCAATAGGACAGAGACCTTGCACCCAATAGAAGAAAAAGTTGGCCCAAATCTTCACCGTGTCTACCCTAGGATCTGACTTCCTTAACAAAATTCCTAAAGCATAAGAAGTAAAATCAAGAATCAATAAATGTGATGGATTCAACCTAAAAAGTTTCTTCTCAGGAAAGGAAACAAAAACATGAAGAGATAGCCTACAGAATTTCTGGGAGAAAATCATTACCATATGCACCTCAGATAGAGCACTAATCTCCAGGATATATAAAGAACTTAAAAAAACTTAACACCAAAAAACAAATAACCCAATCAATAAATGGGCTAAGAAACCGAATAAACACTTCACAGAAGAAGAAATACCATTGATCAACAAATATATGAGCAAATGTTCAACATTTCTAGCAATTAGAGAAATGCACAAATTAAAACTACACTGAGATTCCATCTCACTCCAGCCAGAAGGGCAATTATCAAGAATATAAATAACAATAAATTTTGGCGAGGATATGGAGAGAAAGGTACACTCATACATTGCTGGTGGGACAGCAAATTGGTACAACCATTATGGAAAGTTGAATGGAGATTCTTTAGAAAACTTGGAATGGAACCACCATTTGACCAGGCTATCCTGCTCCATGGTCTATACCCAAAGGACTTAAAATTAGCATACTGCAGTGATGCAGCCACATCAATGTTTATAGCAGCTCTACTCACAATAGCTAACCTATGGAGCCAATCTAGATGTCCTTCAGCAGAAGAACAGATAAACAAAATGTGGTATATATACACCCCTCTTATTGAGGAAGTTTCAATAACTGTACATATATGCACAACACTACACACAAAATGAATATTGTGCTAATATACCCGTATGGAGTCAAATTTGTAAAAAATGTACAAATCAATTAGAATGCTCTGAATGTCTTTCCATAATCTGTTCTTCTAGTATTGCAAATGATGTAAAGATGAAATACACATAGCATAGCAAACCGTTAAAAAAAAACAAAAGGCTGGCAATTCAAAATAGTGGGGAAAAAAACTAAAAACTTAAAAAAATGAGAGAGAGAAAGAAAGAAAGTAAAGCAAGCAAAACCCAAAAGACGAAAAAGAAAATTTGACATATGAAAAAGTGTATCACAGGGATAGATTATGAACAATTGCATGGAAGTAGTCTCTAAGATCTAGAGGATTTTCATGATCATTAGCTACAGATTAAAATCTTTCTAAAGAACTCAAGGAATTTCACCAACTAGAAAGAATAACAATGAAGACAAATGATGCATTTTAGAATTGAAATTTTCATCATTGTCCTTCCTCAGAATTCAATTTTCCACTCCTGTTTTTTTAATGCCAGTTGTACTTTTGGGATTTGGGCTTTCATGGTTTTAACATTAGAGATTTTAGTCTTTCAGGATTATGATTTTCAAGATATTAGAGTTTGAGGATTTTGATTTTGGGGATTTCAATTATTGGAATTATGGCATTCAGGATTGTGTCTTTTGGAATCATAATCAGCACCACCAAAATTCTTTCCTTCCCAAACTTTTGAAGTTTTTTCTTTCAAAATCATAGGGAAGTTTTAGTTTCAAAACTTCATTGAATTTAGCCTACAACTGAGTCTAAATTTTAGCCGAGCCAACTGACCAAGCAAACTGTGGTGGGTTATAAACACTGGTGTTTACATATTAATTTCATTTTTTGTCAGTAAATTCATAGCTACATTCTGTCATCTTTGGTATAGCGCTCATAGAATTCATTTCCACAATATTTATCATTTTTTTTTGCAAGCATAAATTAGTAAAATCATGTGATTCTTTTGATGTATAAGCTGTTTTCTCTTGGGTAGGACTTTGTATTTGTCCCCTTGAAGTATACTGAGAACCAATAGTAGTTAAGAGTCTAAAAACAACATAAGAATATTTTGGGTAGATCTAGAAGAGAATAGGCAAATAATCTAGGGGACCTCATAGTAGGGCCTTCCTCAAAGGTTTCAGTTCTTTCCTGTATCCATTCACTTAAGTTCTGCCTTGGAATCTTGTCTCTTATTTTAATTTCAGTGAAATTTATATAGCAGAAAATTAATTGTAATTTTAATTGTACAAATTTATGGGCTACAATCTTTCTTTCTTTCTCTCTCCCTTTTTTCCACTCTCTTTCCATTTTCTCCCTCTCTTTCCTTCTGATTTGTGCTGGAATTGATCACAGGGCGTGAATACTAAGCACTTTTCCACTGAGCTACACTTTAACCCCAATGTAATAATCTGATACATGTGTATAGTAAGTGTGTAATGATCACTTTAGAATAGTCAATATCTCTGTCTCCTTCAACATCAAAATTTTTAAAATTTGCTTGATTTAAATTTTTATTATTTACTATAATAATTGTACATGTGCATGGTGTGCAGTGGGATATTTCAATGCATGTACAAAATATGCACTGCTCAAATCAGGATAATGTTTCCATAAATTCTAGTGTTCTACAAACAGCAGGAAGACTACAGTTCACAACAACCTGTTATATGAATAACTAAAAGAGAGATGCTCAAAGATTTAAAATACAAAGTAATAATAAAACTAATTTAAAATGAATAATTTACAGTAAATCGCAACCACCACCTCTACTTCCAAAATATATCTATCACTCCAAAAGGAAACCCTGCAACTGTAATTTTAATTGTACAAATTTATGGGCTACAATTATTAGCAATGACTCCCTGTTCCCTTAATCTGCCCAGTCTTTAGCAACAGCACCCTACTTTCTGACTCTATGGGTTTACCTACTCTGGATATTTTTTGGAAATGTAATCATATGATATGTGATCTTTTGTATCTGGCTTCTTTCTTCTAGCATGTTTTCAAGATTTACCTGCACTGTAGCATTTGTCAGTATTTCATTCCCTTCAAGGTATGGGCTATTGTATATAATTACTACAACTTGTTTACCCATTCATCTGTTGTTAGACATTGGGTTGTTTCCGCCTGTTGTCTATTGTGAATAATGCTGCTATGAGTACAAGTATTTGAATAGCTGTTTTCAGTTCTATTGAGAGTGAAATTGCTAGGCCCTATGGTCATTCTGTTTAACTTTTTGAGGAACCATCTAACTTTTTTTCATAGTGGGTACAATATTTTACAGTATCACCAGCAACCATGTGAGGGTTTCAATTTCTCCACATTGTTGCCAAAATTTTTTCCTTTTTGTTTCTAGCTGTCCTTCAGTGGATATGAAGTGTTATCTTTTTGTGGATTTCTTTTTTGTACCAGGGATTGAATCCAGGGGCATTTCACCATTGAGCCACATCCTCAGCTCTTTTTATATTTTATTTTGAGTCAGGGTTTCACTAAGTTACTTAGAGCCTCACTAAATTGCTGAGGCTGGCTTTGAATTTCAAATCCTCCTGTCTCAGCCTCCCAAGCTGCTGGGATTACAGGCATGCACAACTAAGCCTGGTTCATTGTGATTTTGATTTGCACTTCCCTGATAACTAATGATATTGAGCAGCTTCATGTGCTTTTTGCCCATCTTTATATTGGATTTTTATACTTTTCATGAGTTGTGGGAGTTAATTATATACTGTGGATACTATGCCCTTCTCAAATATGTAAGGTGGAAATATTTTATTCTATTCTGCGGGCTGTCCTTTTACTTTTGGATAGTGTCTTTTGATGCCCAAAAGTTTTCAAGTTTTTGTGAAGTCTAATTTATTTTTTTCTCTTGTTACTTGTGGTTTTGGTGTCATAACTAAGAATCCATTGCCAAATCTAAGATTATAAATATACATATAAAGATAGATATAAATATAAATTTTTTTGGTAGTGGGGATTTAAACCAGGGGTGCTTTCACCACTGAGATACATCACCAACCATTTTGATTTTTAAAATTTGAAGCAGGGTCTAAGTTGCTTAGTGCTTCTTAAGTTGCTAGGGCTGACCTCAAACCTGTGATCCTACTGCCTCAGCCTCCCAAGTTATTGGCCTGTGCCATCACACCCAGTAAGATCATGAATATTGACTTCTGTTTTCCCTTCCTTCCTTCCTTCCTTCCTTCCTTCCTTCCTTCCTTCCTTCCTTCCTTTGAAACTAATGTGACTCAATTTTTAAAAATAAATAAATAACAGCAGCTTCTACCTCAAGGCCTGTCCTAAGGAAGGGGCGTGACCCTTGTCCTTGGAAAAACCCACAGAGCACTCCTAAGCACATACCCACCCTGCTGAGTTGTTTGTCTGTAAATAACAGGAGAGGTCAGTTAGGCTAGGTGAGGACCCTTAGCAACCCCCCTAGCAACCTCCAATCAGCATGAGACAGGGAAAATACCTGGAATGCCAGATGACCCCCAAATAGTTTATGGTGGTTGATAACATGTTGGGAAACCATGTAGTTTAGCACATACACCCCTCGTGGCCTAAACCCCCTATTGTATTAACCAATCACCCCTACCCAACTTGTTCCCGCCACTGAATGTGTTAATCAATGTTAAGAGTTATTGTTTGATTTTTCCCGTGGTATGAAATGATTTTCTGTGTGACGTTGTGACGCATAGAGTATCCCCTCCAACCTATAAAATCTCACTGAACAAAGGACCGGGACTCACTCCCTGGAACCACTGTGTTGGAGTGGTTGTGAGTCCAGGTTCAAGCCTGCAATAAAGACTCCTGTGTGCTTGCATCGGATTTGGACCCTACTGGGGTCCCACAAATCTGGCATAACATTTCTTTCTTTCTTTTCATTTTTTTACAAAATATTTTTTTTTTGTTTGAGAGGGACACAATACCTTTATTTTATTTATTTATTTTTTGTGTGGTGCTGAGGATCAAGCCCAGTGCCACACATGTGCTAGGCGAGTGCTCTACCACTGAGCCACAACCCCAGCCTAACTTCTGTTTTCTTTTAAGAGTTTTATGGTTTCAGGTGGGGGTGTAGCTCATTGGTAGAGTCTTTGCCTAGCAAACACAAAGTGTTATGTTTGATCCCCAGTACCACATACACACAAAGATTTTTATAGTTTTCAGCTTTTATGTTTAGTCCAATGATTTTTCTTCAATTCATTATTGTATATGCTGTGGTGTAGGCATTCAACTTCATTCTTTTTACACATGGATATCCAATTGTACCAGCATTTGTTAAAAATACTATCATTTCCCCATTGCATAGTCTTAGCATCTTTGTCAAAAATCAGTTGGCCATAGACATGTGGGTTTATTTCTAGACTCAAAATTCTCTTACAATTTTTCTGTATATCTCTCTTTATACCAATACTGTTTTGATCTTTATAGCTTTGTAGAAAATTTTTAAATTAATTTTTTGAATCTTCCAACTTTGTTCTTCTTTTCAATATTGCTTTGGCTATTTGGGTCTCTTTGCAATTTTACATAAATTTAAGAATTGGCTTCTACATTTTGTCAAAAGAAAAAAAAGGCCATTGGAAATTTGATAGCAGTTGCATTGAATCTGTGAATTAGTGTAGGTGGGTTTGCCATCTTAACAATATTAAATATCCCAATATGTGACCATAAGATGTTCTTTTATTTGGGTATTCTTTAATTTCTTTAAGCAATATTTTATAGTTTTCAAGGTCTAAGTCTTTTAGTTCTTTGGTTAAACTTACTTGTCGGTATTTTATTCTATTTGATGCTTCTGCAAATAGAATTTTTTTCTTAATTTCACTGTTTAGATTGTTCATTGCTGGTTTATTGAAACAAATAATTTTTGTGTGTTGGTCCTATAATTATAACATTGCAGAATTTTTCTATTAATTCTTGCTATGGTTTGATGGTGTCCTTTCCAAAATTCAGGTTTTGCCAGTGTGACAGTTTAAAAAGATAGGGCCTTTAAGAAGTGATTAGGCCATAATAGTTACTCTTTTCTGAATGGGATTAGGTGTCCTCATAAGAGGGCTTCACAACAAACTCAGAAAATCAAAGGTCATATGTTTTTCTCTCATTTGTGGTAGCTACAGAGAAAAAGGAAAAGAAGGGTGGGGGATATCATGAAAATCAAAAGGAAAACAATAGAATAAAGGAAAAGAACCATGGGATGGGGTGGGAAGAGGGGAGGGGGGAGTGCTAGGAGGTGATATTGGCCAAATTATATTGTTATGTTGTATGTATATATGAATATGCAACAACACATCTCACCATTGTAAACCACTATAATGTACCAATACAAATGTGGGCAAAATAAATTAACATAAATATTGATTAATTAAAAAAAAATTAAGAGGACCTGAAAGACGGAGTTTATTTCTTTTTGCTGTTTGGGTTTCTGTAATATGAGGATATAACTTTGTTTCCCTCTGACGGATAAAGCATTTGAGGTTCCAGGTAGGAAGCAAGGAGCAACCCTCATCAAGTGCTAGAGCCTTGGACTTGGACTTCCCAGCCTCTAGAACCCAGGAAAGTAAATTTTTGATTTGTATAAAATACCCAACTTAATATATTTTCTTGTAGCAGTGTAATGTTAAAACTCTGAAAGCCCAAATCCCCCAAACCACAATTGGCATGAAAAAACCCTACATAACAGGAGTGGAAAGTTGAATCTTGGGGAAGGACAATGATGAAAACTTCAGTTTAAAAATGTATCATTTGTCTTCATTGGTATTCTTCCCAGCTGGAGAAATTCTAGGAGGGTTTTTTTTGGGGGGGTGTGTATGTGTGTTTACCTTTTTTTTGGGGGGGGCGGGGGCGGTAACTAGGGATTGAACTCAAGGTTGCTTAACTACTGAGCTACATCCCCAGCCTTTTTCCTTTTTTATTTTGAGACAGGATATCACTAAGTTGCTTAGGGCCTCGCTGAGTGCTAAGGCTGGCTTTGAACTTGTGATCCTCCTGCCTCAGCCTCCCAAGTCACAAAATTTTCAGGAATTTTTAATGAATTGAAGCAGCAGTTGCTTGAAGAAGCAAGTGATGTTACTGATTAGTATAAAAATGATTATGCTCATGGTAGGAAAAAAAGACATTTATACAGCAATTTGCTGTTTGATTACCAGTATTGCTTCTGCCCTATTTGTATTGTATACATGAGTTCATGAAAAACAGATCACCATGTACCCAAAACAACTGGCACAGGGAAAATTTAATAGGTTAATGCTCATGTCACTGTAGATCAAATATCACAGAAGAATTTAAAAAGTAGATACACCATGTAGAAAATTTATGTTAACATATTAGACATGAAAGCCATGTCCTAAGAAAAAAAAGCAGCTATTCAAAGTGATATAAGATTTTAAAGTATAGCTAATAACTGTGAAAATTCTCCAGATCTTACAGACTACTGCCAATTGTTCATAATCTATTCCTGTAATATACTTTTTCATATGTCAAATTTTCTTACGTGGATGCTAACCCACAAAAAGAGAGGGGAAGATTAGAAGTTCATTGGACTAGACAAAGGGTAATAAGGGGAAGGGAGGGTAATAAGAAAGACAGAATGAATTGGAAATATTTTTTCCTATCCTCATATATAAATATACAACAATATAACTCTAGATCATGTACAACCACAATAATGGGATTCTAATTATACTTATTCTATGTATGTATAATATTTCAAATATACTCTACTGTCATGTAAAAAAATAAACAAAAAAGTTGAAACAAAAAATATATTAGTATCAAAAAACTTTTTTGAGATGGGGGTCTCACTAAGTTATCCAGGCTGTCCTCAAATTTGTGATAATCCTGCCTCAACCTCCTTCTGCCTCCAGAGTTGTTGGGATTACAGGTGTACATCAATTTGCCCAGCTATAAATATTGTCCTTTGACTTCCTTAAAAAAGAACATGGAAATACTCTGCTGATGAAATGAAGTCAAGTTTATTACTTACACAGTAAAGGTAAATATCCTCTTGATATTGGCATTTCATTGGCATTTCAGAATCTCATTGGCATTTCAGAAGAGAAAGATCAAGCATACAAGAGTAAGTGTGTATAGAGTTTTAGAATATGGGTTTTGTTGTTGTTATTGTTGTACTGGGGAATGAAGCCAGGGCTTGCATGTGTTCTGCCACTGAGCTGTGCCTGTATTCCACCATCTGAATTGGAAAGACTTGAAATGGCTCTCACAATGCAGGGATCTGACTGGAATTTGTGAAAATTCTAAGATACCACAGAATTGGTGGGCATAGTGAGCATAAGTTATGAAGGAATCTTTTTTTTTCCCCCTTGGAACTAGAGATTTAGGACAGGGGTGCTTTACCACTGAGCAATATACCTGGCTCTTTGAATTTTTTAGTTTGAGACAAGATCTCACCAAGTTGCTTAGGGCATCACTAAATTGCTAGGGTCTACCTTGAACTTGAATTCATCTTGCCTCAGCTGCCTGAGTTACTGGGATTATAGGTATGTATCAGTGTGTCCAGTGACATGAAGGAATCTTGAAAGCAATTGTTTGATAAGCAGCTAAATTTGGACAACTGAATCACTATTGTCCTGCAAAATGGACTGAATGAACTGTCTATTCTTCAGATAAATCTAACAATGAAGTTATGTTCTGATGTATAGCTTTGTGTTCTGGGCAAAAATTTCCTGAGTAGTAGTCTTTTTGATGTGGAGGCCTTGTTGAGTCCTGATAATTAGCCATGTGCATGCAGATGGTCTTAGTTTTCTCTAGACACTGCCTCTAAATTGATACTAATTCCTTTTGACCAAAACCACAACTCTGGTCTACCACACAAAGTGGGGGCTTATGATGATATGATTAGTGTTGTTTTGTCCCAAGTTCAAATCACAATGATCTCAGTATGTCTGAGATCCCGTGTGGTTATTTTCCAAATCCTTAATGTATATTTGGAATAGATGTAATAAGCAACTGGTAGGAAACCCATATTTGCTCCCTGAGTAAGTTTCATTATGGTAGAAAGACAAATGGAAACTCAAGAACTTCTATTCCCTGCCAGGATAGTAAACTAAAATCAATATTGCATCCCTGCTGGGAATTAAGGTATTAGTGCCATCATAAACTTAAAATGCGCACATACTTTTTTACTTGTACAAAAAGCAAATATATCTTAGAAAATTGCTATAGATTATGTGAAATTAGTTACAAGAAAACTCTGATCACAGTGTATGTTACTGATGTTGTTGTCCTTATTGGAAGAATTCAATTTAGCCCTTTATGCCTGGTATGCACCTTATTAACCTAGGATTTTCACACTCTCAGAACCATTACCATCCTCCTTTTCAGAGGAATAAGTTCTAAGTGTCCAGCATCTGTTTCTCAGCAGTCTCATACTAGAGGTTTTCCTCTAAATTCTTAGTGTACCAGAACCAACCATACAGCACCTAGTCTAGGTCCCAGCTTTGGAAGCTTTTTGCTTCCTCTTTGCTCTTGAGGTACCAGCACAAATCAGGGTAAGTCAGCCTTCTTATAGGCTTGTAGAGTGAAACCTTACCGGTCCCACTGTGAAATATGAATACCAGGTGGTCAGTGTACACTCCTCATATGTTTAAACTCCAAGAACTCAGGTTTCAACAATCCTAACCAATGGCAGACATGGGTAGCACATGCTTGTAATCCCAGCAACTTGAGAGGCTGAAGCAGGAGGATGGGAAATTTGATTTCAACTTCACCTACTTAGCGAGACCCTGATTTAAGATATAAAATAAAAAGGACTTGTGGTGTAGCTCAGTTGTAAAAGCACTCTTGGGTCATATTCCCACTACCAAACAACAACAACAACAACAAACTACATCCAACCTTCTACCTTCGTTTTCTGTATCCTAGTGATGGAAATTACATACTTTATTTTTTCCCTCTGTTTTCCCATTCAACTCTCCACTATTTGGTTAGCAGTTCTTTACATCAAAATTTATCTGTTGAAATAATTAATGTGATTTAATTCCTGATTAGATTTTGACTGGTACATAAGTCTTAATGTTTCAAATTCTATCTTTATTTCCATTTCTAAACTTCTTCTTCCAAAACAGGTTTAGTTTTATAGTTGCAGAACTTGAAATACTGAAAAGAGTTGGGTGTGGTGGCATTATACTTGTAATTCCAGTGACTCAGGAGGCTGAGGTAGGAGGATTACAAGTTTGGGGCCAGCCTGGGCAACTTATGGAGACTCTGTTTCAAATTAAGATAAAAACAGCAGGAGACTGTGGTAAAGCATCCTTGGGTTTAATCCCCAGTATCAGAAAAAAAATCCTTCATAGATATTACTCCATTTGATAATTTCTTCTTGGTTTTTAAGACACAGAGCCAAATATTAGTAATGAACAAATGAACAAGACATGAGCCCTACATAGTTAACATTTAAACAGTAGAAATATATTTTTATTTCTTAAAGGAAGCTTCAAATTGTCTAAAATGGAGCATGGGAGAAGGTTTAGTACAATTCATGAAGAATTATAGAAACTCAATTTCTACCATCTGGAAAGTTTCCATTGACGATATTTATATTTATGAACTTGAATCATTTAATATAACTTTCATATAGAAGGTATGTAATGGGAATAGAAAGCACTCAATAAGACACAGGCATTACTGAGAGGATTTTAAAAGTAGAGTGAATTTAGTTCAAGGATGTTATAAATAATTAATAATGACAATAAAAGCAATGCATTGCTCAATCATGAGGTTTTAGATTTACATGTACAAAATCCCAGTGGGGTAGGGCAGATGTTATGATTCTTAGTTAATGAAGAGGACACAGACATTCACAAAGGGTAAGTGAATTACTGATGCTACCCATTCAGGAGATAGCACACTGAAGACCCTGGCTCTTCAGTGCTGGCTGTCAATCCTGCAATGGCCCAGCCCTTTCCTTAGTGCCCCTATTACCTCCCGGTTCCTCAGGCTGTAAATGAGGGGATTGAGCATAGGAGTAAGAACTGTGTAGAACATAGAGACCACTTTGTCATGGCTAGGGACCCTGTGTCTCTTTGGCCTCAGATAGATGAACATGGCTGCCCCATAGAAAAGAGAGACTGCTGTCAGATGGGAAGAACAGGTGGCCAGGGCCTTTTTACGGGCCTGAACAGAGCGCATATGGAGCACAGCCCCCAGGATGCGAGCATAGGAGGCCACAATGATGGAGAAGGGAAGGAACAGCATGAAGACACAGCAAGCAAAGAGCAGGGTGTCAAAAAGGGATGTGTTTGCACAGGCTAGTTTCAGTAAAGCTGTCACCTCACAGAAGAAGTGATCCAAAGTCCTTGAGCCACAGTAAGGTAAGCTCATGGCTGCCACCATCTGAATCATTCCATCCAGTATTCCAAAAGCCCAGGAACTCCCAGCAATCTGGAGACAGACCCTCTGACTCATGAGCACAGGATAATGAAGTGGGTGGCTAATGGCCACATAGCGGTCATAAGCCATGAGTCCAAGCAAGAGCCCTTCTGACCCCACAAGAGATACAAAAAATCCAATTTGTATACCACATCCCACAAAAGAGATGGACTTCCTCCCAGTCAAGAAGTTGACTGCCATCTTTGGTACAATGTTACAGACCAACATGAGGTCCATGAGGGAGAGCTGACTGAGGAAGAAGTACATGGGTGTATGAAGTCGAGGATCTATGTAGATGAGGGAGATGAGGAGAACATTCCCACAGAGGGCGACCATGAAGACCATCATGACTGCAGAGAAGAGGACAAGGTCAGTCTGGCTGTGGGAGAAGATGCCCAAGAGGATGAATCCATCTATGGATGATTGGTTCAAGCACATTCCCATGGTTTAGTTATTCACAGTCACCTGCAAATATGGATAGAGAAATTCTGAATTCTTCCTCATTCAGATAAGTCTTTTGTAATTCATTAGGTTTTAACAACACATGGCTTTGGGACATGCAAGAGAATGTTCTTTGATATTCCCTTGATACAGATAAAAGGATCTCTGCCAGTACATAGGATTGGATATTGTGTCTATATATTTTTTCTTATACCCAAAAGACTAGAAACTGAATTTTTGTGTCACAAAACTATTGGTCAATCCTCTTTCAGCAGATAAAATCTTGGCTTTCCCATAAGGCACGACTTTTTAACTGGTATCACATGGATTTGGTAAATTAGATTTAATAGTAATGGACTATGAGTAAGATAACTTACATATGCTATTAAAGCAAGGTAAAGGGACTTGAGATGTTCCTTATTATTGATTTTGTTCTGGCCCAAAATCTTGAAACCATTTTTATTCCAATATTTCTTTCATTCATCGATTGAATGCACCAGAGAACCTCTTGGTTATAGAGTCAGTTTTTTTAAAATTGAATTAGTTCTTACTATCCCCACTGCAACTTTCTGATCCTAGACACCATCCTCTCACTATTGGATTATTTTATGTTCCTCTGTAGTTTCCCAATTTCTCTCTTTGAACATCATAAAATCTGATTCTGCTGACATGTAAGTCATATGATGTAAATTGCCTTGGGAAAGTATGTCAGTGGTTTCCCAAATTACTTCAAATTAAGGCCAAATCCATGTGGTGACAAGTAAGGCCTTCCATTGCATGTGCATGCACATATACATGTACTGACCTCTCAAAAGGATGTGCCCAAGTGTCCTTCCAAACAATAACACCCAGATAGGCTATTGGTAGGAGCAAATCATTGTTTCCACAGCCTTAAAGCACCATCTTAGCCATATTGACCTCAGTCTCAATCAACCAACAGAACAACCGAGGGTTTGCTCTATCCCTCACAGCAGAAGTTACTCCTCTGTGCTGAGGGGTAACACACACACACACACACACACACACACACACACACACACCACGACTTCTGAGCTCATTTTACCATGCTCCTTTTGCTCACTGTGCTTTCTTAAATTTCCTAAGACAAACTAGACACATTCCCATCATTGGTTCTTTGTATTTTTATCTCTATAGCATAATATTTTCCCAGAATTTTATCTCTTACCTGTCTCATACCTTTACATAAATGCCAACTTTTTGAGTTAAATAGCCATATTAAAACTATTTTGGACTCTCAAGTTCTTTTGATGATTTAGCTTTCTTCACAGAACTTATACCATTTAATCACATGTATTCTGATATTTTTGGATCTCTACTGTCTGCTTCATTCCACTGGAATATAATAAGCATCATTTATTTTTCACCTTGACATCTGGCAGCCTTAGAATGGTACTTAGTTTATCTTATGACCTCAATACATACGGTTTGAACAAATAAAATAACTTATGAGTAGGTGCTATATAGTTGCAAGATTCATTTTTTGAAACTGAAAACCCCCTTCTTAGGCTGGGGTTATATCTTGGTGATAGAAACTTACCTAGCATGTGTGAGGCACTGGGTATGATTCTTGGCACCTCATATAATATAAGTAAATAAAATAAAAATCCATGGACAACTAAAAAGAAAGAAAAGAAAAAAAAAAACTCCTTCTTAAATTGTAGGATATCTTGTTCTTGACCTGAATATAGTAGGATGTTTTAGTCAGCTTTTTTTTTGCCACTGTGACAAAAAGACCTGAGAAGAACAATTTTAGAGGAGGAAAAATTTATTTGGGTGCCATGATTTCAGAAGTCTAAGTCCATGGACATCCAACTCTATTACTCAGAGCCACAAGGTTTGGAAGAACACCTTGGCAGAAGGGTGTGCCAAAGGGAAAACAGCTCAAGATATGACCATTAGGAAGCAAAGAGAGAGCTCCTCTCAACCAGGAAAAAATATAAGCCCCAAAGGCACACTCCTAGTGACACCGCCAGCAACTCCTTCAGCTGTATACATACCTGCCTACAGTTACCACTCAGTTAATGCATTCAAATTGATTTATGCACTGATTAGCTTAAGACTCCCAAACCCAATAATTTTAGCCCAAAACTTTCTTGCATTGTTTAACACATGAGCTCTTGGGGGGACACTTCATATATAAACCAAAACATAAGAGTTTATTATTAGATTCCTTTCAATGCAGGACAATTAGTGATAATACAGGAAATACCCTCAGGTTATAAGAAGGTTCTCCACAAAGAATGAAATTACACCTCTGACATATTTGTAAGCTGGTTTATTCATGTCTACCTTACCTCACTGCAAAGATGAAGTGATGCAATTACACAGGACACAAGGCTGTCTGTGCAAAGATCCAGAGTAATTTCCTAAATGAGGATGGAACAAGCTAGATCAATGACCAGGGAATTAGCCATAGGGCCTGTTTCCCTATAGAACAGAGCATGTACTGATTTATGCTCAAAAGGATGTGCCCAAGTGTCCTTCCAAACAATAACACCCAGATATGCTATTGGAAGGAGCAAATCATTGTTTCCATAGCCTTAAAGCACCATCTTAGTCATACTGACTTCAGTCTCAATCAACCAACAGAACAACCCAGGTTTTCCCTATCCCTCACAGCAGAAGTTACCCCTCTGTCTAAGGATGTGTCCAACAGGACACAGAGACACTCAGCTGTGTGCACCTTCAAGGACATGCTCTCCCACTGCTCTTTCCTACCCACTGTCTTATATGAGAATACCATTTTTTGATGAAGGACATTTCTTGCTCCATCCTGGGTGGCCCTCTTGAGTTCCTATGGTCACATTCACTGTGTGTTCAACGCCTCTCCTTGTGTGTCCAATGGGGTTGCCCTCCCTAAAGTGGAAAAGTGGAGCTCTTTTTCTACTCTGAAGAAATACCTATCCTCACCTCCTTCTCAGCTCAGTTAATAGTGTGTCTGTCCAGGTGCCCCAGCCACATCACGTCAGTCATCCTTGACTCCTCTGTTTCTCAAGCATACATCCCAAATATCCAAAACCACTGCTGGCTCTTCTTCCAACATATACCCACCCCAGAACACTTCTCACTCCTGCCTACTCCTATTTAGCTATGCCATCATCATTGCTCCCTGGATAATAGAAACGTTCCATGACTGGATTTGCCTCCCAGTTCCTCATTTACCCCCACCCCACTCTGCTGACTCACAACACTAGAGTGAATTGTCTATATTAGAATAAAAGCCAAAATGATGCCTGAATAAATGTGAGATTTTCATCAGTGGGCCCTTTCACACCACCCAGACCCCTTTTCCTTCTGCTTTCCCCAGAATTTCTGGCTCCAGTCTCAACATTCTTCCTGAATTTGCTCCCACACTATAGGGAGACACCAGCCTTGGGCACCTTGGCACTTGCTCTTGGCTCCTCACAGAAGGCTCTTTCTAGATATGCTTTGCCTGGTTCACTAATTTCCTTTTTATCTCCTCAGCAAAGCCATCCCTCAATGCCCTATTTAGAACTGAAAACCTTCTTCTATCCCTGATCACTTTCCAGCCTTCATTTTCCCATAGCATGTGAGGCCATAAGGTATACTGCCTTTTATTTGTATGGATTTGTTTGTTTTCTGTCTTTCCAACTAGAACCTATACTCCTTGATGGCACTTTTGTGGATAGTGTGATCCTGAGCCCCTACAACAGTGACTTGAATACACTATATTCTCAGTAAATATTTGTTGAAGTAATAATGGTATTGTGCAAAGAACTCAGAAATTTCTTCTAGCATCTCACATGCTATTCTTATTCCTAATTTCAGACTTTTTTTGCTAGGTGTTCAGTAATTTCATTTTTTTCTTTTATAAATAACAACCCAAAAGAAACCACCTTATTGTATAGTATTCTTTAGAGAATGGAAAGGCTTTTGCCCCAGATCAGTCTTTACTACTTGCCCCTTCATCTTCACTTCTCCTCAGTTGTTTTTTCTCTTCCTGCTATAGGCCATTCTACAATCTGGGAACCCCTAGCTGAGCCACACAGAGGGAAAGAAGAGAGAAAAAAATTAGTAAGAAATTAAGGAAAGAAAAAGAGAGAAGTAGCTGGGCACAGTAGTGCTGCCTGTAATCCCAGTGACTCTTGGAAACTTAATGAGACTATGCCTCAAAATAAAAAATAAAAAGAATGATAAAGTGGCCCTGAGTTCAATCCCTAGAACCAAAATGTAAAAACAAAAATAGAAAAGAAAGAAATAGATCAAAGGAAGAGGACTATAAGAAGGCAAACACCCCCTAAGGGAAAAAAATCCTGATAGAAGCAAAGGATGGAGGAAAGGAAAAGGTTGCTAAATAGACAGGAATGAAGAAATTAACCAATAACTAGCATTATAACTAGCAAGGAGGAGAGAAGTGGGGTGGGAGGGTGACAGGGAAATACCTTCACGCACCTTTGGGCAGGAGTCCTTCAGGAAAAGAAATTCAGGAGTGATACCCTGTGAAATAGTTTCTTGCATCAGAATAACTTCATCCTCTTTCCTCTGCATTTGCACTTACTACTTGAGAGGGGACATAGAACAGCTGCTCCCTAACTCTGACCCCCTTCCTCAGTTCTACCCTACCTCCTCAGGCAAAGCACATCATCTGTGGACTCTCTAGTGCAGACATCAGGATTCAGATAAACAACAGCTTTCAGCAAAAGGGGAAAATGAGAAAAGAAGGCCTAGTTAAGGAGATAGTGGTGGGAAGGTGGAGTCAGAGCCACCATCTGTGCATCTGCATGCACTCATTGATGCCTGGCTGCCTTCCACAATGCACCAGCCTCTCACCTGAGATGCCGAACTAACTCCTACATCCACACAGGTTCTTAACGCAGAGACTGAGTGAGGAGTTGAAGCTGATGATTCCCAGGGGAGCCTATAATCTGCAGCCCTGGAAGAGGAACTCCCAAGCTTTGAATTAAAAAGACCCAAAGAAGGAATTTAGAGATAAGATAAGGAGAAGGGCTAGCTGGGACAAAGTGAAGGAATCCACCAGGAAGGGCCAAAGGGACAACCAGGGCAAAGGAATGTGCAAGGAGTTTCTTGGTACCCTATACCCTATATGTCGTGCCCATTACAGCACTTTCCTTATAACATCAAGGGCCCTCATAGGGTCTTCACTTATGGCTGCCCCCTTGGGTCCTTCCTGAAACGACAATTCACACTTGTCTTTTGCCTGTCCTCTAGAACTCAGCCTATATCTGTTGATTGCCTGTGATATTCAGAGAACTGGGTGAGGTGGTGTGCTAGAGTGAAATGCTGACACTGAGCACAATCCTAGTTCTGAAGAGTTTATAACCTAGTGGGAGAGAAAGAATAGCACCCATATTCACAAGATGGTACCAGGGGGACTGCTGTCATCTCATGCTGTTTCAAATATTTCTGTATGGTCAGTTAGTACCCTTCATAACTTGGTGTGCTGCAGTTATGCCTATCAACCTGGTATAGTGATGAATAGCACCCCGTTTTACTCTTAGTGTCCCAGGTTGGACAATAAATTTTATGGTCACCCTGGTGTTAGCTTTATGTTCCATGGAAGCAAATCTCTTTATAATGATGAATTCATTAGAAAAAAAAGTGGTTAAATTGACAATTTATGTTTTCCTCTTAACTTGAATTTTAGTTTTATTTGACTGGTTTTCATTTTATTTTTATGACATGTATAAAATATCTCACCTGATATACAAATCTCTCTCTTGTGTCTCTATTTCTAAAAGACTAATCCTTGTATGTCAGGGCCCCACCTTTGTGAGCTCATTTAACTTTATTTACTATCTTACCCCAAATACAGTCATGCTGGTTGTTAGAGCTTCAACATGAATTTGGGAGAGACATAAACATTCTATCCATAACATATATCAATGATACTCTTGACTTTGATATCAAATAAATGTTTTACATAAATAGGGGAAATTGAATCAAATTTTTTTTGCATCTATGAAATTTTCTAGTTTGAAAATGAACTATAAGAAAAGCTGATTTGAAAGCATCAGAAAGATATCAAGATAGGCAGGAGGTAGGAGCCAGAACTATTGAGAGAAGTGTACTAAGGTGAGATCAACCTTATTTTTGATTTCCCTTTGAAATATCTGTTGATAAATGACTAGCATACGGGCTAGAGTATAACTCAGAGGTAGAGCACTTTTCTAGAATGCATGAGGTCCGGGGTCTGATGCTCAGCACTGAAAAGCAAAACAAACAAATCAAAACACAAAAAAACTTAGCAAGGGATTCATGAAGTGATTAACTGAATATAAAACAAAGACTAAAAGTCTTGGGAGTTGATTGACTTTTCTATGAGAGAATTGGAATCTATTTTTAAAAAGTTGGAGGACATATTAGAACTGAAAAATACATAGACTAATTTTTACCTAAAATACATAAACTAAAACTAATCTGTAGGTAAATAAATGAATTTACTTATAGTTTAGACATAGTTGAAGACAGGATAGTTATCATTAGAAAACACTCATAGGTCTTCAGACTGATGGCTTACTACTTTTATATATGCTGGAAAAGAGAAGATGATTAAATAACATATTTAAATTACTGAAAGAAAACAATTCCAACTTAAAATTGATATCCAGAAAATATCTTCCCCCAAAAGGCAAAATAAAGATATTTCTAAGAAAAAAAGAAGATAATTTTTGACCAGCACTTCTTCACTAAAGAAATACCAAAGAAAGCTGTTCACATGAAAAAAATAATACCACAGGGAAGCAAGAAATTTCAGAAAAAATGAAGGACAACAGAAAGAATAAATGTACAAATAAATATAAATGATGAAGATTGTACAAAACAATAGTAATTGTGTAATGTGGGTTTTAAAATATGTATAATTTATGCACAAAAATAATATCTCCCAAGGGGGATCAGATAAATAGGGTTTCCTGGAAGTATCAAAAGTACTTATTTACATTAGAATCTAGTATGCATATTGTAATTTCTTATGAAATAAATAGAAGAGTTACAATATGTGTAACTAATAAATTTCTCAAAAGAAAATGGATGGGATGAGAGGTGGGAGGGAAAGGGAGAGAGAAGGGAAATTGCATGGAAGTGGAAGGAGACCCTCAGGGTTATACAAAATTTCATACAAGAGGAAGTGAGGGGAAAGGGGAAAATAATACAAGGGGGAGAAATGAATGACAGTAGAGGGGGTAGAGAGAGAAGAGGGGAGGTGAGGGGAGGGGAGGGGGGATAGTAGAGGATAGGAAAGGCAGCAGAATACAACAGACACTAGTATGGCAATATGTAAATCAATGGATGTGTAACTGATGTGATTCTGCAATTTGTATACGGGGTAAAAATGGGAGTTCATAACCCACTTTAATCAAAGTGTGAAATATGATATATCAAGAACTATGTAATGTTTTGAACAACCAACAATAAAAAAATTTAAAAAAAGAAAATGGAAAAATAAAATACTTAATCCAAAAGAAGTACAGAAAAATAAAAAACAGGAGCACTAAAAATGTGGGACAGGGGTTGGGGTTGTGGCTCAGTGATAGAGCTCTTGCCTAGCATGTGTGAGGCCCTGGGTTTGATCCTTAGCACCACATATAAATAAATAAAATAAAGTTTCATTGACAACTAAAAATATATTTTAAAAAATTGGGACAAATAGTAAATATCAAGATGATAAACCTGAACACAAATATTTCAGACATCATGTTAACTGGAAATTAAAACATATATACCAATTAGAATCAGAGATTATTGAGCAGGGTTTT
This sequence comes from Marmota marmota marmota, assembly GCF_001458135.2. Taxonomy (NCBI): domain Eukaryota; kingdom Metazoa; phylum Chordata; class Mammalia; order Rodentia; family Sciuridae; genus Marmota; species Marmota marmota. The sequence continues at coordinate 366,357 of NW_025999875.1, forward strand.
AAAAATAATAACAAACCAAGAACATATTGAAAATAATAAATAAATAATAAATAAGGATACAGGAAGTTTGTATATACATTACAGCATGTAGTTTTATATACTGATATGCCATACAAACACTAACCAAAAGAAGTTTTGAGCAGTTTTTCTAATACTAGGCAAAAGAGATTTTAAGATAAGAAACATTACTAAAGGTAAGTAGGGATATTTTGAAATAGTTAAAGACTAATTCACCAGGAAAATATAACACATTAAATTTGTATTAATATAATCACCTTAAAATATAAAATAAAAAGTTGACAGAAACAGAGAAATAGAAAAATCTTTAGTATAACAGAATATTTTAATCTCTCAGTAACTGATTGAATAAGAAGAACAAAGTAAGTAAGTTTACAGAAGACTGGAATAACTGACTGGTACACTTGAACTAATTAATACACATGTACTACAACACATTTAACAATCACAGAATACACATTGTCTTCTACATTTATGAATACTGAGTGTGTACTTGATCATAAAACTGTGTCAACAATTATCAAGGAATGATATCCACAATACAGCATAGTGGGAAGCCCTCACTCTCATTTCTTCACAGAAAATACCTTGAAGAGAAATTCAGACTCTAACTAAAGGTAGAATAATCCCCAGAAGCAAAGAATATGGGAGCAATTACATTTATATGTATAAGACCAATTTCACTTTACCCCTGTAAGATACACACACACACACACACACACACACACATCTGTCTTGGTCCCAGAAGGGAGTGGTGCTGGCAGTTCACATCTGCAGGCAATGGGGGCTTGGGTGCAGGCGGACTGTTGGAGTGTCTTTCCCTATCGAATAGATTGTGCCTTGGTAATCTGCATTAGTCAGGATGATGGCTCTGCATTGCATACCACCCATGGAGAGCCCACAGCCATATCTCATACTTGCAGATAGCCATGAGGCTCTATGCCACTTAGAAGGAGGCCCCATGGAGAAGAGCTAGTGTGCAATAGCTCTTTCCCCTCTTACATTACCCACTCTTTCCCCTCTTACATTATCTGCTACTGCCTCAAATCCCACTGCAATTAGAGCAACAGCCCTGAGCCCTGTATCTTCTGCTTCTCATATAATAGAAACAGCCAGCAGATGCAGCACAGCACCCTTCAAACACCCAGTCTCAGGTGCCTGGGCTGACAAATGAGAGCTGGCTGGTTGGAAGTCCACAGCAACCAGGGGAATGTTTCTGTGTCCTGGCACCTCTGGGGGGATCCAAAGCTGAAGAGTGATGAACAACTTATAAAAGTCCCAAATTCTGATGAAATCCAACCTAGGAAGACTCAAAAAGAATTTTCTACATCATGGTATGGTTTACTATAAATAGCTCTAACGTCAACTTTTATATATATATATATAAAATACTATTTTGATTTGATACATACATATATATTATACTATTTTGATTTGATAGCTGTTGCTACAGTGTTTGGTATTGTGCCATTGATTTTATTTCTTCTAATGTTTTAAAGCATTAATTTGAATCATTAGCTCTTTGTTTTCCTAGCTCAGGTTTACATTGCTCCTCTTACCTACTCTTACCCCTCTTACATTACCTGCTACTGCCTCAAATCCCTTTCTCATCCATCTTTTCTTTTCTTTCTTTCTTTCTTTCTTTCTTGCCTTGGTTTGTATTATTCTTTATTTTATTTTATTTGGTTATTTTTTTTCTATTTTCTTTTTCCATTTTTTTCTCTTTCTATTTTCAGTCCCTATACAAAGTAATAGCAATTTTACTTTCTTTATTAACTATTTTTCAACCTATTCCAAACATTACTGTAAGTTTATATCTGAATTAGAGGAACTTTGGAGAATGCTATCAACAAGTTTTTGCATTTTCTAACATTCATTAGTACATATCTTTGTTCTAAAATGATTTTTATAAATAGGGTTTAATCTCTTCTTTCAAGTGGTGGGAATAGCAGAGTATAGAGAATCAGATGTGACTGTGAGCTTGAAAACGTAATTATTATTGCCCTTGATGGAGTCTGTCTGCATATGGGATATTCTGTCAAGGTCTAATTAAGGTGACAGCAAACCATGCTTGCATACAAGATGTTTTGTTGTCTTTGTTGGGGCTTACTTGCAAACGAGGGGTTCCTTCAAAAGTTAGATAAGGTAACAGTGGACATGCTTGAAAACGAGGTGTCTACTGTCCTTGGGAGGACTTGCCTGCAAACGGGATGTTCTGCCAATTGGGCTAAGAGGGCCCTAAGAAATTTTTTTTTATCTGTTCTTAACAAAGAGCAGAACTTAACATGCTCCAGGGTGAGAGTAAATTAGCCATGAGAAGCGGGTCACTTCTGATTAAAAAGTAAAACTTCTGTATGCTATGTTTAATTAGCTGAAAGATCTGATTTATTGCTGTTGGAAGGCTGCCTTCTTTGTTCACAATACTATAAAAAGATTGCTATATACAATAAAGGACTTTTTTTCTTCTTCTGCTTTGCTTGCTCTGCTTCTTCTTTCTTTCTCATGCTGAACTTCGAGTGAATTACTGCAACAGCAGAGCACACACACTGAATGAAAATATCAACACCTGGATATTTGCCTAGCCTGGGGTTCGTAAGGAAAAGAAGCTCACTAAATAAAAGTAGAAATGATCCAAACATGAGGGTATTCATACAAGAAGCATGAAAAAGTAAGAGAACAAACCACCCCAAATTGCCCACAACACTTAAACAATTGATATCATTGACTCCAAAGTGGAGAAAACGTCAGAGAAAGAACTTAGAAAGATGATAGTTAAAATGTGCAGTGAGCTAAAAGAAGATGTAAGGAATGAACTTAGAAAATACAGGGAATGAAAGATGATTTTAATAGAGATTCTGAAGAAGAACCATATGGAAATCCTGGCAGTGAAAGACTCAAATCAAATTAAAACTTTAATAGAAAGTATCCCAGTAGATTAGACCACTTGACTATAGATTCTTGGCCTTAAAGATAAATAATCTTGAAAATAAAGTAAATAATAAAGAGAAGATGCTAATAGACTATCACCATAATATTCAAGAAGTCTGGAATAACATTTAGAGGACAAATTTAAGAATAACTGGGGCAGAATAAGGTTCTGAAATACAAACTAAAATAATGCACAATATTTTCAATGAAATAATAATAAAAATTTCCAAATCTTACAAATAAGATGAAAATACACGTAGAACCCCAAATATGAGAAGATAAAAACAGATCATCTCCAAGACACATTATAATGAAAATGCCTAGTATTCAGAATAAGAATAAAATTTTGAAAGCCACAATAGGAAAATTGCAGGTCATATTTAGAAGTAAGCCAAATTCAGATTTCTTCCTTTTTTTTTTCAGGTAGGAAATGGCTTTATTATTGGCCTCATGTGTGTCATCTAGTGTCCAACGTGGACCCCATGTCCGGAGGAGCTGCCTCTCCAGGCCAGAGGCCAGGCCTTCGCCCACATCACCGGGAGGCCAACCCCACCCTCCCGCAAGTTCATGCTTGAGACGCTGAGGGACAAGGCAGGCCCAGGACTGGGCTCTTCATCCCTTGGCCCTCCTTGGACAGGGTTCCAGGAGGGGCCAGCTGAGCCTGGAAGATCAGTCTCTTTTTGGTTTTATGATCATTTAAAAAACGGGAAAGACAAACATTCCATAGTCTTTAAAAAATAGGTGTCTCAGGAGAGAAGCCAGGGCCCTCACCCTGGGTCCCCTCGAGGCCAGCCATCCATATCCCTTGAGGTCTGCAGATCAGCCAATGTGCACCCAGCCCTCCCACAGTCACTGTACCGAGTAGGCCAAATTCAGATTTCAACTGATTTATTAGTCAGAACTTAAACACCAGGAGAATATGAAACGCTATATACCAAGCCCTGAAAAAAATGAGTGCCCAACAAAGATTACTATATCCAGAAAAACTATCTTTCAGAATCGAAAATGAAATAAAAACTTTCCTGATAAACAGGAACGAAAAGAATTCATAGCCACTAAGCCTAAAAAATGCTATTAATTAAATGAACCTAACAGACATCTACAGAATATTTCATCCATTGACAACAAAATTCACTTTCTTCACAACAGCACAAGGAATTTCTTTAAAATATATCATATTTTAGGTTGTAAAACATAAATCAAGGAGAAATAAAAAACTATTAGAAAAAATTAAAATTAAGATACAACATTTCAAAATCACTGGGACAATTTGAAGGCAATTCTAAAAGGAAAGTTTATAGCACTAAGCTCCTATCAAAAAAAAAATAGGTTCCAAATAAATAATCTATCATTACACCTTAAGGCTCTAGAATAACCTATTACCAAAATCAGTAGGAAACAGAAAATAATTAAGGTCAATTTCAAAATCAATGAAATTGAAAGTAAAAAAATGCATAGGATCAGTGCAACAAAGAGTTGGTGCTTGTAAAGATAAACAAGATTGATAAACTCTTAACCAAACTAACCAAAAGAGAGAAGATCCAAATAAACAAAACTAGGGATTAAAAACATCACCATAGACACTTCTGAAGTACAGAGTATGAGTAGAAAGTATTCTAGAAAATTTTGAAAAATTGACAAATTCCCAGAGACCTATGACCTGCCCAAATTGAACCAGGAAGATATAGAAACCTAAACATACCAATATCAAGCAATGAAACTGAAGCAGCTAAAAGTCTTTCAACAAAGAAAAGCCCAAGACCACATGGATTCTCAGCTAAATTCTGTTAGAACTTTTAAAAAACTAATTCCAATTCTCCTCAAATTATTGGAAGAATTAGAAAAGGAAGGAACTCTGCCAAATTCCTTCCAGGAAACCAGTATTACCCTGTTAACAAAACCAGATAAAAACACATCAAGAAAATAAAATTTCAGATGAATATATATGATAAAAAAATCCCTAATAAATATTGAGAAATCACAATCAGAAACACATTAAGAAGACAGTGCACTATCATCAACTGGATTTTATTCCAGGGATGCAAGGTTGGTTCAATATAAGCAAATGAATAAATGTAACTTACCACACAAGTAGAGTTAGGGACAAGAGTCACATAATCATCTCAACAGACGCAGAAAAACATTTGACAAAATCCAGCACCAATTAAGGTTAAAAAAAAAAAAAGACTAGAGAAACTAGTTAGATAGAAGGATCTAACTCCAACATTGTAAAGGGCAACAGCATACTGAATGGAGATAAACTGAAAGCATTTTTTCAGAAATCAGGAATAAGATAAGGGTGTTGACTCTCACCACTCCTATTAAAATAGTTCTTGAAATTCTAGCCAGAGCAATCAGGCAATAGAAGGAAATTAAAGGAATACAAATAGGGAAAGAAAAAGCCAAATTATTTCTGTTTGCTGATGACATGATCCTATATCTAGAAGATCCAAAGACTCCACCAGAAGACTTCTAGAGCTGATAAATGAATTTAGTAAAGTAAAAGGATACAAGATCAACATGCATAAATAAATCACTTGATATATTCTGATAATAAATCAGATTAAAAAATTAGGAAAACTATCCCATTTACAATAACCTAAAAGAACTTGGGAATTAATCTAATGAAGGAGAGATCAAAGACCTGTACAAAGAAAACTATACAACACTGAAGAAAGAAATTGAAGAAGTTCTTAGAAAATGGAAAGCATTCCCATGTTCTTGGATACACATAATTAATATTATCAAAATGGCCATACTACAAAAAGCAATATATAGATTCACTGCAGTTCCCATCAAAATTCTAATGACGTTCTTCAACAGAACTAGATAAAACAGTCCTAAAATTCACTTGTGCTGAGAGCCACAGCTGAGTCGGGATGGCCCCTGGCATTTTGCCAATAGTGTTGATTGACAGGCGAGGCATTACTATCCGCCTTGGCTGCTACTTTGCAGTTCTCACGCTACTTGGAGTTCTCATGGGGATTCCAGGGGATTCCAGGAGAGTTCCCATTGGTTGGGGAAGTGCAGGAGGAGGGATTTCCGGAGGATATTTCCGGCTGCTGGTTCCTGGAGGAGCCACGTGGCCTTCGGGAGGAGTTCCTGGGAGCGTGTGTTGAGTGTGCTGGTGGAGTTCAGAAATAAAGTTTGTTCCTGCTTCAGTGGCTCATGATTTCTGCCCAGCCAGACTGTGGCACACTTGGAAGAATAAGATCTAGAATAATCAAAGCAATCCTAAGCAAGAAGAATGATGCTGGAGGCATCACAAAACTAGAATCTCAAATTATACTACACAGCTGAGGTAATAAAAGCAGCATAGTATTGGCACCTAATCAGACATGAAAACCAACAGAATTGAATATAAGGCACAGAGGCAAGTCCACATAAAGACAGACATTTGATACTTGACAAAGGTGCCAAAATATACATTGTAGAAAAGATAGCCTTTTAAATAAATAATATTCAGATGTAGAAAATAAGACTCAATCCCTATGTCTCACCATTATGGTTTATATACAAGGTGTCCCTCAAAAGCTCATGTGTGAGACAATACTACAACATTCAGAGGTGTAATTAGTGGGTTATAAGAGCCTTAACCTAATCAGCATGTTAATTCACTGACAGGGATTAACTGGGTGGTATCTGTAGCCTGATAAAGTGTGACTGAAGAAGGTTGGTCATTGGGGGTATGTCTTTGGGATACATATTTTGTTCCTGTTGAGGAATGCTTTCTCTCTGTTTCCCGGTGCTACATCCCGAGCTTCTTTCCTCTGCCACATCCTTCTGCCATGATCTTGTGCCCTCTGGCCCAGAGCAATGGAGTTGGCCATCTATGGACTGAGACCTTGGAAACTGTGAGCCCCCAGAATAAGTGTTTCCTCCTCCAATTGTTCTGTCATGTCTTTTGATCACAGCAGTTATATTGTTGATTAATATACTTACCCTGTACATTAGTCATTATGAAGTGAATCAAGGACATAGAAATCAGGTCAGAAAATCTGCAACTGCCATACTCCAACATAGTGCATAGGCACTGACTTTGTTAACAAAACTCCTAAAGCACAAGAAGTAAAATGCTCATTTTTGCCAAGTGTGTGCAATTTGAAAATGGCCTATAGAAGCAACAGCAAAATGCAAGTGACAGAAAGGTTCCAGAGGAAGGAATAAATCTGACTCTCAAAGAAATCGTTGGAAATTGTCATTTGTTGCAGTACCAGCTTTACATTTTTCATTTCGGCTCATTGGTGCTAGTGCTCATTTTGACCACACATTTGCAATTTATAAATAGCTTGTAGCAGCAAAGAAGTGAAAGGGTTGTTGTAAGGGGGTTCCAGAGGACGTTTCAAACACAGTTCACAATGGGGCCTTATTCAATTGTGTTCCATTGTAGCACCAGGTTCACATTCTTCCTATGTGTCCATTAGTGTCAGTGCTTATTATGGCTGAATATGTGCAATATGAAAACTGGCTTGTAGAGTAGCAGTGAAATGCAGTTGTCAGGGAGGTTACAGACAGCAGTTCTCACTTAATTTACAGAAATGGCATTAAGATTTGCCTTATGGCACTTTTACCTAGTGCTAATAACCCATTGTCTAAATGTATAATAATCAATGTATTCATTCACTTACAGAGAGACATCTTGATTACTTCCAAGTTTTGGCAATTTGAATAAAGATGCTATGAAGAACAACAACAACAACAACAACAACAATTGTCCCATGGTACAACACCAGTTTTACACTGTTATGTTAGTACCATTTCTTAATGTGGCCAAACAGAGGTCATTTGAAAATGGCTTATAGGAGCAGTTACTACTAAATGGAAGTGGCAGGGCCTTTCTAGAGGCAGGTTCTTACTTAATGCACAGAAAGGGAATTGGGTAGATAAGCTATGGAACCAATGTAAATGCCCTTCAATTGATGAATGGATAAAGAAAATGTGGTACATATACACAATGGAATATTACTCAGCCATAAAGAAGAATGAAATTATAGCATTTGCCAATAAATGGGTGAAACTGGAGACTATTATGCTAAGTGAAAGAAGCCAATCCTAAAAAAAAAAAAACCAAAAAAACAACAACAAAGGCTGAATGTTCTCTCTGATATGCAGATGTTGGCTCACAATAGGCAGGGTATAGGGAGGGAGGAGTGGAGGTTCACTGAATTAGACAGGGAAATGGAGAGAAGAGAGGAGGGATGGGAATGAAAAAGAAAGTAGAATGAATCAAACATAACTTTCCCATGTTCATATATGAATACATGACCAATGAAACTCCAATCATATACAACCAGACGAATGGGAAGTTATATTCCATGTATGACTGATACATCAAAATACATTCTATTGTCATATATAACTGAAAGTACAAATAACAGAAAGTACTATAGAAAAAAAGAAAGGGCATTGGGAATTGTCCACCATGACAGCAACAGGTTCACATTCTTCTTATCATCCCGTTAAGGCCAGGGCTCATTATGGCTGGTTATGAGCATTTTGAAAATGGCTTAGAGGAGCAGCAGTGAATTGCTAGTGGCTGGATAGTTCCAGATGCTGGTACTCACTTCATCCACAGAAAGGGATTGGTAAATGTTCAGCATTTCATTTCGGCTCATTGGTGCTAGTGCTCATTTTGACCACACATTTGCAATTTCACATTCTTCATATTGAGCCATTTTCTTGTAGCAATATAAATGGTCTAAAACTGTTCTGGTATTTTTTTTTGTGTGTGGATTATCTGTAATTTTCTGTATATGGGGATCATGATATCTATGTATGTATCCTGCTTTATTCTTTCCTATTTGAATACCATTTATTTATTTATTTACTACTTTTGCTTAATTACTCTAGCTAGGACTCCATTAGGCTGAGGAAGTTTCTTTCTATTTGTAGTTCACAGAGTGTTTCTCTTTTTTCATCATCAAAGGGTATCACATTTTTGTCACATGTTTTTTCTGCATTAATTGAGAAAATCATGCAAGTTGTCCTCTCTTTGTTGTGTTTAGTCTCATGGCATTATTTTATTGACCATTTTATCTCTGCAAAGTCAGTGATAATGTCCTTATTTTCATTTTTGATTTTAGTTGTTTGTATATTCTTTCTCTTTTTTGGTTCATTAACCTAGCTAAAATTTTGCTCATTTTAGTTAATCTTTTGAAGAACCAATTTTTATTTTGCTTAATTTTTTTTTGTTTCTTCCTTTTTGTGCTTGGGATTGAATTCAGAGCTTCATGCATGGTAAGCAAGAACTCTACCACCAAACTAAACCCTTGGCTTGTTTCACTCTTTCTAGTTGTCCAGTTATTTAAAGTTTTTACATATAAAAATTTGTTATTTTTTGACATCTTTTCCTTTTTTTAATTGTAGACTTTTATAACTATTAATTTCCCTCTGAGCATGTTTTTCCCTATTGTCCTAGTTTGGTATTCTTTGTTTTTATCTTCATTTGTTTCAAGTTATTTTCTAATTTCCCTTGTGGTATCTTTCTTCAGCCATTTGTTCTTCATAAGCATGTTGTTTAATTTCTATATATTTAAAAATTTGCAGTTTTTAATGATTCATTTTTAGGTTTTCAGAAACATAAATCTTTCAAAATGTATTACTTAAATCTTTCAAAACATATTGATGGACTAATATGTGATTTAATGTTAATATGCACATGAGAAGAATGTGTGTTCTGCTGTTGGTAAGTAGAGTGCTTTGGATGTATTTATTAGCTATAGTTTGATTGTTTATCAAATCCTCTCTTTCTTATTTATCCTCTGTCTAGATGTTCTGTCCATTATTGAAAGTGGGGTATTAGGATAACAATAAGAACTTCTTTCTCCCTTCAGTACTGTTAAAGTTTGCTTTATATCTTGGGGAGCTTTGTTTGGTGCATATTTATAATTGTTATATCTTTATGATGGATTACCACTTATAGCAGTATGTAATGTCCTTTTTGTCTTGTAATATTTTCCACTAAAGTCTTTTTTCCCCCCCAATATTAGTGTTGCCATCTTGGTTCTGTTTTGATTATATATGCAAGATGTAAGTTTTCTCATTCTTTCATTTTCAAATTATTTCTGTGTTTGGATCTGTGTTTGGATTATATATAACATATATAATTAAATTGGGTATTTACCCAAAAGAAACAAAGTAAAACTGGAAGATGATGGATTAGAGGGAAGATGCTCTTCCCAACAGTTCCTTAGCACCCGATTTACAAGGCAGAAGACTGCTTCTCAGTGATATGGGTAATGGAGAGAACTCACTGAAACTTAATACTGGACTTTAAAAGAAACCCTAGAGACACAGAAACTTTGAACACAATATAAGAAATAGTATGTTAGAGATGTGCCTGCTTCACTGGGGTCAACTGTGGCAGCAGTAGTAGTGAGGGGAAGGGTGAATACAGGCAAAGGGACAGGACAGCATGCAGATAAAAAAAATATTTTAAAATTGGTGTGGAAAAACCTTCTAATCGAGAAAAAGTCTGATCTTAACGAACTTAGAGTCAGTGGCATGGGGTAGGGGAGAAGTGGTTCAGTGAAATCTAACCAAAAATTGTTCAAACCATGGGTAGATAGTTCAGTGGAAATCAGGGATCACTGACATGCAAGCCAGTCATCAGTGCAGAAATCATCTATAATCAGTGTGGCAGTGAGCATCAGAGACAGAAGATTGGGAACTCACAAAGGAAGTTGTTAACTGTTGCCTAATATGACTCCCAGAGCGTGCCTGAAGAAGAGACACAAAGAAAATTATACTTGAAACATATAGCCTCCTGATATCAAAAAGACAGCTCCCTTTGTTCCTGGTGCCCTGTAAGAGCTACTGGGATGATGTCAATAATGACTACACAGGAACTTCTGTACTTTAGGGCAAATACCTGGTAATTCATATTAATAGTGGTGCATGTGAATGTGGAGGTTTAGTTCACACACTCCAAAAGTGGATTCTACTGGAGATCTTAGAGAGCCAGACATCCTGCAGAGACCAGCAATAGCAGTCATGGATCAAATCTCAAATACCCACCACAGAGTTTCCAAAGTTCATCCTGGAACTGGAACTTCAAATTTAAAACTCTCACCCATCCCCACTACAGAAATACACAGAATACCCATCAACATGCCCCAGTCTATCCCACCCTATCCTGAGAAACTGGAAGTTGAAAACTACTCCTAGTCACAATGGCTGGCAGCTAGGTGAGAAAAAAAAAGACATTGGACTCAGCAACCCCCATCCCTTGAACCAAGGCTTATAGAGCCAAAAATAAATATCAAGCATTAAAATCCATTGCTGCCAACAGTTTTAACCACCTCAGCTGAAATAAGACTTTATTTCTCATTAAGATTTGTTCTGTGTTTTTATTCTTTTTTCCTCATTTATTTTTCTTTTTTCTCCATATTCTCTCCCTGTTTTTTACTCTTTTTAAAAATTTCAACTTTTTTCAAATATTATTTCTTTTTAAAATTTCTTTTTTATTCTGCAAGATGTGGCGTGTGTGCATGCCATGTGTATGGGTGTGTTCTCACAGCACAGAATGGTTAAAAATATATAAATCATATAATTTTACTTTCACATTAATTGATTTTGTATATATCTGTCTATTATTTATCCTTGGTTTGACTTAGGTGAGGTAAAATTACATGTGGGTTTGAGTTGTTTGATCTTACATTTATCTGTATGTTGGTTTTTGTCCCTCTAATTTATCCTTCTTCACTCTCTTCCCCCACCCATAGCGTCCTTTTCTTCTCTTTCATTTAAGAATTATTTTTAGTTAAATTTTTATTCCTCCTCCCTAGCAACTGACATCTGCTACCTACCTCCTGCTTCTCCTCTGTTCAATTTTTAAAATTTCATACTTTTTCTGGCCTCCCTATACTATTTTATCTTCACTTAAGAAATTGTAACCCAACTATCTAATAGAACTATAGTTTATGTATTTCTTAGCTCATTCATATTGTTTTAGTTATTATTACAGTGGATGATGTAAGTACACAACTGTTGTTTAATGCCTGGTTGAGTTGACAGCGAGTTGGGAGTCTGAAGTAGGAGGATAGTAAGTTCAAAGTCAGCCTCAGCAATGTAGTGAGGCCCTAAGCAACTTAGTGAGACCCTGTCTCAAAATAAAACATAAAAAGGTTTGGAGATCAAGCTCAGTGGTTAAGTGCTGCTGTGTTCAATTTCCAGTATCCCCCTCCAAAAAAAAAAATCACTTGAGAGTATCAGGAACAGATTAGATTGCATAGAAAATAAAACTTCAGACTTTGAAGATAGAACTTTAGGCTTTGAAGATAGGTTATATGAATTTGAATACTCAGTATGCAATAAAGGGAAAAAGTTAAATACCACCATCAGAATATAAAAAAATTTTTTTTGGAACATCATCAACCGAACAAATATAAAAGTTATTGGGGTAGAAAAGAAGATGGAGGCACAAGTATTGAAAATATTTTCAAAGAAATAGTAACAGACATCTTTCCCCATATCAGAAATGAGAGAGATATCCACATACAGAAAGCACATAGGACCCCTAATAAATAAGATCAGAACAAAACCTATCCAAGACATATCATAATCGAAATGCTTAATATAGAAAATAAAAAATTATATTCTGATGATGGTATTTTACTTTTTCCCTTTATTGAATGCTATAAGAGAAAAATTTTAGGTCACATTTAGAGGAAAGCCAGTTAAGTTTCACTTCGGACTTCTCAGACACTAAAATCAAGGAGTGCATGCACATACAATGCAATATCACAAGCTATAAAAGAAAACAATTTCCAGACAAGATTGCTATATCTAGCAAAGCTCTCTTTCAATAAATAAGGAACTAAAAACTTTCCATGACAAGGATAAACTCAAAGAATTAATGACCATTAATCCAGAACTACAAAGAATGTTCAAATATAAACTGTGCACAAACCCCAAAGCTCCCAAATAGAGGAATATCACTAGAAGAACATATAAATAAATGATAATTAAGACAGAATGAAATATAGCAAACAAACAAAAATGGCAAGAAACTATAAACATCCATAATAATATGAAATGTAAATGGTCTCAACTTCCCAATTAAAAGATATAGATTAGCAGAATGGATCAAAAAACAAGATCCACCTTTATGCTGTTTTAAAGAGACTCATCTCATAGACAGACACTCACAGACTGAAGGTAAAAGATGGGAAAAAATATTCCATGCAAATGAAGCCTGAAAACAAGCAGGAGTAGCTCTTCTCATATCTGACAAAGCAGATTTCAAGCAAAAATTAATTGAAAGAGACAAAGAAGGATACTACATCCTCGTAAACAATACAACAAAAAGATATAATGATACGAACACATATTCTCCAAATGTCAGTGCACTTAATTACATCAAAAATACCTCTTGACATTAAATCCCAGATAGACCTCAACACTTTAATACTGGATAATTTTAACACACCTTTATAATCAATAGTCAGGTCATCTAAACATAAAATCAATAAATATATTTCTAACCTTAATAATATTGCAAATGAAATGGACCTGATAGACACAAAAGAATATTTCACCCCCAAACAGCTAAATTCACCTTTTTACCAGCAGCTCATAGAAACATTTCCAAAACAGACCATATTCTAGATTACAATGTAAATCTAACAAAAACAAAAAATTGGTATAATGTAATGTACCCTATTAGATCATAATGAAATGAAATTAGAAATAAATAGCAAGAAAAAATAATATAAATCACATAAATACACAGAGATTTGACAAAACTCTTTTAAATGAAGAATGGATCATAAAAGAAGTGAGAGAAGGAACCAATAAATTCTTAGAAACAAATAAGAACAGAGGTACAACATCAGAATCTTTGAAGCAGTATAAGAGCAGTTCTAACAGGAAAATTTATGCATTGGGTATCCTAAATAAATAAGCCTATGCTCCAACTCAAGTCCTTATAAAATGAAGAATAAACTGATTCAAAACTCATAGAAGACAGGAAATAATTAAGAGCTGAAATTAATGAAATGGGGATAGAAAAACAATACATGGGATCAATGCAACAAAGAGTTAGTTCCTTAAACAGATAAACCATTAGCCATATTAACCAAAATAAAGAGAAAGAAGACTCAAATTAACAAAATTAGTGATGAAAAAGACCACAGACACTTCTGAAATCCACACAATCATCAGAAGCTACTTTGAAAATTTATACTTCAATAAACTGGAAAATCTAGAAAAGATTGAGAAATTTCTATGACCTGCCCCAAACAGGAAGATACAGAAACCTACACAAACCAATGTCAAGTAAAGAAATTGAAACAGCAATTAAAATTCTGACATCAAAGAAAAGCCCAGGACCAGATGGATTCTCCGTTTAGTTCTACCAGAACTTTATTATTATTTTTTTTCCCACTGGATGAAGGGCAATTTATTATTTTTATGTACAGAAATGCAACAGGTACATTTATCCCAGTTTAGTTCCAGCTTGGCAATGCGAGTCACAGATTTTGGACCCAGGACGTTGCCTCCCCAGTGGCAAGGGATCTCTCATATCCGTCATTGTAGTTGGTTCTGATAGCTTCCACCAACTTAGCCAGGGCTCCTTTGTCTTCCGAGTTAACCTGTGTGAAGGCAACAGTGGTGCACGTCTTCCTGTGAACCAGATGTCCCAGCCTCGCCTTCCCCTTGATGATGCAGTAAGGGACTCCCATCTTGCGACACAGGGCAGGCAGGAAGACAACCAACCAGCTCCATGGTATCCACATTATGTGCGATCTCCACCAGCTGAGCCTTCTCGTTCTCCACCAAGGTGATGACAGTATTGACTCCTGCTCGAAGGACAGGTGGTCTCTTTGTGGGGACAACCCCTTTGCCAGCAGCCTTCTTCTCAGCCCGGGCCAACAGCCTCTGCTTCCTGCTTGGTCTTGGGTCTGTACTTGTGAGCAAGCTTAAGCAGCTGGGTGGCTGTTTGGCAGTCCAAGGCCTGGGTGAACTGGTTAATCACAGGAGGCACTTTCAGCCGCTTATAGAGAATAGCCCTTTGCTGCTGCAGCCAGATGTAGCGGGGCCATTTTACAAAGCGGGTAAGGTCCCTTTTGGGCTGGATGTCCTGTCTGATGACGAAGTTCTTCTGCCTCTTCTTGAACAGCGGGTTCACCACCTTCTTGGCCTCCTGCTTCTTGACCTCAGCTGGGGCCGGGGCCACCTTCTTTCCCTTGGCTTTCTTTCCCTTCGGCATTTTGGTGGACAGGAGGAGAGAGCCTACTAGAACTTTAAAGAAGAACTAACACAAGTCTTTCTCAAATTATTCCATAAATTTGAAGGGGAGACAACACTCCCAAAAACATTCTATGAAGCCAGTGTAACTCTGATACTAAAAACCCAGGCAAAGACACATCAAGGAAAAAAAAACTACAAACAAATATCACTAATAAACATAAATTCAAAATTTCTTAAAAATATTAGCAAACTAAATTTAGAAATACATCAAACAGATAATATACCATGATCAGGCGGGCTTCATCTCAGGATGCAAGGTCGGTTCAACATATGCAAACCAATAAATGCAATTTACCACTTAAATGGAATTAAGAGGAATTGTATGATCATCTCAATAGATGTGGAAAATATCATTGATAAAATTCAACTCTCATTCATGTTAAAAAGGGTGGGAAAGTAGGGATAAAAGGAACTTACCTAAAAATTACAGGACTATTTATGACAAACCTAAAGCCAACATCATTCTGAATAGAGAAAAATGTAAAGCATTTTCTCTAAAATCATGAATGAGACAAAGATGTCCATTTTCACCACTTTGATTCAATACAGTTCTCCATACTATAGCCAGAGGAATCAGGCGAGAGATGAAAATTTATGAAAAGAAGTAGCAAAAAGATGAACACTCATAAATCAATAGCTTTTCTCTATGCCAACTGTGATTCAGTCACCTCCATAGCTCTGGACCTGAGGTGAGGTAGAATATCATGGCAGAAGGATGAGACAAGGAAAAGCAGCTCAAGGTATGGCCACAAAGGAGCAGAGAGAGAGCTTCACCCATTGTGGACAAAAAAAATATGTATATCCCAGAGGCATGTCCCCACTGACCTACCTCCTTCAGACATGCCCTACATATTCTCAGTTAATATCTAGTTAATGATATATATCTAGTTAATCATTCAAGTGAATGCACATGACCCAACTATTTCACCTCTAATTTTTCTTGCATTGTTCTCACACATGAGCTTTTGGGGAACATCTTATGTCTAATGCATAACATTACACTCTTAGCCCCCAAAAGTTCATGGCCATCTCATGATGCAAAATACATTTAGTTCATTTAGTACATTTCCTAGAGTCCCCATAGTCTTAACAGTTCCAGCATTGCCCAAAGTCCATGTCCAAAATCTCATCTAAGACTGAAGGCAAATTCATGGATATTTTGCCTTGTGAAGATTCAAAGTAAGTTACATAATGGCACAGAGTAAACATTTCCATTCTACAAGGGAGAAATAGTGGCATAGAAAAAAGGTTGGGTCCAAAGCAAGACCAAACTCCAGCTGGGCAAATAAGCCCTATAGCTCCAAGTCTGGCATATGGAGCAAGTGGAATTGTCATTTTATCTCCAAAGGGTTTTTGTAGCTCTTCCCATATGCTTTGCTGGTTGTAGGTCATATGCCTTCTCTTTTGGCTTGTCTCTGCTGGATTCTTGCAGTTTTTCTCTACAGACATCCCATGTTACTGATATCTCTTAATTTTAAGGGGTCTTCACTGCAGCTTTGGATTCCTTCTGACATCTTTATGCACTGTCCTCTCAGGGGCAGCCTGTAGGGATTCCAACCCTGCTATGCTTTACCTGGCTTCCCAGGCCTATTTTTGTATTTGATTTGCCAGAATTTTAGCACCCTATGTTCATTAGAAATATTGGTCTGAAGTGTTTTTTCTTTGATGCGTCTTTACCTGGTTTTGGAATCAGGGTGATATTGGCCTCATAGAATGAGTTTGGAAGTGCTCCCTCTTTTTCTATTTCACGAAATCATTTGAAGAGTATTGGTATTAGTTATTTTTTTAAAAAATATTTTTTAAAATTAATTTTTCTGTTTTAATTAGTTATACATGACAGTACAATAAGTAGACAGAAGTGATGGGAGGGGAGGGGAGGGGATGGGGGATAGGAAAGATAGTAGAATGAAACAGACATTATTATTACTGTGTATATATATGTGATTGCATGGCCAAAATTAGTTCTTCTTTAAAAGTTTTGTAGAATTCAGCTGTGTATTCATCCGGTCCTGGGCTTTTCTTTGTTGGTAGGCTTTTGATGGCATCTTCTATTTCATTGCTTGAAATTGATCTGTTTAAATTGTGTATTCCATCCTGATTCAATTTGGGCAAATCATATGACTCTAGAAATTTGTGGATGCCTTCAATAGTTTTTATTTTATTGGAGTACAAGTTTTCAAAATAATTTCTAATTATCTTCTGTATTTCTGTAGTGATATTTCAGAATGTCTAATTATCTTCTGTATGTTTGTTGTGATATTTCCTTTTTCATCATGTGTGAGTTTTCTCTCTCCTTTCTCTTCACTAGCATGGCTAAGGGTTTGTCAATTTTATTTATTTTTTCAAAGAACCAGCTTTTTGTTTTGTCATTGTTTTCAATTATTTCTTTTGTTTCAATTTCATTGATTTCATCTCTGATTTTAATTATTTCCTGTCTTCTACTGCTTTTGGTGTTGATTTGTTCTTCTTTTTCTAGGGCTTTGAGATGTAATGTTAGGTCACTTATTTGTTGACTTTTCCATTTCCTCTTCTTTTAAGGAATGAACTCCATGCATTGAACTTTCCTCCTAGTACTGCCTTCATAGTGTCCCAGAAATTTTGATACAATTTATTTACTTCTAAGAATTTCTTAATCTCTTCCTTGGTGTCTTTTGCAACCCATTGTTTATTCAGTAGCATATTATTTAGTCTCCAGGTGTTGGAGTAGCTTTTGTTTTTAAATTTTATCATTGATTTCTAATTTCATTTCTATTATGATCTGATAGAATTCAGGGTAGTATCTGTACTTTTATGTATTTACTATGAATTGCTTTGTGGCATAGTATATGGTCTATTTTAGAAGATGGATCCATGTGCTGCTGAGAAGAAAGTGTATTTGCTTGTTGAAGGATGAAATATTCTATATATGTCTATTAAGTTTAAGTTATTGATTGTATTATTGAGTTCTATAGTTTTTTTGTTCATCTTTTGTTTGGAAGATCTATCCAGTGGTGAAAGAGGTGTGTTAAAGTCACCCAGAATTATGGTGTTGTGGTCTATTTGACTTGACAAGAGTTTGTTTGGTGAATGTAGATGCTTCATTGTTTGGGACATATATATTTATAATTGTTATGTCTTGTTGGGGTATGGTTGCCTTGAGCAGTATGAAGTGTCCTTCTTTATCCCTTTTGATTAACTTTAGCTTGAAGTCTACTTTATTTGATATGAGGATGGAAACCCCTGCTTGCTTCCACAGTCCATATGGGTGGTATGATTTTTCCCAACCTTTCACCTTCAGTCTGTGGATATCTTTTCCTATGAGATGAGTCTCTTGAAGGTAGCAAGGAAGCATATTGTTGGGTTTTTTTAAAAAAATCTCATCTGCCTACCTATGACTTTTAATTGGTGAGTTTAGGCCATTAACATTCAGGGTTATTATTGAGACATGATTTGTCCTGCCAGCCATTTTTGTTTATTTTTGGTATGTAACTTGATCTGGTTTCTCCTTTGATTAGTTTTTCTTTTAGTATAATACCTCTCTTTGCTGATTTTCATTTTTGTTTTCCATTTCCTCTTCATGGAACATTTTGCTGAGGTTGTTCTGTAGTGTAGGCTTTTTAGTTGTAAGTTCTTTTAACTTTATCATGGAAGGTTTTTATATTATCATCAAATCTAAAGCTTAATTTTTCTGGATATAAGATTCTTGGTTGGTATCCATTTTCTTTCAGAGCTTGGTATATGTTGTTCCAGGATCTCCTGGCTTTGAGGGTCTGGGTTGGAAAATCTGCTGAGATATGAATTGTCTCCCTCTATATGTGATCTGATTCCTTTCTCTTGAAGCCTTTAAGATTTTTATCCTCAGTCTGTATGATAGCCATTTTCATCATAATGTGCCTTGGTGTAGATCTATTGTAATTTTGTACATTTGGTGTTCTATAAGCCTCTTGTATTTGATTTTCCAATTCATTCTTCATGTTTGGGATATTTTATGATATTATCTCATTGAAGAGATTGTGCATTCCTTTATTTGAGACTCTGTGCCTTTCTTTATCCCAATAACTCTTTAAGATTTGTCTTTTGATGCTATCCCATAATTCCTGGATGTTCTGATCATGGTTTCTTACCATCTTCACTGGGTAGTCAACTTTATTTTTCAGATTGTATACTTTGTCTTCATTATCTTCCATTCTGTCTTCCAAGTGATCTATTCTGTTGGTGATGTTTTCTATTGAGTTTTTTATTTGGTTTATTGTTTCCTTCATTTCAAGGATTTCTGATTGTTTACCTTTCTTTTTCCCCCCAGAATCTCTATCTCTTTCTTGAAGTAATCTTTTGCTACCTTTATTTGCTCCCTTATCTTTTTGTTGGTGTGATCAATGGATGCCTGAATTTGCTCCCTTATCTGTTTAATTGTGTCATCAATGGTTGCTTGAATTTGCTCTCTTATCTCTTTGTTAGAGTGATCATTTTTTTGCCTGTATCATTTTTTGCTCATTTAGGTCATTCTTTAATTCACAGATAGTTTTAATTATGAACATTCTGAACTCCTTCTCTGACATTTCATCAACTGCGCTGTCCATGGGTTCTGTTATTGTAGTATCCTGGTTTGTTTGAGGCACTTTCCTCCCTTGTTTTTTCATGTTGTCTATGTGTCTTCCTTTCTTGTAGTGTGTATCTGAGGTATTACAGTTTCTACCCCATACTCTTGTAGTATCTGTGCAGCTTATCTGAACCTCATGTAGGTGTTGGGCTTTCAGACCCTGCTGGTGTCCTGCGATGGATGCTACTGCAACTAAAGTCGGTGGTGGCAATAGCAGAGGTAACTTGAGATAGCAGTGGAGGTGCCCCAAGATGTATGCAATGTCTTTCAGAGATGTGGCTGAAAGGATGGACCTCATACTGGCTTTGGGATGCCTGCCTGCTCCGAGATGCAGCTGCTTCTAGGCCTTGTCTGTTGTTTCAAGGTAAAGGCTACTGTGTGAGGAAGGCTATGGCGATGGCTGCAGTGTCCTAAGGTGAAATGGTTAGATCTGGACTCTCAGGTGTGTGGGCGGGCCCACACTGGTCCTGGGCTCCAGCAGAGGTTGGTGGAGGAGGATCTGGGCTGAGGCCTGAGCTCCAGTAGAGGTCTTCCAGTGGTGGGATGGACCTGGGCCTACCCTGGGCCTGGGCTACTGTGTAGGTCCTACTGTTATTCTTTTGATCTCATGTATGTGATATCACTTTTCTCTTTCTGCTTTTAAGATTCTCTTTTCTCCTGGGCTCTTTTTTTTAAATAGGTGGAAACAAGGTAAATTAGGGCATCTGTGGGAGTCAGTCCAGAGGGAGCAATAAAACACGTGTGAATTTGACTCTTTACATTTCTTACTCAAGATCTCAAAATGAGTCATGATTTTTATCTATTGGTCTACACATGTATATAGATGATCTTGTAAACAGTGGTAATAAGAGTGAATTGGGTGGTGTGGTGGCACATGCCTACAATTCCAGTGGCTGAGGAGACTGAGGTAGAAGGATTACAAGTTCAAAACCAACCTCAGCAATTTAGCAAGACCTGTCTCTGAATAAAATATAAAAAAGGGCTGGAGATGTGGCTCAGTGGTAAAGCATCTCTGAATTCAATCACTGGTATAAAAAATAAATAAATAAATAAAAAATACTGAATTGAAATGGGCTTTTAGTGATTATAGAACACTCTGAATTATGTGTGTTGCTAGAAACACTTCCAACTTCACATCTGTTTAGTTTAAAATCCTTGAGTTGCAATTGATGCTGTTCAAGATCTAGATCAATGGTGGAAAAAAGTAAAAATTGTGGCCCACCTCCCTCTTGAGGTGACTATCAGAGAAGTCCCTCACTTTGCTGTAGAATTCCAAGAATAAGAAACTTCTTTCAAAGCTGAAGCAGGTACCTTTCCATAGAGAAGAGGGGCTGGGGTTTTGGCTCAGCGGTAGAGCGCTCACCTAGCAAGTGCGAGACTCTGGGTTAGATCCTCAGCACCACATAAAAATAAATAAGAGTAAAGGTATTGTGTCCAACTACAACTAAAAAAAATATTTAAAAAAAAAAGAGAAGAAAGATATCACTGTCTTAAGAGGGAAATCACAAGCCATCCCAGTTCTTCTAGAGGTCTCACAGCCTATGTAGGTTAAATGAAAGGAAATGATCAATTTGCAAAAGGAGTAGTGTACAGGAAATAATAATTTGGCAGGAGTATATATGTATATAAAATTCAAGTTTTGTTTGAGATTTCATGAGCTTGCTGTATTTTTAAGATGTTTTAGCTGTTCATATGTTTGTCTGGGGTTTGTTTTGTTTGGTATAGGGAATGAACCCAGGGGGTACTTAACCACTGAGGCACATCCCCAGTCCTTTTTAATATTTTATTAGAGACAGGTCTCATTAAGTTGCTGAAGCTGGCTTTGAACTTGTGATCCTCTTGTTTCAGCTTTCCAAGCCACTGAGATTACAGGCATGTGCCACCACATCCAGCTGTTTGTTGAAAAAATAAGTTGTAGTTCACAATGGATCATGAGACCTGTAATGCCAAGAATTGTTATTTTATACTGTTCTCTTAAGCAAAATTGAAATTGTTTTGAACTAAAGTCTTGCATAGAGTAATTTTAAACTTCTACATTCTGCCCAACTAAAGTGTGATGTTTTAATATTATAGAAATAAAGCTGGCAAACACTGAACTAAGATTTACTTTTTTCCATAGATGGGATATGGTAGATAGCTATAGTTATAACTGTATATGTATGTGATAAGTCATTTCTCTCTTTCTGCTCTCTTAGGTTTGAGTAATAGAAAGAAAAAAAGAATAAAGCAGTCTTCAAAAGCTGCTGTGAACACAAGCCAGGAGATTAGAATAAAAGCTATACCATCAAAATAGCTTATAGCTTTTTGAAAAATCCAACTAGTCTTCATATTTGGTTGATGTTGTCCAGTTGATATAGAATTTGAAAAGCTTCAGGAAAGTTTATGTTTACTTTAGATCATGCAAGGTGCTTATGTAACTGATATATATGAATACATATCTTTGTTTAACATTCTTTAATTCTAAATTTGAGATTATTCAAAATACCAATTCTAGTTTAAAGGTATATTGTAGAATATATTTTTCTTCATGCTGTCATTTTCATTTGTAATATTTTGTAAGAATCCTTGGGATTAAAATTTTGTTTACCAAAAAAGAAAGAAAGAAAGAAAGAAAGAAAGAAAGCCAATTTAAGTATAATGTGTTTCAACGTAGATATCTTTGTGCTTGTGCTTCTTGGAGTTTCATGAATTTCTTGAATGTATTGATTCATTTTTTTAAATATCATTTGAACAATTTAGGGCCATTTTTCTTCAAATGTTCTCACAGCCACTTTTTCTTTTCTTCTTTATGGATTTCCAATTGCTTGATGGTGACCTCCAAGTCTCAAGATCTGTTCATTTTTCTTCATTTTTTTTTTGTTCCTCAGAGTTGATACTCTGATCTGAATCATTTGCTGATTTTTATTTTACCTTTTAAAACCTGCTAAAACTCTCTCATGAAATATTCTGTATTTCAGATATTGTACTTTTCAGCTCCAGAATTTGAGTTATTTTTATAATTTCTCTTTATTGACATTCTGTTTATTTATACATTGGTGTCCTTGTTTCCTCTACCTCTTTGTCTATGGTTTACTTAAGCTCTTTGGGAATATTTAAGTCAGTGGATTTAAAGTCTTTGTCTAGTAAGCCTAATGTTTACCCAGGGATGGCCTCTGTTCGTCTCTTCTGCAGTGGGCTACACTTTCTTAATTCTTTCATGCTTTGTAATGTTTTTGTTGAGAACTGGACATTTTGAATATTATAATGTGGTAACTCTGTAAATCAGATTCTTTTCCCTCCTCAGCAATTGTTTTGTGTTGCTGCTGCAGCCTGTAGGTGTTTTTTTTTTCTGTGAGTTTTATAGATTATTTTTCTCAAATGTGTATTTTTGTTTCTGTTTTCAGCCTTTGTAGAGAATGAAGGACAGTGACACTAGTAACTACAATTCTTAGGATCTATAATGATGAGATGGCTTTATATTGTCCATTCATTTTAATTCTCACAACAAACATTTTGTGATGCACCCTTTTTGTTTTACAGATAAGAAAACTGGGACTTGAATAGGTTAGACCCTTGAACAAGGACAAGTCTAAATAAGAGTCCCATCCAACTTTGTCTGACTCCAAAGCCTAATATCTCTGTGCTATGCTATCTTTATTTTTGAAAAATTCTTAGTATGAGAGAAACCCATTTGGTTTAGAGCTGACAGGAGAGTGGGAAGAAGGTGGTCTGCACCAGGGACAAATAACCTTTTGGTGAGTTTGGTTGTATGTGGTCAGTTTTTTTGTCACTCAGTTGTTATGTAGTCAGATTTTTGTCACTCAGACCAAAATACCTGGCAAGAGCAACTTAGGAAAGAGAAAGTTTATTTTGGCTCATGGCTTCAGGGGTTTAGTCCATGGTTTTCCAATTCCACTGCTCTGGGCCCAAGGTGAGGCAGAACATCATGGTGGAGGGGCATGGCAGAGCGAAGCTGCTCACTTTATTGCAGCTAAAAGCAGAGGATGGGGCGGGGCTTCAGCCATACCCCATCTGCCTATAGTTACCACCCAGTCCATTCAAACTGAGATAGACTGATTAGGATATCACTCTCACAATCCAATCACTTCACCTCCAAACATTCCTGCATTAACACAGGGCCTTTGGGGGAACACCTCATCTCCAAACCATAGCATACATATTTTTAGGGACTGAACCAAATTTTAGTAGAATTAAACTCAGAGAGAATTTCTTAGAGTTAAGAAGGGTCAGTGTAACCTTAGATGGGACTTTTCTCATTTAGTCTAGGTAATGGGAACAGGCAGAAGGATGCAGAGGGGTGTGGTTCTGGAATATTCCAGAAGATGTCCTGTTGACTTCACCTATATATATCACTTAATGGCTGTCACACCAAGGTAGACCACAAACACAGACCTCAGGCTAACATTTCCTGTTTCCTTTTGGAATGGAGGCAAAGCTGATTCTTCCCAGATTGGCCCAAAGAAAACTTGTTTTTGTTTCCACCTTCCCCTGGGAAAGATTTTGTTTGCTGAAGTAGCTGAGATTATCAGAGAACTTTTCAGGAAGCTCTCTTCCCTTGGAGGTTTAATTGCCAGAGACTGGGGACAAGGTTTGGCAAAGGAAGGGTCTCCAAGGATTTGTGAAAACAGAAGTGACTTTCCTTAGTCACAGCAGAGGAGACAACAGTGGGTGGTAGTGAGGGGTGACAGTGAATAAAACTTCTTGGCTGGGCACTGGACCTGACCCAGCAAAGGGTCTCATCAGCAGGTGAGATGCTCTACCTTTGCTCCCAGAGAGTGTCTCCTCCCATCCGGGTCCAGCTCACTCCCACTCTGCTGTCTTTTGGGTTGAGAAATGAACATTCTCTCCGTGCTACAATGGTTGTTTCTGGAAAGCTTTTCTTTAATTCCTAATGATTCTGCCAAGGTTTTAGAATGGAATTCTCTTTTCCAGATTTTTCTTTTTCCTTACCATCCATGTTCTCCCCCATTTTAACCAACCTCAATTAATTCCTCAAAATCTTTCTACAGGCCTCATGGAAGGCATTCGGTATTTCCTGTGTGTGGATTGTGCTTCAAACACCTCCATCAACTCCATTTTCACAACACAGGAGATTCTGGAGTAGTTTTGAACATGAAATTTTCTTTTTCCTACAAATTTCTCTTATTTCTCCTAGGTTCCTCCTGCTTTCTTTTCAAATCAATTTCATTCAAGGAGATGGAGGTACATCAGCTTCCCTGGACTCAGAGAGATCTTGCAGACCTAACTTATTGATCAGAGCAGCCATCTTGGGTGGTGCTGGAGTCTGCCCATCTCCTGATCCCCAGTCCATCCTGGTGTCACCAGTTCTGTGATTTCAGGTAATACTCTCCCTCTTTGTGTCATATATCTTCTCTCTGTTACCAAATGCTTAGTAACGTTTCCTCACCCTACAACTATTCTTGATATTTTTTTGCTTATTATTTCTCTGGAGGTAGAAAGTTCTAGAACGGTTATATCTGGCTTCTAAAACATTGAGTTCTTTATCCTCATCTTTCATTCATTGAGTAAAATTAGAGAAGATTTAAGTTTTATTTTTCCCATCCAGTCATTTTATAACTGGGGGCACCAAGAGGAAATGACTTCCTTGGGGTCTCATTATAGGTTTTGGGAAGAGTGAACACTATTTTGTCTTTTCAAGTATAGGGAGGATTGAACAATGACTGAATTCCCTAAAACTGATGGATGTTTTCCTTCACTCCACAGGGTGCTGGGAGAGTTATCTATCCCTGTTAATAGATTTGGTCTGAAAAACAGTAGTCAAATTCACCCCTGTCCACCTACTCCATCCATCTACATTTCTCATTCTCTGAAACAAGTTGTTGCTTTCTGTTCCTTTGCCACTCATGTCTTTTTTCCTCTTCTCATATTCTTTTTTGTACCCCTTCTTCTTGAAGGATAGTCAGTGTTCTGCTCCTATTTGGAGAAACATACTTTGGTGTCTTTGCTTCCTTCTCTTCCACTTTGTGGTTTTTTCCCCTTTGTGGTACAGTTCTCCTGTGGATCTGATTTCCCTCCTCTCTGGTGCAGAGCTCTCCAACAAAACTTTCAATTGTGCTTCTTCAGGAATCTCTAATGTACAGCCGTGGGCTGTGGCAAGGTCTGACCGGAAATTATGCAGGAAGACCTTTCTGCCCTAAAATATCTCCCATTGGTGCCCAACAGAAAGTATATGTGTTGTAGTTACCTGGTAAAGCTTTGTTGGTGATCTAAGCAAGGGCTTAGATTACATTAGAATGGGGTTTTCTTTATTAATAAAGATTAGATTGTCTGATCACTTGATTTAAAAGCATTTTGAAAACCAATCACTTCATAGATGCAAGTCAGAGTAAAGAGTGCCCAAGTTCCCTTTCAATTCAGAAATTCTGACTACCCATGCAACATGCTTAAAATACCCTCCTCTTTTACAAACTTCCTACTATCACCTTTGTTCAGAGCTTAATAAATGATTGTGACAACACAATATCTGCCATGATATAGTGGGCACTTACTATGCACCAGGCATGCAGTAGGGGCTTTACTATACATTATTTTATTTTATCCTTAGTTGGCATATAAGGAACTATTTCATGTTCAATTATCACCCTAGTTGTATAGATGATGAAACTGAAGCTCCGAATGGTTAAGGAATCTGAAACAAGTTACTGCTTTCTGTTCCTCTGCCACCCATGTATTTTTTTCCTCTTCTCATTCTCTTATGTACCCCTTCTTCTTGAAGGAGAGTCAGTATTCTGCTCTTATTTGGAGAAACATACTTTGGTGTGTTTTCTCCCTTCTTTTGGTCACACAGTGAGTGGCCATCTCCTGCTTTGGACATCAGGGCTGCTTCCTAACGGTTTCTCCTCTTCTTCAGTCTCCTTGTCTGTCAGCCATCTGTTGAATGGTCTTAGACAATGGTCCCTGTTTGTTGAGCTTTTTGTATGGGAAGCTAGTGTCTGGAGCTTTTGAACACAGTAACTTCTTTAGTCTTCACGACTACCCTAGAAAATGATTATTCTTGTCTTCATTTAGCAGATGAGATGAAAAGCTCAGTGAGCACATGCTCAAGGCCTCAGATCTAATAACTGGTCAAGCCCTAGCTCTTAACCATTTCCTGGTAACATGTAAGGTCCCAACTCCTCAGCCTGGCATTCAGTACCAGTTGCCCTCCACGGCTCCCTGTGTAGACCCTCTGCTCAGTCCATCGGTCCAATTCACCTCCCCATCAACATCAGCGGTTGAGGGTGAGAGGGTTTGAAGGCAATGCAAGCTTCTCTATAGCCTTTCCCAGAAGGATGGGAAGAGTCAGAGAGCTGCCAGCTCTTACTGCATCTCTGAAGTCCCAGGGCTCCTTATAATATTAGCGAGAGGAGTGCTCTGTCCCTCTGCCTGGCTGCCCCTTCACAGGGTACCCTTGTTCCCTTCTTGTCTCTGATCCCATCTGTGTTGTTCTTTCTTCTGACCCTTCTTTCTCAGCATGTTTGTTCTCCTTTTGCATGATGCCTACATCTTTGCACTCTGTTACACTGTCTCCTTGTTATCCTTCTATGTCTTTTGGGTAAAAGTAATTTCTGACATTCTAACTTTTCTTCATTTTTTCCATTGTTTCACATCTTTTCCTCTTGTCTCCTTTTCCTTTTACTCCTTTTACCTCTCCCTTCCCTTCTTGAGGTAATGTTAGTTTTTCTCCTCTTTCTTTTCCAATCTGATTCCTCCCTTCTTTCTCTTGTGTTTTCTCTCTTAATTGCATTCTGTCCCATTGCTCTCTGAGGTTCACCATTATTCCCTAGGATGGGACTCTTATTTGCTTCTAGGAGCTATGACTGGTTGCGTGTGCCCAGGCGGCTTTGGCAACAAAGGGATCACCTCCCCACACTCCAGAGGTGAAAATTGAATTAGTATGCAATCAATGTTAACTTTTCCTGAAAAATATGAACTTATTACTTTTACTTTTTTTTCAAAATATTTTCTAATCATTATTTGTTTATGTGTTTAAAAATGTTGTAATACAGGGTTGGGGTGTTATAGAGTACTTTCCTAACCTGTGCAAGGTCCTGGGTTTTATCTCCAACCAGAAAGAGAGAGAGAGGGAGAGAGATAAATGTTGCATTATATACTGTATTTTTAGAAGGTAATTTCCCCCAAAGTTATTTTAACCATTTGTTCAGTAGATATTTACTAAGTAACTATAATGTACTGTATATACACATTGGTTCTTGCCTTATCAATTTTTACAATAAATTTTATTGGGTGTATCATTTCAACATTGTATTTATATTATTGTTCCACAAAGATTAAAATTCTAAAGGTGAAAACGTACATACCATCTAGACTCTCTTTTCTACCCTATCATAGTAATCTGATTCTTCTGATTTTTTTACTCTGGGGAAGTATTATTAGTTTCTTCTATTTCAGAAATTTTTTATTTATGGATACATGTATTTATAAGTATAGTTACTGAAGATTAAAATAGTTACTGTGTTCAAAAGCCACACAAACACACACACACACACACACACACACTTTTTTACAAACATATATGTAAAATGTAATATTATATAATAGATATGTAATTTAATATAATTATATTCTCTTTTTTTGTGGTGCTGAGAATAGAAACCAGGGCCTCATGCTTCTTACATTCTATCACTGAGCTACACTCCCAATCAAGTACAATTACATGATTTTTTGATTTATAATTTGTATAACATGTAATCTATAATTATGATATATAACTAGTATGTGATATAACATGTTATGTAAGTTGTACATATATACATGCTACACACACTTCTGTGTATTGCCTCTTTCATTATATTTTTAAGCAATATTATTTAAAATTCTAAATCAATACATAAGAAGTAATCTCATTCTGTTTTTAATTTGCATCATTCCATTGTAAATTCATTTTTTGCTGATGATTAGACCTTTACAGTTTTTTCTACTTCTAGTAGAAAATAAATCTATGCCTGATATATTTTGCGTATGTGCATATATATCTATAAGATGAATTCCTAGAAGTAAAACTGCTCAAAATGTATTTTTATTTTGAAAAGAGCTCTTTGTCCTCTGAATGCAGCTTTTTCTATAGCATTTTATTCTTGTTTTATTAGATATTATTTTTCTTATCTCATTCATGTTGAAAATAATTTTTAAAAAACTTGTTTCCTTGAAGAGTCTCTTTCTTAATTCATATTGCTTTGCTGATTTTCCTTTTCTTAAGTGTAGAAAATATTTTGGTTGTCTACTGCTTGGTTGTGAGGTATCAAAAAACTAGGGTTCCCTGAGTATGTGGGTAGGGCATGTTAACTAAGCCTTCACTTTGAGTGATATAAGGTTTTTACAAAGTTTTACAACATTAATATCTTTAGATATTTCCTGGTCCAGATCTGTAGCTGTGGGGAGGGGTTCTTTTAATTTCCCTTCTGAAGGGAATAAATATGGTTATGAGAGCTAACAGGGAGAAGAAGGCAGGCATTTCACATTTATCACTTTTTCTATTAATGTTCAGGGCACCATCACCTTCCCTGGGGAATCTGTCTTGTGTTTTTTTGCCAGGGTAAGGGAGGGGCAAGATCCACCTGGGTGGAGTGGGGAGAGATTTCTACATTAGTGTGTTTCTATTGGAGACACTAATATAAGTTGAGGTGAAGGTGAGACCATATGGATAGCTTTCAAGCCATCAATTCTTGAGCCCTTGTACCAGTTCTGTGGTTACTGTTCTTTTTCACCACTGTCAGTGTAGAAATTAGCCTTTTAAGGTCTGCAAGTAAGTTATCATGTGTCCAACCACTTCTAGTGTCTAAAAGAATGTTTTAATTATCCTTTCATTGTATCTGTGGTTACTGTCATTCTAGTGGGATTTTTGGAGGTAACAGTGACAGGTATATCTAATCATTCATTTTAACCCAGAATTGGAGTTTTTTAGTCTCTAAGTATTTAGGTTAACTGTTGTAATTCTCAGGCTAATGAGATGGGCTATCCTTAAGAAACTCTAGGGTTATCCTTAAGGCAAATTGTCTCTCCTTTCCCTGCCATGAAGACAGAATTCTTTCTGTAAATATGGTTTTGTCTGTGTGATTCTTTGCTCCATTTCTTCTTCTCTGCTGCTTGGAATAAACCACGTCCCGAGAGATTCTTTGCAGTAGCCTATGCATCTGTATCTGCTAGTATAAAATAACAATTTTAATTTTGCCCCTCTCTTTGGAGAGGGTGTCCTGGTGTCCTTTTTCTACTTTCTCCTTCACCCCTGCCCAGTCTTTACTTGTTTTGTCCCTTCTAGATAGTTTGTGTTTTCTGTTTTAAGTATTAAAACTTTGTGCAGCAAGAACTATAAATCTGCTTTTGGGGGATTTCTGAAAGAACCCCAATTCTATCCTTCCAGTTTTAAAATATTTTTTGTGGTGCTGGGGATTGAACCCAGGGCCTTGTGCATGAGAAGCAAGCACTCTACCAACTGAGCTATATCCCCAGCCCTAATATTTTAAATGTGATCACATGGATTTTACACATTAATTTTATGAAGAATTTAAAAGCACACAATGTTGAGCCCTTTAAAATTGTTTTTCACTAAAGTATCATAATGTTTAACTTTAGGGTTCTTTCCTACATTCATTATAACTTATATAGCTTTTGTTCCAATTGTGAATAAAATATTCTTGCTTTTTCAGTTACATTTGCTAATTGGTAGGTAGTATTTATGAGAAAGCAGATGATTTTTGTGTGTTGAGCCTATGTATAGTGTAACTTTATTTTAAAATTTAAACCATACCTCTATATTTTTACAGAAAATATGTAAAGTACAAAGAAATTAAGAGGAGATAACCTTTATTTACTACCTAGAAGAAATCACACTGTTAATAACTTAGTATATTTTCTTCCAGCCTTTAGAAACACTTAAGAATACTTGGTAAATTTTTTTGTGATCTATGAAAATGTTATAAATATGTAATTGACTAAATATTGTTTTACCATGTGACTATATCATAATTTACTTAGTTATTTCTTTATGTTGGGCATTTGGGTTGTCTCCAATTTTTCATTTACTATGTTTCTTTAAAAAAAACTTTAAGCTTTCATATCTGAAAAATAAATTTCTCTCTGCCTAAGTTTCCCCATTTGTGAATTGAAGATAATGATCATCCCTTTCTGAGGATGTACCAATGTGTTCATCTTGATATCTGGCATGTAAGAAATACTCCAGTAATGTCAGTTGTTATCAATTTTAAACTACTAAGCATTGCTTATGTTCTCAATTCAATTACTTCTGTCATCCTATATTATAATATGTCATTTCAATTTAAGACAATAAAACTGAATTGCCCGGTTCATGTGGTTAATAAATTTTGCTGCTTAAATACTTTTCCTGAAAACAAACAAACAAAAAACCAAACGCATTCTTGATTGTGTGCCAAAGAAAAGAACAATTTCTAGCAGAGGCAGAAGCAGTTTCCCACATATTAAAGAGCTTAAAATTAATTTCTTAACTATTACAGAAGGTCCTAAAACTTAACAACCACCATCACCTGCATTTTTCTTTAAGGCCCCGCACATTTTTTTCCTAAACCAAGTCACATTTAAAAAGGACAACACATTGGGCAAAGTTGCAATGTCCTTTGCATTGTTACACTAAGTGTAAACCTTCTGCTTCCAGATCCCTACTATCTCTCCAGTGCCTTGCAGGAACAATGGCCTGGGTGGGAAACCAGACTTTCATCTCCCACTTCATCCTCCTGGGCCTCTTCACCCACTCGCCATTACACCTCTTCCTCTTCTCCATGATCATGATCATGTTTCTGGTGGCCCTTTCTGGCAATGGGCTCATGATCCTCCTCATCAATGTCGACTCCAGCCTCCACAGCCCCATGTACTTTTTCCTCAGCTGGCTGTCACTCATGGACCTCATGCTCATCTCCACCATTGTGCCACGGATGGCCGCTGACTTTCTGCTTGGCGGTGGCTCCATCTCCTTTACAGGCTGTGGACTCCAGATCCTCTTCTTCCTCACCCTCTTGGGGGATGAATGCTTCCTGTTGGCCTTCATGGCCTACGACCGCTACGTGGCCATCAGCAACCCACTGAGGTACTCAGTGGTTATGAGTCGCCGAGTCTGCTGGCTCATGGTGGTGGGGTCCTGGCTCTTTGGACTGGTGGATGGGCTGATCCAGGCTGTCTTCACCCTCCGCTTCCCCTACTGTGGTTCCCAGGAGATAGACCACTTCTTTTGTGAGGTCCCTGCAGTGCTCAAGCTGGCCTGCGCTGACACCTCCCTCTATGAGACCATGATCTATGTCTGCTGTGTCCTCATGCTGCTCCTGCCTTTCTCTGTCATCTCGGCCTCCTACCTGAGGATCCTGGTGGCAGTGCTCCGCATGCGCTCTGTGGAAGGCCGGCAGAAGGCTTTTGCTACCTGTTCCTCCCATATGACCGTGGTCTCCCTCTTCTATGGGGCAGCCATGATTACCTACATGCGACCCCAGGCCTACCACTCCTCCAAGCAGGACAAAGTGGTCTCTGCCTTCTACACCATGATCACCCCCATGCTCAATCCTCTCATCTACAGTCTGAGGAACAAGGAAGTGGCCCGGGCTTTGAGGAAACTCCTGGGAAGGTGCCCCTGTGGGCACTAAATTGATGCTGCCATCTGATGATGTGGGCTCTGCAGCCAGGTGACCTGGATCAGCCAATTGTAGTTTGATTAGAAGAGAAACAGATGTGACCTACTGAAAAAACAACTTTCTGATCAGAGTTAATCAAATTAACACATCAATTTAATCTATCATGCTCACGCTCAGTATGAAAGGCTGGGCCTACCAGGTTACAAAGAGCAGAAGACAGAAGCTACCAGGAGAGTCAGCAGGTGACAGCTGTTTTGTCCTTCTCCAGGAAATACCCATGCCTGAGGACAGCCACCTTGTCCCAAGTCTTGCCCTCTTCTTTGGGGTCTTTCTGCATTCCATTACTTTAGTTTCCTAAATAGCTGGAATTACAGGCATAAACCACTATGCCTGGTGGAATCTATC
This sequence comes from Marmota marmota marmota, assembly GCF_001458135.2. NCBI lineage: Eukaryota > Metazoa > Chordata > Mammalia > Rodentia > Sciuridae > Marmota > Marmota marmota. Next base: position 399,153 of record NW_025999875.1, read on the forward strand.
TATCTATTTATTTATTTTCTAAAAAAATATTTATTTATTTATTTATTTTTTTAGGTGGACACAGTATCTTTATTTTTATGTGGTGCTGAGGATCCAACCCAGTGCCTCATGCATGCTAGGTGAGCACTCTACCACTGAGCCCCAGCCCCAGCCACTTCTAATACTTTTCTGATATTAAAAGTGTCACCGAATTTTTTTATGATTAATGTTTGCAGTGTATATCTTTGTTGTCTATCCTATTATTTTTTAAGCGAGTTTTTATGAAATATAGCACATTATAGTTTTTTAAAAATAACTTGGTCTGTCAACCTCTTTCAATTGAAGTGTTCAGTCCATTTATATTTAGTGTAACTATTTCTCTGATTGGACTTAATTCTACCATTTTACTCTTAAGTTTCCACTTTTATTATCTGTATTTGTCTCCAACACTTTTTCCTGCTTCCATTCTTTTGTACTAATCAATACAATTATTTGGTATTCCATTTTATCACTCTGTTGACTTATTTTTCCTGGTACTGGAGATTGAATCCAGGGATGTGCTACATCTCTAGTCCTTTTCCTTTTTTATTTTGAGACAGAGTCTAAGTTGCCAAGACTAGCCTCAAGCTTGAAATACTCCTGCCTCAACATGCTAAGTCACTGGGACTACAGATGTGGGCCTCTGCACCCAGTCCTTTATTAACTTTTAAATTTATTTTTAACTTTTAAATATATTTTTAAACATATTTAAAATATATTTATAAACATATTTCTTGGGCTGGGGATGTGGCTCAAGCGGTAGCACGCTTGCCTGGCATGCATGCGGCCTGGGTTCGATCCTCAGCACCACATACAAACAAAGCTGTTGTGTCTGCCGAAAACTGAAAAATAAATATTAAAAATTAAAAAAATATATATTTCTTAAATATAACTTTTAAAAAATTTATTTTAACTTTTAAATATATTTTTAAATTTCTTTTTATTTTTGGAACTGGGGATTGAACCCAAGGGTGCTTTGCCACTGAGATACATACCTAGTCCTTTTTTAAAATTTTGAGACAGGTTCTTACTAAATTGCTGAGGGTCTTACTATATTGATGAGGCTGACCTTGAACTTGTGATCCTCTGCATCAACCTCCCAAGTTGTTGAGATCACACGCATGCACCACCATGCCTCACTTTTTTTTTTTCATTCTTGAATTATTTTTTTTTCTGGTTATAAAATTTTTGGTTGACAGTTTTTATTTCTTTCAGTATTTAAAATGTAATTCCATTGGTTCTTTTCTCTGTAATTTCTGATGAGAAGTCAGCTGTATATTTTAATGGATATCCTTGTAACTTTGTTTTCTTAGTTACTTCAAAGATTTTGTCTGTATCTTTGATTTCAGAAACTTGATAATGATGTGCATTGGTGTAGTTTTCTTTTTATCATTCTACTTGTATTTCCCTGAGATTGTTTGATCTGTCTGTTGGGATATAGTCATAATTTTGGAAAAAAAATTTAGGTTTACCAAGTTTTTTTAATCTTTCCTTTTCTCTTTCATAGACACAAATGATAGATTGACATTGTCTCTGATACAGTTCTATTTTCCCACTCATTTGTCTTTTTGTACTTTGATTTTGGGATTTCTATTGACTAGTTTACCATTCAGGGATCAGCATTCTATGACCCACAGATCAAATATGGTTCACTGGCTGTTTTTATAGTTTTACTATTTATTCTATAGTTTTATATATTGTGTAAGGCTGCTTTTGTGCTAAAACAGCAATAGTTGAGTAGTTGTGACAGAGAGCATATGATTTACTAAGCCTAAACTATTACTATCTAGTTTTTTTTTTTTTTAACAAAAGTTTTGTCTACCTCCATTTTAGGTCACTGAGTTTCTTGTTTTATGTTCAAGATACTATTGATCCCATTCAATGATTTCATAATTTTAGATATTGCATTTTTAGGTATAGAATTTCAATTTTATTCTTAAGGTTTCCATTGCTATATTATAATTCTCCATCTGTTCATCCATTCTCATTGTCTTATCCTCTAAATTTATTAAAGTATGATCTATTTCCAAATCTGTGTCATCTATATGTCTATTTGTATTAATAATGCTTTCTGTTGACAGGTAACATTTTTATGGTCTTTTTTCATGTTTTATAATTTCCTGTTGGGCATTTTGAATAAAAGAAAACACTGCAGATTGAATTAGATATTTTTTTATGTTTATTTTCTTTTCTGAGAGAGAGAATACCCTTACTTTTGTCAGGCAGCTGAGATAAGATTTAGATCCCACCATTAACAGAGCTGAGTTGGAGGCTTGGCCAATTTCAATTCTGTTTTAATATGAGACTATTGGTCTCCAATCTAAACTTTGACTTCTTATATTGCCCCTCAACTAAGGATATTTATTTACTCATATTAGGATTTCAGTTAGAAGGGGGTTGAATTCCATTATAAATTCACATCTGCATTCACCTCTACCAGTGCCCTGGCTAAAGTGTGATTAGGAGAGCTCCCTTCTATTTTTAGTGCCATCTCTACTGTCAATTAGCAAAATTTCTCTGTGGAGGAATTATTCAAGATACTTATATTCATATTGGGGGACTTCTAGATTCTAATTTGACATGCCAGTCCACATTGCCATTAATAGTTCATCTAGTTTTTCTTGCATTTTATCTGAGAATACAAAAAGGTAAATTTTTGGGAGGGTAACTTCTTTTTCAATTTTTAAAATTGATTCATTATTATTTTACATAATAATGGGATTCATTGTCATATTTTCAGATATACACATAATTTGGTCAATTTCAATCCCAAGATCTCCTCTTTTGGAGGATTTACTTCTTTCTCCTTATAGACCAACCCCCCTTTCAATGTTATAAAATGTGTATAAGGAATATGAGAGGGACTTTTAAAAATTAATTAATTTATTTTAATTAAGTATATATGACAGCAGAATGCATTTTGAATCAGTGTACACAATTGCAGCACTACTTTTCATTTCTCTGGTTGTATATGATAACGCATAACACCATATGTGCAGTCATACATGTACCTAGGGTAATGATGTCCATCTCATTCCACCATCTTTCCTGCCCCCATGTCCCCTCCCCACCCTCACTCCCCTTTGCCCCATCAAAGCTCCTCCGTTTTTCCCTTGTTCCCCCACTACTGTGAGAGGGGTATTATTTATAGCCAATGACTGTGAAGTCATGAGCGCCAATCCAATAGACCTCTGAAGGGATATGTCTCCTTGGTGCCTTATCTCATCTCACACACTCATCAGTATTATCCCATGATAAGTGGTTGTTGACTCAATTTAACAGATGAGAGGAGCTGGAGATATAGTTTCATGGAAGAGCACTTACCTAACATGCATGAAGCCCTGGGTTTGATCTCCAGCATTCCCATACACACAAGGAAATTATGACACATGTGTCATACATGTATATAAGGTAGTGTAATCATACATGTAGTGTAATCATACATGTAAATAAGGTAATAATGTCCATCTCATTGCACGATCCTTTCCATCCCCATATCCCTTCTCCTTCCCTCACTCCCTACACAATCCAAAGTTCCTTCATTCTTCCCCACCCATCCCACCATTATGGATTAGCATCCGCTTATCAGAGAAAACATTTAGCCTTTGGTTTATTTGGCTTAGCATGATATTCAGCTCCATCCATTTACCTGCAAATGCCATAATTTCATTCTTTAAGGCTGAGTAATGTTCAATTGTGTATATATACCACATTTTCTTTATCCATTCATCTGATGGAGGGCATCTAGGGTGGTTCCATAATTTATTGTGAATTAAGCTCCTGTAAATATTGATGTGGCTGCATCACTGTAGTACTAATTTTAAGTCCTTTGGGTATAGACTGGGACAGCTGGGTAAAATGGTGGTTTCATTTAAAGTTTTCTGAGGAATCTCCATATTGATCTCCATAGTGGTAGCAACAATTTGCAGTCCACCAGCAATGTATGAGTGTATTGTTTTCCCCACATTCTCACCACCACCTATTGTTACTTGTATTCTTGATAATTGCCATTCTGACTGGAGTGAGATGAAATTTTAGTTTTGATTTGTATTTCTCTAACTGCTAGAGATGATGAACATGTCTTTGATCTACTTTGAGTTCATTTTTGTGCAAAGTGAGAGAGAGAGGTTTAATTTCATTTTGCTACATATGGATTTCTAATTTTTCCAGCACCATTTGTTGAATAGGCTATCTTTTCTCCAAAGTATGTTTCTGGTGCCTTTGTGTAGTATGAGATAACCATTTTATATGGGTTTTTCTCTGTGTCTTCTATTTTGTACCATTAGTCTACATGTCTATTTTGGTGCCAATACCATGCTGTTTTTGATACTATTGCTCTGTCGTATAATTTAAGTTCTGGTATATAGTGATGTCTCCTGCTTTAGTCTTCTTGCTAAGGATTGCTTTGTTTATTCTGGGTCTCATATTTTTTCAAATGAATTTCATGATTGCTTTTTCTAGTTATATGAAGAATGTCATTGTGATTTTTAAAAGGAGTTGCATTAAATCTGTACAAAAGTCTTGGGAGTATGGCCATTTTGACATAATTCTGTCTATCTAAGATCATGGAAGATTTTTCCATCATCTTTTTAGTCCCAATTTGACAGACAAGAGAAACAAAGATTCATAGAGGTAAGGCAATTTTTAAAGTTTGTCTGCTTATGGTTACTTTCTAAGAAGTGGCACAGTCATGGCTTATGATAACTCTCCAAAATCTCTGCCCATCTGTGAAACAGGACTATCTGTTTCTGGTCTCCTGGACAAGCTAAATTTGCAAAATGAGTTCAGCCATCCCTTCTTCAACTTTCAGAATAGAAGATGGAAGGGAACTTTCTAATTTTCTAGTCCTCATTTAAAGAAAACGTCTTGCATGATTTTATGGACCTCTTTTTGGACAACTATGGTGATGATTTTTAATTTTGCCTGGAGGCCTGTGGGGGAGGATGGAGGTCTTCCTTTTTTTGAAAATTTGCTTTCCTTAAATGTTGATCTTGAATCAGATAAATGATTCTGTTTTTACTGTCTTCTTTGAATTGAAACAGAATTGAGGACAACGTTTAGTACTGGAACTGAAATAATTGAGAAAGAAAGTCCTGAAGTGACTCCTGCTCGCTTTTCTGTTGTCCTGGTGACAATAAATACCTATGGTACTGTTATGTGTAGTGAAGAAAAATTATGGTGATGTCTGGCTTACTTTTTAAAATTTTGTAAAAACTTTGTAAAAAACTCTCCCACACCCACTTCTGAACCCTCACCTACCTCACAGCACACATACATACTTGGGGCTGATAGGTCTGTCTACAGCCAGAGCAGAGGGAAGATAGGTGTCCCAGGACAGCAGCCCCTTTTCTCCAAGGTCATATGATCATGATGTCTTGCCCTAACTGAAGAGAGTGGGGTTCAGATCTGGAAAATGAGGTGGAAATGAAAAGAGAAAAAAGGAGGCCCCAAATTCTTCCTACTCCAGCTGCCTTATCTTAATCAAAGCTCCTTCCCACCAAGACAGAGTGACATTAGACAAGAAATATAGGGAGTTTCCCGTGGTAGGGAAGCCGGGAAGCCTCTTGATGCATAATTTCTGTCTAATCTCTGCAATAAAAAACAAGTAAGCCGCCCAGCCTGCTGGACCAGCACCTTTGGGAAAGCCACGGCCTAAGTTGCAGCTGAGGGCAGCACAGATCCAATCTCCTAGATATGGCATCCCACTTACCGGGAGGAGCTTGGGGTTGGGTTGGATAAGAGACCCCCACGTGGTTACCTCAGGTCCCCATCCTGGGGGGTTGCAGGGTTTAGGCAGGAAGGCGCCTCCTAATGGAGGACAATAACAAGCCCTGAGACCCATCCTGGCCTTGGTGGCCTGGTTCTCCACCTTTACAGAAGCCGCAGCTCCCAAGCACCAGTGGCCCGCCCGACCCACATGCGCTGTCTTTCCAGCTGGTGAGCTGGAGCTCCCTCCCTAGCGCGACAATGCCAGATGGAGTCCACCGAGCTTCAGCCATCCCGGGAGGCCAAGGCGGCTGGAGGAGACTTGGAGGGGCTGACACTGTGCCCCAGGAGGACACAATACGGAGGACTGCCCGTCCCAGGATCACATGACTATGTTAATTTCTTCAATCCAATGTCACAATCCTGTAGGCATTTGTCCGTACCAGGGCAACAGAAAGAGGAAGTGGTCAGCTTTTCTTGAGGACTCAGGACTTTTATCCTCCATTATATCAGTCCCAAAGCTTAGATTGTCTCCAATTCTATTTCCACTCAAAAGAGGACGTAGAAAACAGCACAATCAACATCTAAGGAGAACCAGACCTCCAGGGAAAATCCAAAACTTGGGAACTAAGGTTTTGTCCAAAACAACATTACTATGGGTGTTGCAATTGTTTTTATGGGGTGGTGGTGGTGGTTTGTGGCTCAGTGATAGAGTGCTTGCCTAGCACACCCATGAGGTTTGTGTTTGATTCCCAGCAGAAGCAAACAAAAAACTGCTTTTCTACTATTCTTAGTTCCAATGTGCATTGGTAAATTTCTGAGTTTAATCTGACCTAGCCTTATGCCATGGTTCCCCATGTGTATATCTGGCTCTCCTGTAACTAGGAATAAATGGTTTAATTCACACAACATTAATAGGACCTAGTAAGATCTCACATGCATCTCTCTCTCTCTCTCTCTCTCTCTCTCTCTCTCTAGCAGATTTGGTGTCTACAGAGGCGTGACAGAAAAATATAAAAATAAGAGGAAAAAAAAATGAAAAGAGCTGGGATGTAGCTCAGTGGTAAAACCTTGAGCTAGCATGTGGGAGTCTCAGGGTTCCACTTCCAGCAACACCAGAAAAAGAGAAAGAAAGTAGAGAGAGAAAAGGTGGGGAGGGGGGTTAAAAATATTTTTTATAATTCATTTAGCATTTTTTTGGATTATTGTTGTTGTTGAACCCAGCCTAATTTCATTTTAAGATTGGGAGCCAAAGTCATGAAATTAACTTTCCTGTTTTACTATAAATTATTGAGATTTTTTTTAAGAGAGAGAGAGAGAGAGAGAATTTTTTAATATTTATTTTTCAGTTTTGGTGGACACAACATCTTTATTTTTTTATATGGTACTGAGGATCGAATCTTGCCGCGTCCGGCCAAAGGAGCCGAGTCCGGCGAGGGACGGCGAGGTTAAAGGACACAGGACACCAAGGTTCTTCATCCAGGAGACAACTTTTATTTTTTCTACCCCCCTATTATATATCCTCCCACCCTCAGGGTTAAGCACACACACACACACACTTTACAGGAAGCGGTCTCGAGCAGCCTTAGGCAAACTAGGTCAGGTTTTGCAGGTCGGTCATGCAAGGCCCAGCTGGGCCAACTAATCAGCAAGTACAATCTGTCCCAGGCTCTCAGGAGGGCAGATAGACAGGAAGCCCACAGGGCTGACAGGAAGCCCACAAGGCTGATTCATACTTCAGTGGTACTCGCCTCCACATGCGGAACAAAGAGCAGGAAACTTACTCCCATTCCAGGGCCAGGGGCTTCACCACAGAATCTAGCACCCCTCACATGCCAGGCGAGCACGCTACTGCTTGAGCCACATCCCTAGCCCAATTATTGAGATTTCTAAACTTGTTTGGAATTCCTGCCCATGCCTTGAACTCACCCATGCCTGACTTTCCCTGACCAGATAACAACCCTCTCTAAAACCTTAGTGGCACCTCATAAATTCTGGCTCCCCCTGACCAGATAACAATTGTGGGGACAAGTGCATGGAGTACTGCATACATGGCATATGTTAAGGGCTTCTCAGTGGCAAACCATTCCCTTGTGCTAGGCACTGAGCGGCAGGCTGCTTACCCCGTAGGCACAGTCCTGGGGGTGAGGCCATGTGTTGCAGTCCCTACAATTGCTCCACGGCCCACTCCTCGATTGGTCTCTGCAAGAACAGTTAGCAGAAATTGCATTGGTGGCTGCCTGTAATTTGCTTAGCTACTGCCTGAGTATATATACATGGTAACTGCACAATAAAATCAGACCTGCTTCCTGCTTGGTCTCTGGAGGTCTTGATTAGCTACTGTGCAGCCACACTCTCCTCTACCCTGTTCCTTGGACCTCCTTGCTGGATGAGAGAGAGCCCACACAAACAACCCACTCTGAAACCTCAGCGGCACCTCATAAATTCTGATGTTGGGATCTGAATTTATTCCCTACCTTGAAATGTTAAACCATGTAGATCATTAACCTACTATCTGCCTTTGTATTGTGCTTGTCAAAATCCTGGTAGCTGTAAATTCTCAAGACACCTCCCTTTGCAACTTTTTGTGATATAAACCCTTTTTTTTTTCCTGGAGAGCTGGGGGGCTGTTCTCTGGCCCGGGGTTTCAGGTGAGACAGTTGCTGGCCAGCTTTTGTGAATGCAATACAGGATTGCTTTATTTGACTTAAAATTTGAGTCAGTGGTCCTTGAGTCATGGTTCAAAAGTTGTTTTGGTATTGGGGATTGAAACCAGGGGGTTTGCACATTGAGCCACATCCCCAGCCCTTTAAAAAAATTTTTTTTAAATATTTTGAGACATGGTCTCACTGAGTTGCTTAGGATCTCATTAAGTTGCTGGGGCTGCTCCAGAACTTGCTATCCTCTTGCCTCAGCCACTAGAGTCTCTGGGATTATGGGTGTTACCCTGCCACTCCAGTCAAAGTAAGACTTTTAATCTCACACGTAATTTCAAAAATTTCAAGTGAATCTGGGAGCTGAAATTTGTGTTAACAATGAAACTGTACAAGAAAAAGAAAAGTTTGTTTTTTTTTCTGAAATAATTTCAAATTTTAAAGAAAATTTGGGAGAATAGTGGTTAAGTGTGGTGGCACATGCCTGTAAACCCAGTGATATGGAAGGTTGAGGCAGAAGGATCACAAGTTCCCAGTCAGCCTCAGCAAATTAGTGAAGCCCTAAGCAATTTTGGGACACCATGTCTCAAAGTAAAAAAGAAAAAAGTCTGGGGATGTAGCTCAGTGGTAAACTGTCCCTTGGGCTCAATACTAGTAACAAACAAACAAAACAAAACAAACAAACAAACAAAACCCAACCAACCAAACATAGGTAAAAGAAAAGCAAAAGACAAAAACAAGAAACAAAAACAAAAAAGGAAGAATAATACAAAGACTTGGGATGTAGGCAATAGAAATGGGGTTCCTCTCCATGGAATGGGCTGGCTGAGAAATAAAAGCTAGGAAAAATAGAACAATGAAAAAAACCACAGGACACAGAAAATATTTTCAGAAAGCGGGGGTGGGGGGGAGGGACAAGGGGGGACAGGATGGACTAATTGCTCATACAGATCGAGCTTCTAGACTAAAAGGGCAAAATGGAGCCCATACTTGCTTTATTTATATTGGGCAACATCAAAGGCCTTCCATAGACTGTTGTTCACCAAAAAAGCTTATAGGTGATTGTCCAGTTCCCAACACCCATCTCCTGAGCTACTGTGAGAGATCTTCCTAGTAGAGCCGAAATAAAGCTCATATGCCTTGGGCAATCTATTTCACGGGAGAGCCATGGATAGTTCCCAAGGTTAAACCTAAAATCTCCCTGGCTGCCATACCAAGAGAATACCCTCATGTAATTCGCAGGTGGCTTCCTGCAACACAGAACTATGTATTTTACCCAGATTTACTATTTTGGAGCACTTATCATGTAACACAATATTTTTTCTAATCTACAGTTTATAATCCAATTTCCTCAATTGTCCCAAGTAATTTCTTTTTAGCAACCCCAAACTTCCTTAGCATTTCTTTGTAATTTCTTAGTGTTGATCTTTTTTGTTTTATTTTGTTTTTCTTTTTTAATTCTGAGAATTGAACCCAGGGGTGCTGTACCACTGAGCTGCATCCCCAGTCCTTTTTATTTTAAAATTTGAGGCAGGGTCTCACTAATTGCTGAGGTTGGCCTCAAACTTCCAAGCTTCCTGTTTCAATCTCGACTCACTGGGATTACAAGAGTGTGCTTCTGTGTCTGTGCCACTGTGCCCAGCTGATGTTAAGCTTTTTGAAAAATAGTTTACCAAGTACCCACCACTTAGGTTTCTCTGATTCCTTATGATTATATTCAGACAATGCAGCTTTCTTAGAATACTGAAGTGCTGAATTTACTGAAATTTAAGTGTTGTTTGCTTCTCAGAGAAGAGCATTCTGAGTGGATTACATTTTCTCCTTTACTATTGAGAGTATCTTTGATCACTTAAAATGTTCTCTGGTTTCTTCATGCTATGCTTTCTTTCTTTAATATATAATTATGTACAGATATGTTGATGCAATGTAGATATCTTGTTTACTACTGAGCTACAACCTCAGTGTTTTTTTTTTATTTCTTTCAAATTTAGGGACAGGGTCTTGCTAATTTTCCTAGGCTGTCCTTGCACTTGTGATTCTCTTACCACAGTCTCCTGAGGGACTGGGCTTACAGGCATGCCTGGGAAAGATTTTGGAAAAGACAAAAATGAGAGACCCAGAATACCTAAAGCAATCCTTAGCAGGAGGAGTGAAACAGGTGGTATCAATATACCAGACCTTAAACAATACTATAGAGCAATAGTAACAAAAATATCATGGTCTTGACACCCAAACAGAGTAGTAGACCAATGGTAGAGAACAGAGGACATGGAGTGTTGAGAGCCACAGCCAAAGGGGCCCCAGCAAACTTCCAGCTGCCAGCAAACTTCCAACTGCCGGCTGATGATTGGCTCACAGCGGCCCCAGCAACATCTAGCTGATTGGCTCCTCGGCCCCAGCAACATCTAGCTGATTGGCTCCTCTGCGGTGATGCTCATTGGACTGTTTCCCTGCCCTTTCAGACCACGGAGCTGCTCATTGGGGGACTTTTTTTGGCTCCGCCCACGTGACCCAGCCAATCGGCCTCAAGAGCAGGAGGATTGTGGGAGGTGGAGAGAGGCTTGTGTGGGAGAGAGAGGCTTGTGGAAAGCCGGTGGTGGCAGTTGAGGTTCTGAGGATTTTTCCTGAGAGGCTGTTTTGTTTGGTGTGTGTGGTTCTAAAAATAAAGTTAGTTTCTTTTGAAAAATGGCTCCTGATTGTGCCCAGCCAGACTGCGGCATTGGAGACTAACCCACAAAATTATAATTATCTTTTATTAGAAAAAGGCACCAAAAATATGCATTGGAGAAAAGATAGCCTCTTCAACAAGTGGTGCTGGAAAAATGAAAATCCTTATGTAACAAAATGAAATTAAACCCCCATCTCTGATCATTCACAAAACTCAACTCAAAATGGATCAAGGACTTAGGAATAAAACCAGAGACCCTGCATCTAATGAAAGAAAAAGTAGGCCCTAATTGCCATCATGTGGGATTAGGACCTAACTTCCTTAATAAGACTCCTTTGTCACAAGAATTAAAATCAAGAATCAATAAGTGGGATGGACTCAAACTAAAAAGTTTCTTCTCAGCAAAAGGAACAATCTGTGAGGTGAATAGAGAGCCTACATCTTGGGAGCAAATTTTTACCCCTCACACATCAGATAGAGCACTAATCTCTAGAGTATATAAAGAACTCAAAAAACTAAACACCAAAAAAAAAAACATATAACCTAATCAATAAATGGGCCAAGGACCTGAACAGACACTTCTCAGAAGATGATATACAATCAACCAACAAATATATGAAAAAATGTTAATCATCTCTAGCATTAGAGAAATGCAAATCAAAACCATCCTAAGATTTCATCTTACTCCAGTCAGAATGGCAGCTATTATGAAGACAAACAACAATAAGTGCTGGTGAGGATGTGGGGGAAAAGGTATACTCTTACTCTGCTGGTGGGACTGCAAATTGGTGTAGCCAATATGGAAAGCAGTATGGAGATTTCTTGGAAAATTGGGAATGGAACCACTATTTGACCCAGCTATCCCTTTCCTTGGTCTTAAAAACAGCACACTACAGGGGCACAGCCATATTAATGTTTATAGTAGCACAATTCACAATAGCTAAACTGTGGAGCCAACCTAGATGCCCTTCAATAGATGTGTGGATAAAGAAAATGTGGCATATATACACAATGGAATATTACTCAGCAATAAAAGAGAATAAAATCATGCATTTGCAGGTAAATGGATGGAGTGAGAAGATAATGCTAAGTGAAGTTAGTCAATCCCCAAAAAACCAAATGCCAAATGTTTTTTCTGATATAAGAAGGCTGATTCATAGTGGGGTTTGGAGGGGGAGCATGGGAGGATTTGAGGAACTTTAGATAGGGCAGAGGGGTTGGAAGGGAAGGGAGGGGGTATGGGGTTAGAAATGATGGTGGAATGTGATGGGCATTGTTATCCAAAGTACATGTATGAAGACATGAGTTGGTGTGAATATACTATGTATACAACCAGAGATGTGAAAAGTCATGCTCTATATGTGTAATTGTAATAAGAATTGTACTGCGTTCTGTTGTCATATATAAATAAAAAAATTTACATAAAAATAAAACATTTTAATTGACATATTTGTAAATATTTATGGGTGTAGTTTAATAATTATATATATACATATATACAATGGGCAATTATCAAATCAGAGTAATTAGCATTTTCATCTCTTCAGACTTTTATCGTAGAAATATATACTTGAAAGCATGTAATAGGTACAAGAATGTGTCACTGGGATTCTTCCAAACAATTACAATCCCAATTTGAGCAAAATCTTCTGTTATGATTTGGATATAAGTTTCCCCCAAAGATTCACTTGTTCCCAGGCTCTTGAAAAGTGATTGGATCATGAGGACTCTGACCTCATCAATGGATTAATCCACTGAGGGACTCTTATTTGATGGCATTCTTGGGAGGTGGTAGAAACCACAGGCAGTGTGGTCTGGCTGAAGGATCACAGCCCTTGGGGACTGTACCTTTTCCCCAGCTCCTTTCCCTCTCCACTTTCCTCTGCCACACCCCTTTCCCATGATGTTCAGACCCAAAGCAACAGAGCTGATTGACCATGAACTGAAATCTTTGAAACTGTCAGCCAACAATAAAATTTCCTTTCTTTAACTTGCTTTCCTTAGGGGTTTTGGTCATAGTAAAGAAAAGCTGACTAACATATCTTCTGAAATTCCAACTCATTTTATTAGAGTAGCCTCTTCTTGACATTATAAACTAATAAGGATATTCCTGGAAAGGAAAACAACAGGCAAGCTCCACATGAAAAGAAGCAGAAATCACAAATTGAACATTAGTAAATCAAATCCAGCAGTATAGAAGTAAGTATAAAACTCGTGAGTGTTTTACTATACAAAAGTCAGCCTATGTTATGTGCATGTAATAATATGCCACAATGAAACCCAATATTCTGTATAATTGTTATGCCCTAATAAACAAATTTTTAAAGTCAGTCTTTGATGGGTACAATGGTGAATGCCCATAACCCCAGGGATTTAGGACGCTGAGGCAGGAGGATCACAAGTTCAAAGCCAGCCTCAGCAACTTAGCAAGGGCCTAAGCAATTTAGTGAGACCCTGTCTCAAAATCAAAAATAAAAAGGGCTGGGATGTGGTCAGTATTTCTGGGTTCAAACCCTGGTACTACCACTACTACTATTACTACTACTACTACTAATAATAATAATAAATAATCAGTTTTAGATGTTCACATTTATAGGCACTGAGAAACTTTAAATATAAACAATGGATAGATCATGTATAAAAATGAAACTCTGACCACAGTCTACAGCAACCTGCTCAGGAAAACAACCTCTATATCTACAATAAAAGCTCAGGAAGTCAAATGCTATGCATCTGACTTGTAGGAAATCAGATTGCTATCTTTAGTAATGTAGGAAGCTAAAGAATAAATTCTGCAACAACTGGCACTAAATGGCCAGGAATTGACTAATAAATGCTGTTTTTCTAATTCATTCCTCTGCTTCCAACTTAGGATCAACCAGAGAAAGCCATATATATATATATTTTTCACAATTGACTATATATATATATATATATATATATATATATATATACATACATATATATATATATATATATATATATATATATTCAATTGTGAATAGGAGAGCTTGCTTCTAGTTAGCCTTTCTCTAGCTTCTCTAAGCCAACAGCTTCCAGTCAGAACACACCTTCTCTTGTTTTTTGTCCAGTTTAAAATTTTCCCATCCCAGGTTTCTGCAGAGGCAATATCAAAACCAGTGAGTTCATATGAGGCATGATTTTTGCTAATTGAAAACTTTCCCACTCCTCTGTCTTTGAGTCTCTACCAAATGGTCAAATGATAGTGATCGACTCCCTTGCTATAGAAAACTCTGGGTACATAGGCTTTGATTTTATTCGGTAGGTTTTCCTTTATTTCCACGTTGCTCAATAATTACTTGTTGAATGAGCAATGATCAACCAGTGATTAAGTGTATAAAAGTATAGGACATAAACTGAGGGCATGTAATACCTGACCAGTTTCCACTTCCTGTTATCCATTAGCAAAACTCCCAGGGTAGGGCTCGGGTGGGGCTCATTGGTAAAGCACTCACAAAGCATGTGCAAAGCCCTGGGTTAGATCCACTGTGCTGCAAAACAAAACAAAACAACAAAAACAAACAAACAAAAAACTCCCCAGACTCCCAGAGTATAAAAAGATATTCACTCTAACACTCAGTGCCTAGGGTAAGGTTAGAATGGAGACACCTCCTAGGGAAGTGTACAAGGGTTATGTTGGGGGATGTCCCCTGGGAGTCTCTTTCTTCATTTAGATGGGAGTATGGGGTAGTTTTCAGAGTTAGGACTATAGGGAATGAGTTTTGTCCTGAAGCCAATTCATTATTTTGATTTCCTTCTTGGTGCAGAGTGTCTGTTTATTCCCCAGGCTCATTAAGAGTTGTGTTTGGTGTCCCAAGACATCTGCCCTATAACTGGAGGTATAACCTGGGACCTGAGCTCATTATCAATTTTGTAAGAAACAGAACATCTTGGATGGTTACTTCTATAAATTTGTACTTGGAGCCCCTGAAATTGGGGGGAAGAGTGTGCGTAAGGAGCCTTCCCCAGGCCACCACTGGCTCACACATTGCCAAGGATTTGCGAGGTAAAGTAGAAGGTGAACATCAATAGATTGATAGACACTGAGGAGGTGAGGGAGGACCTGACAGATGACGGTCTGAAGGTGATTGGAACTGGGAGGAATTAGGGTGATTTGAAGCTTCAGCTTCAGGCTTTCTGGAGAGTGTCAGGCTGGACATGGAGACTTCACAAACGTTGTCAGAATTGGAAACCAGGAAGATGTTAATCTTAGTTTCCTAGGCAAATTGTTATCATCATTCTCCAGGCTCTGAACTGAGTTTCAAAGTCCAGTGGATAGGCCTGTTGCCTCCTGGCCACGTGTTCTATGCATTTTGGCCTACGCTGAACTTGGATTCTACCTCTTTGCCTGCTCTGACTCCATTTACCAGCATATCTCGGAAATGTGTTGGGTCTGTGTCCTCTACTTTTTCATATTTGTTTCCAATCTTTGACTCCAGATAGCTTTCCTTACCTCTGCCAAAAAGAGAACAGAGTTATGTACCCACATTGCTCTGAACCAATTATGTGAGTCTATTTGCCCATCAGGATTACATAAGGAGCTTTTTTTCTCCTCCTCCCCCCCCCCTCCAGGGATTGAACCCAGAGGTGCTTAACCACTGAGCCATATCCACAGCCCTTTTTAATATTTTATTTAGAGACGGAGTTTCACTGAGTTGCTTAAGCCTTCGTTAAGTTGCTTAGGCTGGCTTTGAACTCACAATCCTCATGCCTCAGCCTCCTGAACTGCTGGATGAAGAGCTTTTAAAAAATAACTAACTGCAGAGTCCCATCCAGATCCAGTGAACTAGAACCTTGGGGGAGACAGGGGGCAGAGCAATGAATCTGCATGTGTAAACATACTCCCAGGTTTTCCAGAGACATAAGCATATCTGAGAATCTGATCATGACTGTAGGCCCCTAGGTATCTCACTCCTGCTTCCTTCTGTTCATAAATACTCTCTTATCATTTCTGTGTCAATATTCTTTGTCTTTACCTGATAGTTTTCCAATTTCTATTAAGGGATTTAAAAAATATATTTATTTTCAATTGACAAATAATACTTGATATGATATTATGATATGATTTGATGAAGCTGATTAACAAACCTATCACCTAACATACTTATCATTTTTTGTGGTGAGAATATTTTAAATCTATACTTATAGAAATTTAGAATTATACAATACTTATTAACTTAGTCACCATGCTATGAAATAGATCACTAAATCATACTTCTCTTGTCTAACTGAAATTTTGTCCAACATCTTAGGGGACATTCTTGAATCCTATTTTTTTCTTTTTCTGAAATGGGAGTCTTATTTTGGGAGAACATCAGTCAACTTTTCTTATGTGTATGCTGGGGATTAAACCCAGGGGCACTTAACTACTGAGCCCCAGCCCCAGCCCTTTTTATATTTTCGATTTTGAGACAGGGTGTTGCTGAGTTGCTTAGGACTTTGCTAAATTTTTGAAGCTGGCTTTGAACTTGCTATCTTCTGCCTCAACTTCTCAAGCCGCTGAGATTATAGGCATGTGCCTTCGGGACTGGCTTCAACACCAGTCATCTTGAGAGTGAGAAACTTTGGGGGCAAAGCAACAAAGGACATTCAAGGGAGAATGTGAGTCATCTCCAGAAAGAGAAAGTGCGATCTCTTAGTCTTGGGTATTAATATTTATAGAGGGACAGTAACTAGGGGCTGAACTGGATATAGAGGCAAGGCAGGGTTTCATGACTTCAAGCCAGTTTCTCCAGTGCTTTCACATTACCCTCCTGTGGTTACTTTTAGAAAGGCCATTGGGCCAGGGGCAGTTGGGGAGGGTCTGGGTTTCTCTTGAATTACTTGTTTTGCAACTGTTCGTGGATACTTTTCCTTTTGATACTTGGTTTATTTTTCTGTATCCTCAAATTTTCAACTTAAGAGAAATTGACATCCATTTATCGTACATAGTTTATCTTAAATTCACTTGACATTTGGAGTGACAATGTGCTAGTTAATTAGCCTAATCCAAAGGAAAAATAAACTTCTCACGTCTTTCTGATAGGAGGTAGTTCTGCATCTTGGAGGGAAATGTCAGGCTGAATTTAGGCTCTTACTGTTCCATGGAGACTGAGAGATAAGAGCACAATATTTCTTTTTTTTTTTTTATTGGTTGTTCAAAACATTACAAAGCTCACAATATTTCTTAGTGGGGCCTCACACAGGCTGGACAAGTGCTTTACCCCTTATTTTTATCTCCAGTCCCTGATCTTCCTTTCTCTTGGTGCTAGAGATTGAATCAGGGCTTTTCACTTGTAGACAAGCACTCTACCATTGAGTTATATATTTAGCCCTCTCTAAAATTTTACTTTGGGACAAGGTCTTGCTAAGTTGCCCAGGCTGGTCTTGAACTTGTGCTTTGTCTTGCTTCAGACTCCTGAGTCACTGGAATGACAAGTGTGCACCACCATGTCCCATTCCACAGTCTTTCTTTAAATTTTTAAAAATATCTTTATTTTATTAATTTACTTTTTTTTGTGGTGCTGAGGATTGAGCCTAGGGCTTCCCATGTGCCAGGCAAGTGCTCTACCACTGAGCTACAATCCCAGCTCCTCCGTGATCTTTCTTGGTAATCATATTTTGAAGAGATCTGGCTCTCAGGTCCTTGAGACATCAGACATTCCTGGGTCAGAATGCTGGCAAGAAATTTACTTAGTTTTAAAAGTTTTAAAAAGATTTACATGCATTTCAGATAGAACTTACAAGTGTTCAAATTAAATGTTCTAAATCAGTTGGGGAAGAATCTCTCATTATTTTTTAAAAAAGAAATAAGTCTCTATTTTTAATTTGTATTAGCCTTTAAACCTGCTATGCCTCTCCTTTCTCCCTTATCTTGTCCTCCAACCATTCACTTTCCATACCTCTTAAATCTATTTGTCCTTTTCCAACATCTACAGCTATTCACTGGGCATTTATTCACTACCCTTCTCTCTTCCTGCACTCTCTGGTTTCCCTGCTTCTGCTTGCCTTATCCTTCATCTTTCAAAATTAAAAAAGGATCAAATCTGGCTTGGACAGAAGACAGCTGAGAAAAAATGGGCTTTAAATGTAGGAAAAAAGTGTAGGGCAGTGTGAAAAGGAGGGAGGCTCTGTCTTTTGAGAGCTTGTCTGAAGATTCTAGAAGGGGAGTACAGCAACTAGCATATCTATGAACAAAGAACTAGCCTCTATTGGGGAAGGTGTTCCTCTTCCACAGAGCTCAGTTTTGGGAGGGACGCATATGGAGTGTTGAGGGAGGATGGGGACACCTGCTTCATCAGCCAGATCAACCCTTGTAATCAATGAGGTTGCAGATGGCATAGCCAGATCACTCTCACATGCAGGGTCTACTTTTGGAAACAAAACAAAACAAAACAAGTATTTCCTTGTTCCCTAGAGATGGCAGGAAAACAGTTTTATTTGTTCTTTTGTTTGTTTCTCAGGGTCATGGCTATGGAGCTCTGGAACCACACCTTCCAATCGAGTTTCATCCTCAGAGGTCTGCTCAGCCACTCATCATATGACTTCTTCCTCTTTTCCCTGGTCCTTTTGGCCTTTGCTGCGGCCCTGACTGGCAACATCCTTCTCCTCCTGCTTATCCAGGGTGACAGGCGCCTGCATACTCCTATGTACTTTTTTCTCAGTCAGCTTTCCATCATGGACTTGACCATGGTTTGTGCTGTGGTGCCCAAGATGGCAGCCAACTTTCTCTCAGGCCATAAGTTCATCTCTTGGACAAGCTGTGCAGCTCAGATCTTCCTAGTGGTCATGGTAGGAGGAGCCGAGTGCTTCCTCTTGGCAGTCATGGCCTATGATAGATATGTAGCTATTTGCCACCCTCTGCGGTACTCTGTGCTCATGAGCTGGAAGACCTGCTATCTGCTGGCCGTGGCATCCTGGATAGGTGGGGTGGCTGACAGTGTGATCGATGTTGGTACAGTCTTCAGCTTTCCCTACTGTGGCTCTCTGGAGGTGGACCACTACTTCTGTGAGGTCCCTGCCCTTCTGCGTCTCTCCTGTGCTGACACCTCCCTCTTTGAGGACCTCATTTATGCATGCTGTGTAGTCATGCTGCTGCTGCCCCTGGGAGTCATTGTGGCTTCCTATGCCCGGGTCCTCACAGCTGTGATTAGGATGCCCTCCACTGAGGGGAAGCAGAAGGCTCTGACCACTTGTTCCTCCCACCTGGCTGTGGTGGGCTTCTACTACAGTGGAGCCATATTTAGCTATATGCAAAGGGCCTCAGCTAGGACACCAGCAAGAGACAGGGCCACCTCCATCTTCTACACCATTCTTACGCCAATGCTCAACCCACTCATCTACAGCCTGAGGAATAGGGAGGTTACCAGGGCACTGAGGAAGATGCTGGGAAGGTGGAGAGTGTAGGCACTTGCCCCTCTCTCTCGGGCTTCCCTTCTTGGTCTGTCCCTTCCTCTGCCACCCCCATTCTTCCTCTCTGCCTGCACTGACTCGGACAAGTTGCGACAAGGCTGTGAACTAAGTAATCTGCTAACATTTAGGATGCTTGGAAGGAAAGTGATGGGGTAACAGATGGTACTTAATTTGTTTCACAGTGAATCCCCCCCATCCCACCCCAGCACCATAATTTCCACCAATTAAAGACCAACAGATACATTGTTTACATTGCCAGTAGGATTGGCAGGTCAGCCTTGCTTCTGAATTATATTTTAAAAATAAACCAACGGTCAGCAGTGGTGGTGAATGCTTGCAATTCCAACTATAGAAGAGGTTGAAGTAGATGCAAGTTTGAGGCCAGCCTGGGTAAATGAATGAGATGCTCACTCAAAATAAAATAAAAGGGTGGTATATAGCTCAGTGATAGAGTGTTGCCCAGCAATCATGAGGTCTGGTTTTGATTCCTATAGCCACACACACACACACACACACACAAACACACACACACACACACACAAAAGAACCAACAGTGTATGAGTTCTTTCCTTCTTCCCCCTCCTCACTGTAATAAGAGTTCACTTTATGCTTTGAACGTAACTCTTACTGTTCTGCTATTGCAGCTTATTTTAAAACTGATATTTTCTCTTCTACCTCTCCCCCTTCCTAACCTTGGGGAAAACAAGATCACCCTACTTCCCATCCTAGGCCAGGTTATCTGTCCTTGTGAACACAGGCCAGAGAGAGAGAAAGTAATTCAGCCTGGAACTGTCCTTTCACCAGATCTAAGAAATGCATCTCTCTCACAGCCACCAGTGAATTAAAACCCTTGATGAGGTGCTTGGAATGTATTGAATCATCTCTTTAAAAGCTCTCTGCTTCCCCTGACTGGAAGATTCACAGTCTCAGCACCAGGAGTCCCAGTTACTTCTTCTTTGCTAGCAAAGAAATAAAACTTCTCTTCCTTTCATTCTTAAAGCCTTGTCTTCCTATTGGATTGGCATTGGGGACAGGGACCAAGCTTTTAGTAACAGCACCAGGATTTTTGTTTGTCTTGTATGTGCAGTAAAGGGATTGAACCCAGGGATGCCCTACTACTGAACTATATCCCCAGTCCCTTTTTATCGTTTATTTTGAGATAGGGTCTGGCTAAATTGCTCAGACTGGCCTGGAATTTAGGATCCTCCTGCCTCAATCTCCTGCATCACAAGGATTTGAACTTCTTTTGAGAAATATCCATTCAGCTCATTTGTTCGTTTATTTATTGGATTATTTGTTCTTTTGGTGTTGTTTTCTTTTAAATTGTTTATATATTCTGGATATTAATCCTCAGTCAGATGAATGGCTGTCCGAGATTTTCTGCCATTCTGTAGATTGTCTTTTCACTCAATTATTTTCTTTGCTGTGCATAAATTTTAAAATTTGCTGTAATCCCTCTTGTCAATTCTTGTTATTATTTATTGAGATATTGGGGTCCTGTTCAGGAAGTTATTACCTGAACCAGTATCTTAAAGTTTTCCCCTATGTTTTCCTTTAGTAGTTTCAAATCTTACATTAATTAAGGTCATTGATCCACTTTGAGTTTTTAAATTTTTTTCCTTTTTTTGTAACAGGATAAGAGGGACCTAATTTCAATCTTCTACAGGTGGAAGTCCAGTTTCCTAGCACCATTTATTGTTGGCAAGAAAGTAAATTAGTACAGTTACTAGGGGAAAATGGTATGGATGTTGTAGGGATAGATGAGGCAAGACACCAAAGATAACAGGAAACAGTTTTATTTGGCTGCAGCCAGGTTCAGAGGGCACAGTTTTGCTGTAATCAATCAATCCCCTAATCCCGAGTACAGATAGTTTCAGAATTTTATACCCAACATGTAAGGGGAGGAGCTCAGAAGTCTGCCGTTTGCAGAAGTTCACATAAAAGCAGCTTTTTCTTTCACTGTTCTGGGCAAGTTAACCCTTAATGGACAGCACCTGAGAAGGGGAGAGCTTCTTCTCCCCTTTCTTTCCTCTCCCTGCCAGCTGTTACCATGTGCCCAATTGGTAACTTCTCTTAGAAATGTAGACATCTCTGTGAAGCTTCAGCTCAAGGCCAGAGGCCTTATTTACACATTTCTACAAACTACTAAACTGGATATGTTTGTGAAAAACCAGTAAGGTGGTATCCAGCACCTAGAGTGCTGATTTATTCTAGGCTAGTGGCCAAGTAAAACAGGGGAACACAGAAATTGGAAACTTATCTACATTGAACTCTTTTGTAGAGACTCTTTTGCTGACAGTCCTAAAATCAGCCATGGTGAAGATTTCTGGAGAAGCCCTGGAGAAACCCAGTTAAGATTTTTTTTTTTTTTGTGGAGAAAGGGGGTGCCACTACATGGAAGTTCCTCAAAATATTAAACATGATCTACATATTCCAGCTATGCCACTCCTGGGTATGTATCTGATGGATCAAAGTCAGCATACAAAAGAAATACTTACATACACACATTTTTATGGTGACACTATACATAATAGCCAAGTTATGCAATTAATCTAGGTGCCCATCAACAGATAAAAAGATAATATACAACAGAGTATTATTTAGCCATAAAGGATGAAATCATGCCATTTGCAGGAAAATGGATGAAACTGGAGATTGTCATGTTAAGTGAAACAAGCCAGTCTTGGAAAGACAATTATTGCAATTTTTTATCCTATATGTGGAATGTAAAAAGAATTGTAAAAATATATGAAAGTAGAAGGAGGCCTATTAAGGAAGGGTATAAGAGAGGGTACTTGGGAGGGTGATGCAATCAAAGCACATTATATGTTTGTATGGAAACGTCACAATGAAACTCATAGATTTGTTCAATTAATGTATGCCAATAATAGTAACAATAAAGTGAACCTAGATGGGAAGGGGATGCAGCTCATTGGAAGTGCATGTTTTAGTATGTATAATGCCCTGAGTTTGATCACAAGGCCCTATGTTTGATCCCCAGCAACATACACACACACACACACACACACACAAATGAACCAAGAGTGGGAACCAATTCAGAACCCATTTCCACACTGTAATATGGCACACAGAATTTGAGTATAACATGTAGGAGGATCTTTGTAAGATTAATTCTCTTTCTAGACTTCACTTTATTCATCTGTACCATCATAGCTACTGGTAAAATTAAAACCAATATTTCTTGGCTCTCGTTTATTGCAAATTATTTTTTTTTAATGAAAATTTCCATTTCTGTGTGTTTCATGTTATTTAGAAATTTAAAAAGAGTTTTGTGCCTGCTCATAATTGTACTTTATTTATTCTTTTTAGGAGATGGGGTCCTTTTATGCTACCCAGGTTGGCCTTAAACTCCTGGGCTCAAGAATCTTTGTTCCTGAGCCTCTAAAATAGTTGGGACTACAGGCTTGTGCCACTAAACCCAGCTTTGTACTTTAAATACAAGAATCAAAGTGTTGCCAAAAGCTTGGGCCTTGTCCCCAGTGCCAATCCAATAATGAGGACATGGTTTTGAGAAAATGGAAAAAGAAGTTTTAGCCCTTTGCTAGCAAAGGAGAAACACAGGGGACTCCTGTCCCAAAGGCTATGGTTCTGCCTATCAGCAGGAACAGAGGGCTTTTAAAGAGGTGATTCAGAGAAAATGAGATTAGGGAGGAGAGATCAGGAAGGAGAAGATCAGGGAAAAGAAGATCAGGGAGAAGAAAGCTAGAGAAAAGGAGATCAGAAAAGACCAGGGAAAAGAAGATCAAAGAGGAGAAGATCAGGAAGGAGAAGGTTGGAAGTTTGAAAGCTTTGAAACGAAAGGATCAAAGCCACCAGGGATATAGTCAAAGCATCAAGTGAACCCGTATTACAAAGGTATATAATTTCAAAACAGCCAGAATGTTATTTATTTATTTTCAGCTTTCTAGAGGTATAATTGACAAATAAACATTGTAATAAGTATATATTTTGTGAAATGTTACCACAGTAGTTTCAAATAGCTAGAGTTTAGGCCATGGTAGATATACAGGTTATTGAAAGGACATTCACAGAGTCCACACAAAGTCCAAAAACCACACCACACACCAGAATCTCACACAAGAGAATTTTTGTTGGTAGCATGAGGCAAACCGACAAGGCTGTACCTCCGAGGAAAGAAGCAGCATGTAGGCACTCACAGAGGAGCTTTATAGCCATCAAGAGGAATTTCATAAGATGCATAGGAGTTGTGTCATAAGTTAGGGTGGGGCTGATCATTTAGCAGGCACATGTTCTTATGGGAAGTGAAACAGCATTGCCTCAGAATCTCGACTTTGGAGCCTCTAGATAAAATTGCTCCCAATCTAAAATGACAAATCTGAAGTCAATAGTTATAATGCCTTACTCCATTTAATCTGGGAAGTTTAGGAGCTAAATGATCTCCTCCTCCTCCTCCTCCTTCTCCTCCTTCTTCTCCTCCTTCTTCTTTGAGGGCTGGGGATTAAACCCAGGCCTTTGCGCAGGTTAAGCACTGACTCTCCCACTGATTTATACCCCCTACCCCCATTTCCTCTTTATCATTGGTGCCAGACATGGAATAAGAATGAGGTGTGAGGAGAGCATAGCAGGAATTGGTTTATATTGAAGTTTCCAGGTTAGGGACTCTGGAAGGCCTTGGGAAATAATCTTTTTTTTTTTTTTCATTATTTAACATTTTTATTAAAAGTTTTTTTTTAACCATTGTTCTTTTTCTTTCTTTAATTTTTATTGTTGGTTGTTCAAAACATTACATAGTTCTTGATATATCATATTTCACACTTTGATTCAAGTGGGTTATGAACTCCCATTTTTACCCCGTATACAGATTGCATCATCACATCGGTTACACATCCACTGTTTTACATATTGCTATACTAGTAACTGTTGTATTCTGCTGCCTTTCCTATCCTCTACTATCCCCCATCCCCTCCCCTCCCATCTTCTCTCTCTACCCCATCTAC
Organism: Marmota marmota marmota; assembly: GCF_001458135.2. Classification (NCBI taxonomy): domain Eukaryota; kingdom Metazoa; phylum Chordata; class Mammalia; order Rodentia; family Sciuridae; genus Marmota; species Marmota marmota. The sequence continues at coordinate 423,590 of NW_025999875.1, forward strand.
TGTAATTCATTTCTCCCCCTTGTTTTTTTTTTTTCCCCTTTCCCCTCACTTCCTCTCGTATGTAATTTTGTATAACCATGAGGGTCTCCTTCCAGGGAAATAATCTTTTTGTTTTGTTACTTATTGAGGTGCTAGTAATGGAAACCAGTGTTTCGTGCATGCTAGGCAAAGTGCTCTACCACTGAGCTAAATCTTAGCTCCTGGAAATGATCTTTTGATCCATGTCATCTACAAACATTTCCTTAAACACAGTACACCAAAAATCTCCAATCACTCTATCACTCTATCTAAAAGACCCACATTAATTTTTCTGAGAGCCTGTGAGATATCAGATGCCATGTGGTCAGTTCCAGGATACAAAGTATTCCAGACAATGGGGCCAGCTGAGCAGAGGCTGAGTGCAAATTCTAGCGTGTACAAACTCAGATAAGTGAAGTAGAGCTGACCAGAGGGATTGAGACCCACATCATGTAGAGCATGGTAAGTCAGTATGAGGAATTAGAGTTCTGAGCAGTGGAGAGGCATGATCTGCCCTGAGGTTTGTTTTTTGTTTAATTTTGTTTAGTTGTTGATGGACCTTTATTTAATTCATTTAATTTATTTATTTATAAGTGGTGCTGAGAATCAAACCCAGTGCCTCACACATGCTATGTGAGTGCTCTACCCCTGAGCTACAACCCCAGCCTCCCGCCCTAAGTTTAATAGAACCACTTAGGCTATTGTGTAGGGCCCATGGGGGAGGTTTCTATGGCAATTCTTGTGAGAGATGATAGTGTTCAGATGCTCATCCCATGGAAAACCAATGTCTGAGAGACAAGTGTTGGGGAGAAAGGATTTTATTCAATGACTGAAGAATGGAGAAGAGGGGAGCTTTCCTTACAAACCAGCTTCTTAACTGCAGGGGATCAAGGGGTTACAGATATAGGGTAGAAACAATATGGGAGAGGAAGAGATTGATAAAGGGAAAGAATATTTATGTCTTTTCTGGAAATAGATGGAGATCTGGGAATATGAATGCCACCTCATTCATGGTCTGATGTTTCCAGTTATGGTGGCTGGTAGATGTAATTTACTTTATTTCTTTGTGGTACTGGGAATTGAACACAGGGGCACTCTACCACTGAGTCACAACCAGCTGGTAGATCTCTTTAGCCTTGAAGTGAGGAGGGACTGTGATGGCAAAACCAGACCTGGTTGTAAAATGAAATTACAAAAAAATTATTGTAAGAAACCAACGCCTGGGAAAAGGGTTCCCTCCCATCTCTCAGCCTTTCTTCAGAAGCCTATTTGACCCTGGGTCCTTTTGTGTTGTAGATATCTGCACTAGGAGTCTGATGATTCCCTCATTAAAGGTAAACACCCCTATGCCAGGCTTTTCAAGGCTAGAGATTTAACAGATGCCTATGAAAAGAGCCTTTTTTTTTCTTATTTGTTTCTGTAAGCATGTTTTATGTTAGAGACCCTGAGCAAGGCTGTCAGCCATGTAGATCACAGTTTTTTAAAATAGGGAAAAATCCCCAATGATAGGATGGGACTAAGATGACACCAAATAATTTATAAATGTGACAAACTGTGGATCACACTTCAGAATTTGGAGTTCGTTGTCTTCTGGGCCCACTGGCATAAAATGAAGTTTGGAGTTCTTCTCCTCTCCAATGCTGATTGCTATCTCTCAACAAGTCTGTTTCTAGCAACAAGACAGACTAGGCAGGTCTAGTTCAAGAAAACTCTATATTATAGTTTCAGACAAAACTTCTCTCAAATGAACAACATGTCTATGTACAGAGTTAAGTGGAATATGATCCAAATGTTAAGGCAACAAAGGAGACAGACACAATATGAAGACGGAGATGACAAGCCTTTTCATCCCATTTCAGTCACCTGTCAAATGTCTGTAGGCCCAAGTGAAGAGTCAATGTTTTCAGCAAAAGTGGCCTTCAAATCCCTGAAGAGAAATCCACATGTTAGAGTGTTACCAGCAGGAGTCAGAATTGGGTTTGTGTCCCACCACATAGAAGAATGAACACCAAGAATGCAGAGGTAAGCAAGTAAACAGGAATTTTATTAAAAAGGAAGGTGAGCTGGGTGTGGTGGTGCACACCTGAAATCTCAGCAGCTTGGGAGGCTGAGGCAGGAGGATTGCAAGTTTAAGGACAGCCTCAGCAATTTAGTGAGGCCCTAAACAAATTAGTGAGACCCTATCTCAAAATTAAAAAAAAAAAATTTAAAAAAGGCTGGGGAATTGGGCTCGTTTATAAAGTACCTCTGAGTTCAATCTCCCCTACAAAAAAAAAAATGGTGAAAGAAAGTGAGAATTCCCAGCAATTCCCAGCACAGGCTCCTGGGAGGGGTAAAGCTGCTGTTTAAATCTTAACAGCATTCCTTCCTTTAAAGGCACATAAGTAGAAGCTGATGAGCTCTTCTTGATGGGTCCTTGATATTTCAATTGTTTTGTGTGAGGGCACAGGCCAGATTGTGCAGTCATTCTCTAGGAGATAGAAACTGATGCCCTTTGAAAAACAAGAACTGTTTTTTAATATGTAGGGGCAGGGGCATGTTAAAATGGCTGTTCTTGTGCTAACCCTCTTATCAATTACTGTCCCTTCCCTACTCTTTTTTTTTTAAGCATTCAGATTTAACTTTATCCATATTACCATTTAAAGCTTGATTTATAAACAGTACAATTACCCATTGCTTCATGGGTTCAAGTTAAGTATTTTTTTCTATGTGGGAACTATACAATATAATAAATGTCAAAGGACCCAATAAAGCAGTTTTTCATTACTTTCAGGATCTAAACAAATATTATGAATGTTCAGAGCTCTTTCAGTGTGTTATTTTACATTCAAATATCTATCTATATTGAATCAGGTTATATGACCAAAACAATTTCGAAAAGTAATTAGCTTTATAGCAAAAGACTTTCTATCTACATTATCATGTTCAAAGGAATTCATGTTGCAATGCTGACAAAACCTGGTGGCTGCTCTGGAACAACAGGCAGTGTATTCGCTCCATTAACTGTGTGGCAGGTCACATGGGTACAAACATGGAACAGTTATGCACAGTTCATCCAGGACGGTTTTGGCTCCCCTGCTAAAACTAACCAATGAAATACAACACATCAACTGCCGTTGACTTGGTTTCAGGAAAACCACATTTGAGAATTATAATACAGTATCTTCCTCATCTCACCTTCAGTCATTGACAGGAAGTTTGTAGGCCACCATGCTGTTTACTTTGTGGATTGTGGTAGTAAATGAGCCAAGATGGACTTCCTCAGAACTGGTAATGACGTGTAGTAACTAGTTACCTGTAGTAACTCTTCCCATTTTTTCAGGTACAACAAAATCTTTTTTTTTTTTTTTTTGGTTTTTCAAATTTTATTTTATCTTATTTTTTTATTGGTTGTTCAAAACATTACAAAGCTCTTGACATATCATATTTCATACATTAGATTCAAGTTGGTTATGAACTCCCAATTTTACCCCAAATACAGATTGCAGAATCACGTTGGTTAAACATCCACATTTTTACATAATGCCCTATTAGTAACTGTTGTATTCTGCTACCTTTCCTATCCTCTACTATCCCCCCTCCCCTCCCCTCCCATCTTCTCTCTCTACCCCATCTACTGTAATTCATTTCTCTCCTTGTTTATTTTCCCATTCCCCTCACAACCTCTTATATGTAATTTTGTATAACAATGAGGGTCTCCCTCTATTACCATGCAATTTCCCTTTTCTCTCCCTTTCCCTCCCACCTCATGTATCTGTTTAATGTTAATCCTTTCTTCCTGCTCTTCCTCCCTGCTCTGTTCTTAGTTGCTCTCATTATATCAAAGAAGACATTTGGTATTTGTTTTTTAGGGATTGGCTAGCTTCACTTAGCATAATCTGCTCTAGTGCCATCCATTTCCCTGCAAATTCCATGATTTTGTCATTTTTTAGTGCTGTGTAATACTCCATGGTGTATAAATGCCACATTTTTTTTTATCCATTCATCTATTGAAGGGCATCTGGGTTGGTTCCACAGTCTAGCAATTGTGAATTGTGCTGCTATGAACATCGATGTAGCAGTATCCCTGTAGTACGCTCTTTTAAGGTCTTCAGGGAATAGTCCGAGAAGGGCAATAGCTGGGTCAAATGGTTGTTCCATTCCCAGCTTTCCCAGGAATCTCCATACTG
>NW_025999875.1:431312-446595 GCF_001458135.2 Marmota marmota marmota
AGCGCCGCGCTTGTCTCCGACCGTAGCAGAGCCGCCCTGGCCTCCGCAGCTCTTCAGCCCGGTGCTCGGCCCCTGGGGCCCAAGCGGCTGCCGCCGCTGCTCTCTGGCCCCCTCCTCCGGAGCACGGGTCCCCTCGCAGGGGGATGCAGAATGACCCCAGAGCAGGCTCTGCCCGAAGGTGCAGCGGCGAACAGGCGACTGAGGCGCTCGAGGCCGCAGTCCAGCCTTCGCGGGACAGGGCTCGGCACGCAGCCCAGCTCCAACCTCTAGATGCGGCTGCCAGACAATGTAGACAGAGCCATCAAGACAGCAATTAGAAAGCAAATGGTGGCTCCCGCGGAGTGGATTTTCGGCACAGAAACCACAGCCCAGCCAACAATCCCAATCCACAAACTCTCCCTGTATAAAAAATATTAAAAAAAAAAAAAAAGGCAGGGCGCACTGAGCTTTCTTTGCCTCGGGTACTTACAATCCACTGCTGATTACACATTCAGCTTCTCTGCCCGGATCGAAGTGAAAGAGGAAGCAGATGGGAGCAAAGCGCCCGCGGCTCTGAGCAGCAAAGCGTCTGGGAGCCAAGCGTCTCTTTTTCGATCTCTTTGTTCTTCCTGCTGCTTGGCAAAGTGGTCCGCTACAGATTAACGGTGAAAGGAGCTCTAACAAGCTGTGCGAAATCTCGATTAAAGCCGCTGCTCTGAGCACCATGCTCAGCACTTCAGCAACCCCCGTACGCAGCAGCCATCTTCCCAACAAAATCTTTGTCTGTATAAATCAGTAGATCAAATGAACCTAAACTGGGGATAAGATCATTAAAATATACAATTTTTCCAAAGTAAAAATACCCTCCCTCTTTCTCTTACAGGGCCACATTCTGAACTACCCATTGCTAGAAGATGGGTTGGCCTGGCCTCTAATCACTAATTTATTTCCCTCAATGGAAATTGATTTCAGCACAGATTATAATCTTCTATCTTAACTTATGAAAAATTTAGGGCTTTTAAATTTTGTAGAAAAACCATTGAACATACAACATGCACACAATCACATGAGAACTTTTGAACATAAGCCACAGGAGAGGTAATATCCTAGTGTCACTGCAGTGTTCCAGTGCCCAGAACAATGCCTGGCATGGAGGAGGCAGCTGTCAAGCATCTGACGAATGGAGCAAGGAGGATTGAAAAGCAAGACATGCACTGCACTGCACACTGCAATGTTCAGACAAAAAAGCCATGGGAGGAATCACACTGCAATGTTCAAGAGGGACCACTGTGTAATAGTTTCTCTCCTTTTGAGCATTACTCAGTGTTCCAGAATACATACACACACATGCACATACAGAACTGCAGCCTCTTGATGCTTCCCTACTTACATTACATGTTACTAACCATTAAATTTACTAAAGGGTTGATTCTGCAAGCAGTATTTTAGTTGTTCCCCCAGGAAATAAAACTCAGTGTGAAGGTGTGTAACATGTACAAGAAACTTCCAACACTGGTAGGAACATCACTGTCACTATGATCTGTCAGATCACTGAGCAGATTTCACCCTGGATGGCTTTCTGAGACTTCTGTCTGGGAGCACTATCAAAGACACTGAATCAATCAATTCATCTTAGGTTTAACAGGTGATTTAAAACATTCACAAGAAAGATTATTTACTTGATAAAAATGCTTCCAAAAATCAAATAAGCAATTCATCAAAAGATTTTTTTAAAAGTGAACAAAGGTCCCTTTAGGACCTACAACCTAGTGGGCAAGATACATCTTGTGATGATTTTGTTTATATATCCAATCATCATTTAGGGCTGGTCTTAGATTCAGGTCATTTAGTATGAGTTGACTAGAAAATCTGCCAACCACATCAAGTTAGGAAAACTGCAATATCTATTGTCTTTCGCAGTCATGTCACACTCAATATCAAATAGCCACCTTTTGAGGACCTCCCTGCTTTCAATGTTCAACGTGACCACTACCAGCTTCTGAAGTGAGCCCTTATACAGCCAGTCTTTCAGCTGTTCCACCACACTACTTAGGTATTTTATGAGATCAGGGTTGGTAGTTACCAGCAAGCTGAGTCCATAATTCTGCACTCCAGTGAAAGTTTCAGAGGGATATATGCGACATTGACACAGGATAAGAAGAACTTGGCCACGATCTCTGCTCTCCACAAAGGGTGATGCCCAGCTCCTGGGACAGCGGCTGCCATGGAGAAGCCCATCTGCCATCCAGTTCAAAAGTCCCTTCCCTACTCTTGACTGCCTATCCTTTCCTATCTCAAAAGGTGGTACCAATAGCAAAGCTAGTGGGAAATATTGCATTGCCCATCTGTATGATTTCCAAAATTAGTGATTTGTAAGTCAACTAAGGCAAGTGAAGCTAGAGACTTTATTTAATTGACCCCACTCCCAACAATGGCACTTGGACCTGGGTGGAAATAAAGAAAGTGTCTAGAAGTGGACAGGTTCTGGATATATGTTGAAGTTCAAACAAACAGGACTTTTTTTTTTTTTCCTGGTTGTGTTAGAGATGGATCCAGGGCCTCACACACCCACAGACACCAACAGTGTTTTCTACCTTAACATTGTCAAGAAAAAATAAAAATAAAAATGGACCAGCACTGGTTCAAGGCACTTAATATGGAATTGGGAGGCTATTGTTAATCACATCCCAGATATATCTGCAGCTGAAATTTTGAACCAGGCTGCAGACTGTCTCACCCTCGATGCAAATGGACCTTTGAAACATTGTTAAAAATCTCTGTTGAAGATCATTTTCAAGCAAGAAAATATAAGACACCATCAAAAGGTTACCAACCAAGAAAAGCCTAGATGGATTCTCAGCCAAGTTTTACAAGACCTTCAGAGAAGAATTCTATGAAATAGAAAAGGAGGGAACTCTTCCAAATTCATTCTATGAGGCTAGTATCACCTTAATACCAAAACCAGACAAAGACACATTATGGAAAGAAAACTTCAGACCAATATCTCTGATGGACACAGATGCAAAAATTTTCAATAAAATCCTGGCCAATCACAAATCATTAAAAAAAATAGTGCACCATGATAAGTGGGGTTCATCACAGGGATGCAAGTTGATTCAATATACAGAAATCAATAAATACAATACATCACATCAATAGACTTAAGGACAAGAATTATATGATAATCTCAACAGATGCTGAGAAAGCATTTGACAAGATACAGCACCTCTTCATGTTGATAACACTAGAAAAACTAGGGAGAGTAGGAACATATCTCAACATTGCAAAAGCTAAGCCCCAGGCCAACATCAATCTAAAAGAGAAAATTTGAAAGCATTCCCTCTAAAAACTGAAACAAGATATGGATGCCCTCTTTCAAAACTTCTATTCAACATAGTTCTTGAAACTTTAGCTAGAACAATCAGACACTGAATTGCTAAAGACTGGCTTTGAACCTGTGATGCTCCTGCCTCAGTCTTCTGAGACACTGGGATTACAGGAATGTGCCCCTGAACATGGCAGTTCTTACATTCTTTAAGTTGTAATTTCTTTTCCTCTCATAGATTCATTTTCTTGAATTAACTTTTAAACTCTTTGGAATTTATATTTCTATAAGCTCAGAAGTTTACAGATTTATTGAAACACTTTCACCATATAAATGTACAGGTTATTCTTTAATTTCAGTTGAAATTATGAAATACCATTTTATTGAGTGCTAGCTAAATGTATCCTTATTTAGGTTTCTACTAGTGATGGGACAGAGAACAACTATTGCATAAAGATCACAGGAAGAAGGATGAAATCTCTATGAAGAAACAAGGAATGGACACAGTAAACTATCAGAACCAGGAAAAGAAATCCTTTGAGAATACTGAAATTTTTACAGAAAAGAATAGCAGCCTTCCATGGACACAAAAATTGACTGAGGAAACACTTATGGAAATATTCCAGGACAATGAACAGTTGTATATTTGGGAAGCTGAGAGTACACTTGAGAGTGAAAAACAAAGCACAGAAAGATCAAAATCAGAAGTCAAATCACAAGAAAGCATTTGACAAGATACAGCACCTCTTCATATTCAAAACACTAGAAAAACTAGGGAGAGTAGGAACATACCTCAACATTGCAAAAGCTATCTATGTTAAGCCCCAGGCCAACATCAATCTAAATAGAGAAAAATTGAAACATTCCCTCTAAAAACTGAAACAAGATAGGGATGCCCTCTTTCACAACTTCTATTCAACATAGTTCTTGAAACTTTAGCTAGAACAATCAGACAGATGAAAAAAATTAAAGGAATACACAGGAAATGAAGAACTCAAACTATCACTATTTGCTAATGACATGATTCTATATTTAGAAGATTCAAAAAATTCCACCAGAAAATTAAATTTCTAGAATTAATAAATGAATTCAGCAAAGTAGCTAAGTACATAAAATCAATACCCATAAATGCATTTCTATACATAAGCAATGAATCTATTGCAAAAGAAATAAAGAAAACCATCCCATTCACAGTAGCCTCAAAAAAAAAAAAAAAAGGATCTGGAATCAGTCTAACAAAAGAGGTGAAAGATCTCTACAATTAAAACTACAGGACACTACAGAAAGAAATGGAAGAAGATCTTAGAAGATGGAAAGATCTCCCATGCTCTTGGATAGGCAAAATTAATATTGTCAAAATGACCATACTACCCAAAGTGCTATACAGATTCAAGGCGATTCCAATTAAAATCCCAATGTTATTCTTTATAGAAACAGAAAAACCACAATCATGAAATCCATTTGAAAAAATAAGAGGCCCAGAATATCCAAAGCAATCCTCAGTAAGAAAAGTGAAGCAGGAGTCATCACAATACCAGAACTTAAACTATACTACAGAGTTATAGTAACAAAAATGACATGGTATTGATACCAAAATAGACATGTAGACCAATGATACAAAATAGAAGACACAGAGACAAACCCATATAAATACAGTTATCTCATACTAGACAAAGGCATAAAAATCACACATTGGAGAAAAGATACCCCATTCAAAAAATGATGCTGGCAAAACTGGAAATCCATATGTAGCAAAATGAAATTAAACTCTAACTCTCACCCTGCACAAAACTCAACTCAAAGTGGATCAAAAACTTAGGCACTATAACAGAGACCCTAAGCCTAAAAGAAGAAAAAGTAGGCCCAAATCTTCATAATATTGGCTTAGGACCTGACTTCCTGAACAAGACTCTTAAAGTGCAAGAAGTAAAATCAAGAATTAACAAATGGATTCAAACTAAAAAGCTTCTTATCAGCAAAGGAAACAATAACGTGATGAGAAAGCCTACAGAGTGGGAAAAAATCTTTACCACATGCACCTCAGATAGAACACTAATTTTTTTTTAACCATACAATTTATTTTTATTTTTTTTAGTCATACATGACAGCAGTATGTATTTTGACATATAATACATACATGGAATATACATATATCAATCATATTGTCTATTCTATTCTGCTGCCCTTCCTATCCTCCCTACTCCTCCCCTCCTCTCCCATCCTTTCTCTCTAGCCAATCTAATGTGACACTTTTTTTCCTTTTTCTCATTACAACATCATATATGTATTCTGTATAACAATGAGGTTCTCCTTCCATCTTCTGTGCAACTCCCCTTCTCCCTCTTTTTCCCTCCCACCTCTCTTCCCTATTTAGTGGTAGTCTTCTTCTCATGCTCTTCCTCCCTATCCCATTTTGAGTCACCCCCCTTATATCAGAGAAGACATTCGGCATTTGTTTTTTAGGGATTGGCTAACTTCACTTAGCATAATCTGCTCTAATGCCATCCATTTGCCTGCAAATGTCATGATCTTGTTATATTTTAGTGCTGAGTAATATTCCATTGTGTATAAATGCCACATTTTTAAAATCCATTCATCTATTGAAGGGCATCTAGGTTGGTTCCACATTCTAGCTATTGTTGAGAGCCACAGCCGAAGGGGCCCCAGCAAACTTCCAGCTGCCAGCAAACTTCCAGCTGCCGGCTGATGATTGGCTCACAGCGGCCCCAGCAACATCTAGCTGATTGGCTCCTCTGCAGTGATGCTCATTGGGCTGTTTCCCTGCCCTTTCAGACCACGGAGCTGCTCATTGGGGGACTTTTTTGGCTCCTCCCATGTGACCCAGCCAATCCGACTCAAGAGCAGGAGGATTGGGGGAGGTGGAGAAAAGCTTGTGTGGGAGAGAGAGGCTTGTGGGAAGCCGGTGGTGGCAGTTGAGGCTCTGAGGGTTTTTCCTGAGAGGCTGTTTTGTTTGGCGTGTGTGGTTCTAAAAATAAAGTTAGTTTCTTTTGACAAGTGGCTCCTGATTGTGCCCAGCCAGACTGCGGCAAGCTATTGTGAATTGTGCTGCTAATTTTTAGGATATATAAAGAACTCAAAAAACTTAATATCAAAAAACCAAATAATTCAATCAATAAATGGGCTAAGAAGAAGAAAAAATACAATCAATCAACAAACATATAAGAGTGTTCATCATCTCTAGCAATTAGAGAAATACAAATCAAAACTACTCTAAGATTTCATCTCACTCCAATCAGAATGGCAATATCAAGAATACAAGCAATAATAAGTGTTGGTGAGGATGTGGGGGGAAAGGTACACTCATACATTGCTGGTGGGACTGAAAATTGGTATAACCCCTATGGAAAGCAGTGTGAAGATGTGTCAGAAAACTTGTAATGGATCCACCATTTGACCCAGTGATTCCACTACTCAGTTTATACCCAAAGGACTTAAAATCAGTATGCCACAATGACAGAGGCATAATGTTTATAGCATCTCAAGTCACAGTAGCTAAATTATTGAACAAATTTAGATGCCTCTCAACCAAAGAATAGATAAAGAAAATGTGGGACATATACAGAATGGCATATTACTCAGCCTTAAAGAAGAATGAAATTATGGCATTTACAGGTAAATGGATGGAACTAGAGAATATCATGCTAAGGTAAGTAAGCCAATTCCCAAAATAAATAAATAAATAAATAAATAAAAAACAAAAAACAAAAGCTGACTGTTTTCTCTGACAAGCCAATGCTGATCCATAGTGAGGCAGGGAGATAGGGAAGAATGAGAGAACTTTGGTTTGTGTAGAGGGGAGTGAAGGGAGGGGTGGGGCTGTGGGAATGAGAGAAACATTATTACTCTCTCTATATGTTTTTTTTTGCATATACTGATTTTATTTTCAAGTGCCATAGATTCAGAAATATTTTATTGTACTATGTATATATCTCTTTAATTAGAAACAGAAATCTATTCATCCAAGGAAACATTTTTGTGTCACAATGATCTAAGCTTTTAGTATGTGTAATAAAATGAAATTATTTATCTCAGAGCAGTTAAGAACTTACAAATGTGACCCTGGAATATATAAGTGGGGCTATTTTTACAAATTCTTACAAACCATAAAACTCCTTCCCCAAATATGTCAAGCTTAATTTTCTGCTCTTTGGAGAATAGCTAGTAAGGTATCAAGTCCCAGTGACATTTTCCACAGTGTGAGTTGCCAGACACTATAAGCCTGTGGCAGTGTTTAATCTATAGCAAACCAGCTAATAATTGGTTGAAGAAAGGTTTATATAATTCTTCCTTAATATCTTTGTGGTGATTACAACACTGGCAGAGAATCATAAGAGCAGAATTGGTGATTATCTGATAAGGTAGCATTTCTTACCAATTTTGAGCTGATATAACCTTTATACTCTCTGCAGGTTACTTTTGTGACCCAATCCATTTTTTACTAAGCTCCTAAAGAAATGGATATTTGAGTATGCTCCCATTACTGTATGTGGGACTGTGATTTCAAGGGTCACTAGTTCTGCAGAGCAGCCTATATGCATTCCAAATTCTCCTGAAGATCTTTACTTTTTTTTAAAAATTATTTATTTATATATTCTAATTAGTTATATATGATAGCAGAATGCATTTTGATTCATTGTACACAACTGCAGCACAACTTTTCATTTCTCTGGTTATACACAATGTGTTATACCATATGTACAGTCATACATGTACATAGGGGTAATGATGTCTATCTCATTCCACCATCATTCCTGACTCCATGCCCCCTCCCCTCCCTTCCTTCCCTTTTGCCTAATCACAGTTCCTCCATGTTTCATATCCCCTACCCCACCATTATGGATCACACTAGTGGAGGTACTCTGTACCATGTACAGCCAGAGGAAGGAGAAGTTGTGCTCCACTTGTGTACAATATGTTAAAATGCATTCTACTATAAAATAAATTAATTTAAAGAAAATCTCTATTGAGCCAGAACAATGGAGCACCCCTGTAATCCCAGCAACTTGGGAGGCTGGACAGGAGGATTCAAGTTCCAGGCCAGCCTCAGAAATTTAGTGAGGCCCTAAACAACTTAGTAAGATAAAATAAAATAAAAAACAAAAAGGACTGGGGATGTGGCTCAGTTGGTTAAGCCCCTCTGGGTTCAAACTTCAGTACCAAATAAATCAATAAACAAATCTTTGTTGACCGCCTGTGCATTGGGTCTCCCTTCCCTCAGACTACCCAGAGACAGTCTACAGCCAATCCCTTGCTTAGAAATGTTTGCCTGCCCTGATCATAATTTCTGAATAACATGTAATGTACTTTCCAAACCCTAGATTTAAAGCTATAAATGTCTCTGCTATTTTATAAAACTTCATAGGACATTCTCTTTTTCTTTTTTATTTTTTCTGAGAATGTTTTCAAGACTGTTTGAATCTGTTTTCCTGGATCACAATCCTAATTAGCCACCAATAAATATAATTTTCTTTATTCTCAACTAAATTGATTTTACTCTTGGTCATCACTATGGAGCCAATATTACCAGTTTACAAGATTTTAAGAGTAATAAAATGAGAAACTGCACTTAACCTGCTTGGCACTGAGCTTTTTCCATTAAAATGTACAAATGTGTCAGTAATCAATGCATTTCTTAGTGTAAAATAAATTAATTAAAAAAATCTCTATTGAGCAGGACAGCCTTTATAATTGAAAAATTATAAAAGGATGTGATGGTGCACACTTTTGTAACACCAGTTATTCTGGAGTTTGAAGCAGAAGAATCACAATTGGAGGTCATATTTGGCAATTTAGCCAGATCCTGTCTCAAAATAAAAAGGACTGGGGATGTCACTCATTGGTCAAGCACCTCTGGATTCAATCCTCAGTATTGCTAACAATAATAAGTAAAAAAATAAAATTGTGATAGACAATTGAATGTTGTTTAAGGAAGCAAAACTTCAGGTTGTTTTCTATAACTTCTACTGTTTTTTTGTTTTGTTTTGTTTACTAGGAATGGAAGCCAGGAGTTCTCTACCATTTAGCTATAGCACCAGCCTTATTTCCCCCTTAAAAAAATTCATTTTGAGACAGGGCCTCCCTTAGCTACAGACGTTGGCCTGGAATTTGTGATCATCCTGCTTTAGCCTCCCAATGTTGGGATTATAGGCATGCGCCACAGTGCCTGGCTTCTAGGAGATTTTCAAAGTAGGTATATTATAGAGCAACATATGTTGCCCAACCTTATTTCAGGAACCTTCTGGGATCCTATCTAGGCAAGGAGGTCTGTGGGCAGTACTATCCCTTCCCTTCAGGCCCAACCAGGTCTCAGATCACCATTCCCAACTGGGGGAGTGTGAAGAGGGGCTTGGGTGGTGGTGAAAGCTGTGCAGACCATCCCCAGTACCTGAGCCCCACCCTGATCTCTTTCAGTGCTGTAGGGCCTCAGGGAGGCTGCAAGCAGGAGCGGGTGGAGGGTACCTTGGGCACCGATGTAGGGATCTGGCCGTCTGGGAGATTTGTTTTTTTTTTTTAATTTATTGAGAGTATATGGCGATTCAAGAATCCAGTGGCTTTAGGCTCTAAGTATCATAGGACACTGCTAGTATTCTTAGTCTGATATCTCCAGTCTTGGTGGAAGAGAACACTTTGATTGAGGACAGCAGGAGTGGTAAGGATTCAGGTTCTCCACTTGCTTTCTCCTTTTCTTTTCCCACTTGTTTTCCAACTGGTAGACTGAAGCCCATTCATTCTTTATTTCAGATTTTATGAAATTTGAATATGTGATCATACATATGATATATGCACTTTTCTTTTTGTTGGGATGGGGTGGGCATTATCTGTTTAATGTTTTCTGAGCTTCTTTTAACCCTGGTGTGATATCTATCATTATTCTGATTAGTCGTTATTGCTTCATCTATTTTTTCTGTTCCTTTTTCCTCATTCTGGGATTCACATTAAATGAATTTTACACCTTTTAAAGTTGCCTCACATTTCTTGGATGTTCTATACCTCTTTTTGTCTTTTTTTCTTTCTGTTCTTTTTCTCTCCTTCCCCTCCTATTGGTTTCTCCTCCTCCTCTTCCTTCTTAGGCAAGCTCTCTACCACTGGGCTACACCACCAGCCACTTTTCAGTTTTATTTTATTTATTAAATAAAAGTTGGTGTTGGGACTGAAAGGAAAGTGACCACAACACTTGGAGCGACCAAGAGATCTTTATTGCAGCAGTGCAAAAGGGGAGAAAAAGAGAGAGAGAGAGACAGAGAGAGAGAGACAGAGAGAGAGAGAGAGAAGAAATCGAGAGCAAGAGAGAACAAACGCAAGAGAAGGAGACAGAGAGAGCAAGAGCAAGAAAGGGGTGCCTGGTAGGAGGGAGTTTTTTATAGCCCAGATCTAATGGGGGTCTCTGGATCTGCAAGCTGCCTTGTTGGAGTACAGTGATTGGATCATTTAGTAGTGCCATCTTCTGCCTTCAGGCAGATGGGGTAGGGGTAGACATGGGTTCCATTGCACCAGATGGGTGGGGGTCAAGTGTTCAGCCATGAGTGGGGTTGAGTGTTCAGACTTGATGCAAACAGGTGATAAAGGACCAGACAGGAGGGAGTTTGAGTGCGTGGGTTATCCTGCAGCTAACATTTTTCAGCCTGCCCTGCAGACAACTTAGTTCAGCCTGCTCTGCACTTAACAGGGACTGGGCTCAGTTGGTAGAGTGCTTGCCTCTAATGCACAAGGCCCTGGGTTCAATGCCCTGGGTTCAATCCCCAGCATCACACACACACACACACACACACACACAAAGTTGGTATTACCGAAAGCTTGGTCCTTGTCCCCGATGCTAATCCAATAACAAGGACATGGATTTGAGGAAGAGGAAAATAGGTTTATTGCTTTGCTAATAAAGGAGAAACACAGGGGACTCCTGTCTCAAAGGCTGTGATTCTGCCCATCATCAGGAACCCGGGGCTTTTAAAGAGGTGACTCAAAGGCTACATTCCATGTGTTCTCTTTTGGAGTTGTAATTCACTTGTCAATTTGGGAGACAGTAATTTCTGAGATCTTCTGGTGCCATTCCCAAAGTCTGGATGATTTCCTTCCTATGGTGGGTATGTGCTCAGGGACATATAACTGCCTAGGATGAGGAAGAAATTTAATCCTGTTTCCCCAGAGATTCAGGAGGAGAGATCAGGAAGGAGCAGGGAGAGAGAAAGAGAAGGAAACATGTCCATTTTAAAGACAAGTTGCAGTGGCAGAGCATCAAGGGTTATATTCAAAGCATAAAGTAGATCACTGTTATAGGCCTATAATTCCAGCAACTTGGGACTTTGAAGCAGAAAGATGGCAATTTCAGTAGACCCTGTCACAAAATAAAATAAAAAAGGGCTGGGGTGCAGTTCAGTGATAGAGCACACCTGGGGTCAACTTCCAATACTGGGGGGCAAGGAAGCTCAAGTCATGCTTTGCTTCTTAGTTTTAGAAGTTTATATTGGCATATCTTCAAACTCAGAGATTCCTTCTTCACCTGTGTACAGTTTACTAATGAAACCAAAAGCATTCTTTATTTGTTAGTGTTTTTGAACTCTAGCATTTCCTTTTTTTTCTTAGAATTTTGTTGAGAGCCACAGCCGAAGGGGCCCCAGCAAACTTCCAGCTGCCAGCAAACTTCCAGCTGCCGGCTGATGATTGGCTCACAGCGGCCCCAGCAACATCTAGCTGATTGGCTCCTCTGCGGTGATGCTCATTGGGCTGTTTCCCTGCCCTTTCAGACCACGGAGCTGCTCATTGGGGGACTTTTTTGGCTCCGCCCACGTGACCCAGCCAATCGGCCTCAAGAGCAGGAGGATTGGGGGAGGTGGAGAGAAGCTTGTGTGGGAGAGAGAGGCTTGTGGAAAGCCGGTGGTGGCAGTTGAGGCTCTGAGGGTTTTTCCTGAGAGGCTGTTTTGTTTGGCGTGTGTGGTTCTAAAAATAAAGTTAGTTTCTTTTGACAAGTGGCTCCTGATTGTGCCCAGCCAGACTGCAGCAGAATTTCCAACTCTTTTCTTACACTATCCATCTGTTCTTGCATGCTGTCTACCTTTTCCTTATAGGTAGTAACATTCATAGTTTTTTTAAAGATTCATGGTTGAATTTGTGTGTGTGTGTGTGTGTGGGTACTTGAAATTAAATTCATAGGGCATTCATTGAGCTACATCCTGGTCCTTTTTTAATTTGAGACAGGATCTCACTAAGTTGCCCCACCTGGCCTTGAACTGGCACTCATCACCTTTGCCTCCTGAGTCCCTAGGATTCATGTACCACCATTTCCAGTTGAATAATTGTAATATCCTTGCCACATCTGAGTATGGTTTTGATGATTACTGTATTTCTCCCAACTGCCTTTTGCCTTTTAGTTGTTGTTGTCATACATGATGTACTGAGGAAGAGGAACTCAGGTAAATAGGTCCTTAGTGGTATGGGATTAAAGTGTGTATGGGGGGGGAAGCAACCTATAATCCTATGATTAAATCTCAGTTGTTTAGTAAACCTCTGCCTTTAGGCTATCAACTTTATAAAGGTTTTTTAGTTTCTTTCCACTTAAATAGGATCTGATGGCTTAGGAGGCTGGGTGGGTAATTCTCTTTCTCTAGGACAGTTAGGTTCTGATAAAATAATTTCTCTAAAGGAAAGGCCTTATGAACAGTAGGTAGCTGTGTCTTGTGGTGCACAATAGTAATCCCAGTAACTCAGGAGACTGAGGCAGGAGGATCGAAAGTTCAAGGCCAACATCAACAACTTAGTGAGACCCTCAGCAAATTAGTGATACTCTGTCTCAAAATAAAAAAAAATAAAAAGGTCTGGGGATATAGCTCAGTGATAGAGCACCCCTGGGTTCAATACCCAGTACCAAAAAAAAGGTGGTGGGGAGGACAGTGGGTATATTTTGAAATGGCTACTTTCCCTCTATTATACTGTAATTAGGAGGGGATTTTTCTTTGATCTTCACTGTAAGAATCTCATCAAGATCCTGGAGGGGGCTCTCTTATTGCTAAGGCCTACTGATGTTTTTTTTTTGTACCAGGGATTGAACTCAGGGGCACTTGACCACTGAGCTACATCCCCAGTCCTACTTTGTATTTTATTTAGTGACAGGGTCTCACTGAGTTGCTTAGCTCCTCACTTTTGCTGAGGCTGGCTTTGAACTCCTGATTCTCCTGCCTCAGCCTTCCAAGGCACTGTGCCCAGCTCCTCCTGGAATTTTTTTTTAATATTTATTTTTTTAAATATAGTTAGACACAAACCTTTTCCTCCTGGAATTTTTAACACTAAGATTTATCCACACTGAGTCTCCAGCAATACATTAATTATAGTTCACATTTTCTTACCCTGATACTGGTTCCTAAGCTGGCTTCTGTTTGTGGGTTCTGCTCTGGTAAGTTATGATTATTTGTGTCTGCATGTCTGTCCCTCCAGTTCTGGCAGCAGTAGTTTGTCACCTGACTTCATTATCACAGCTCCTAGAGGAGTTGTTGACTTTCCAATTTGTCGTTAGGATGATCCTTATATGCCAGGTTAGAAACTTGAAGTCCATTCTGTTTTCTCTAACTATGGCAGGACATCAGTATCAAGGCATGAACCTCTGGAGGGCCCCAGGGTGGGATGAACAATGAAAGAGCATCAGATAGACTTTACCTTCTTCTAGGCTGGGGCTTCAGAAGGTTTTGTGGGCACAGTGTGTGTGTTGAGGGGCACAGTACAAGAGGGTTCTTTAGGGGTGGAGGATTTAGCTCAGTGGCAGAGGGCTTGCCTAGCACATCCAAGGCCCTGGGTTTGATCCTTGGCATGGAAAAAAGAAAAAGAAAAAAAATTACCCCAAAAGAGGGTTATTTATATTTTTTTTTGACAAGTTTAAAAAAATGGACCTCGGCGGAAGATGGCGGCGAAGGGAGTGCATCAGCCCCGTGTACTGCATCACTGTGTGGGAGGATGACGAGTTAGAATGGCTGAAAGCTATCTTGTTAGGAATTTCCAGCAAAATTGGGGTGCTCCAAAACCTAGAGGAAGGATTTCCATCGCACGAGGATCAGCTACGGGGGCTCAAACGCGAGAGATTTGTCCGCATGGAGGGTCACGCTGCTTATTCAGCAAATCGCCCCGCGGCTAGAGTCTGCGGCGCGCGCTGGGAAATGACGAGATAGCAACAAAAGATACAGCGCTGTGGATTCTGCGGGCTTATGCCAGCTGTGCAATCACCGTGCTCAGGGCTGAATTCTGGGTTTGAGACAGGGGAAGGAAGCAGTCCAATTTGGTTCTCCACACCGGTCAGACCACAGAGGAAGCCAGCGGCCACCATCTTGGAGAGCTGACGTCACCATCCCTGTTTTCGACTGATCGTAGCTCATTCACCAATAGAACAGGTAATTTCAGGCTGCCATTTGCCTGCGTCTCACAGACAAATTACTCAGGCTCAGTACTAGAGAACCTGTGGAAACTGCTTCTTGGAGCCTGCTCCTATCAGAACATACACCGAGCACGGAGCGGCCGAGTTCCGGCTCCCGGAACTGCTCTGGCCCAGGGCTAAAGTACCCGGTAAACTGCTTCTCGGTCTGGGTCCTGCTGAATACTGTGGAGGTAAATACCAACCGAGCCTTCATAGGCAGTGGCAACAGGATTGAGACAGGGCTTGTGAGGGCCGGTCAGGACTCACCCCTTGCTTTGGTCACCCAGCAAAGGGAACGAAATGCTGCCATTTGCATGGGATACCAACATGGCAGAGATCTGATGTCATCAGAAAGCGGCGGAGGAGAGAACTTCATCGATACCAGCGGTGACAGAAACAGTTGGTCTCCTGGTAAAGAAAGTGAGTCACAAACACCTGAGTCTCTATCACTTTTTCATCAAGCCAGAAGGGCAGAGAAGAGCCGCCGCCCGCGCCCGGAACAGGCCCAGCGGCCCACCGGTGCGGTAGTCACGTCACCCCAATTGGAGTAGGGGCAGAGCAGAGCC
>NW_025999875.1:450066-532537 GCF_001458135.2 Marmota marmota marmota
GAGGGGAGGGGAGGGGAGGGGGGATAGTAGAGGATAGGAAAGGCAGCAGAATACAACAGACACTAGTATGGCAATATGTAAATCAATGGATGTGTAACTGATGTGATTCTGCAATATGTATACGGGGTAAAAATGGGAGTTCATAACCCACTTGAATCAAAGTGTGAAATATGATGTATCAAGAACTATGTAATGTTTTGAACAACCAACAATAAAAATTAAAAAAAATAATAAAATAAAATTAAAAAAATGGACCTCCAATGCCCTCATCTATTTACTTTTTACATGTCACAATCCTGAAGGACTTTGTTGTAATTATGGAAAGATATTTGTTGCCATTTTCACATGTCAAATTCCAAGCTACTGGGCCCTGTACCTGAGAGAGGAAAGTTGAACATTGAATAGATGTTGAACCAAGTGCTAAGGCAGTATAGAAGAAATAATAAAGATAGATAGAAAGATTTTTTTAAAAAGAAAGGAAGAAAAAGGAGGCTATAACTTTAATATAAACCTTGTGCTAAAGTTTCTCATAGCTTTTATTCCCAGGTTTGATACTCCCCAAGCCAGCTTTTCTCCCAGGCTGGTCACTCCCAAATTTCTGCAAAATCTACAAATCACTCACAATCTCAAAGTCACTAGAAATTCACTCAGTTATGAAAATTTCCCTGTGCTTTTAGAGTAGATTAAGCAAAGGGAGATACAATATTTTAAGAAAACTATAATATAGGTACATTTCAAGTGTTATTTATTGATCTGGTAATGAAGATGATGTAAAAGATACATCCTGCCCAGTATCAAAGAAATCGGACCAAAGAAATTTTGGCACTATTTCAGTCCTTGGGCATTTCCCTGTTTTCTCCTAAAGTGCTTCCAGATAAGTGGTTCCTGCCAATTTCAGCTTAGGCCTACTTCAACAAAAAACAAACCAGAGAGTGCGCACTGAGTACTGATTGAGTGTGTGAAGTTTCAAGCAGCTTTCAAAAACCCTGTTTGATTTCCATCTTGATTTCCATTCACCCCTATAGGGTAAAATGAAGTGAAACCTGAAAATTCAAACTGTTCCTGCCATCGAAACTTTTGAACTAGAAGACCCAAACTTGGGGAACCTAGTAAGGCTAGGTAAAGGATGAATACTGCCCAGTATCAAAGTAATCTGACCAAATTTAAACCTAACCCAATTAGGGTTAGGTTTAGCATTAGCTAAATATTACCAGAACCCTAACTCTAACCCTAAACCTAACCCCAACCTGTTATAGAACCTTGGAACCAAGAAGACCCAAACTTGGGGAGCATAGCGATCCTATAGTTCCAGACCATCATAAACTATCTTGTGATGTTATCCCTTCAAACCTTCACATGCCCACCCTTCACAGACTTTTTAAATTTTTGTTATCAGGGATTGAAGCCAGTGGCACTTAGCCACTGAGCAGCATCCCCAGGACTTTGTAATATTTATTTAGAGACAGAGTCTTGCTGAACTGCTTAGGGCCTCACTAAATTACTGAGACTGGCTTTGAACAATCCTTCTGCCTCAGCCTCCTGAACCACTATGATTACAGGCATGCACCACTGCAACTAGCTCACAGAATTTCCTTTAAAAGAAGAGCCCAAGACCCCAAAAGGCTTTTAACTCTCCACATAGCCTGCCTTCTGCTCTGAGAATGGGTATCTTTACCTTTTATTCCCTCCCCCACCAGAGGAGCCTTACCACTAATCCCCATCCCCTGCCCTTTTTATTTTTTATTTTGACACAGTGTCTCACTAAATTTCTTAGAGCCTCAGCCTCCTAAATCACTGGGATTACATAGGGCTACAACATCCAGGTCACATTTTACTTTTTAAGGAAGATCTCCATCTTTGCTAAAATCTGATGCATCCTTAAATTCTTTCCTGTGATGGGTCAAGAGTGAGAAAGGCCCAAGGTCTCCTTTGTCTTGGGAAAGACCTCCTCAAACCCCATGATGGTGACAGTATAATGCTAGTGTGAGAATAAATAACTGAAAAATATTTTGAAAAACTGGAAGTAAAAATCGAGAATATGCAGGTTTTATTATAAGAAAGTATTGTTGGAATCCTGCCAAAGACCCACAATAATACATCTGTAATTCAACAATTTGGGTGTATTTTTTTGTTGGGATGAGGAAGAACTTATCCCACAGGGAACCATGGGGCATCTTAGTAAGAGGGTGTTAAAAATTGATGTATTATGGGATTGGAATTCTTATTAGTGATTTTAAGGGACATTGAAGGAAGTAGGATATGGCTTGGGGTTGCCTGTTATTGGGAAGCTGGTACAATTTGATATAATTGAGTATGAAAACAAATCCTGTTCAAGCCAGGTGGGGTGGTGCATGCCTGTAATTCCAGCGACTCAGAAGGCTTGCTTAAACTCACAAATTCAGTAGTAGAGTACTTGCTGAGTATGCATGAGACCGTGGGCTTAATTCCCATCACTGGAGGGAAAAAAAGAAAGAAAAAAAATGGGAATAATTTAACAGAACACCGAGACCAGACAAATCTGTTCTCATTGGGATGAATTAAGGGAATTGCAAACCACAAAAATACCAAACATCTTTCCTGGTTAATGTGAGTGAATGCCTTTCCTCACCAGTTACAGCTTGTCTTTTGTCCTGGCTTGGGTCTGCCCTACTTCTGGATAGAATTTAATTTTTAGGGTTTTTTTCTTTTTTTTTTTTCCTGTGGTACTGGGGTTGAATCCAGGGGTGCTTTACCAGAGAGCTACATCCCAGCCCTTTTTATTTTTTGAAGCAGAGTCTCACTGATTTGCAGAGGCTGGTCTTGAACTTACAATCCTCTCAGGTAGCTAGAAATACAGGTATGTACCATTATGTCTGGCTTGAGGGCTTTTGATATTGGTCTGGTATAGGGCCAAGGCAACTTTTAAAAATGCCCATGTGATTCTAATATGCAGCCAAAGTTTGAAAATTTGGAGCCACTGCTTATAATTTCCCCCTCCCTTTCAAATCCTGGGGCAGGGAGAATAAGTTGAGGTTACCTACTAGTTCAACCATAGAAGGAACCAAGTTCTCCGAAGCCCTCTTTCCCCAGTACCCTGCCATCCAACTCTAGAAAGGCCCAGATGGGCTTCCTGGGCTTTCATCAGTGGCCTCTTCAGTTTAACTATGCCTCAAAGTCACCCAGGTCACTTGGTGGAATATATTTGGGGATCTACCTCCAGAGGTTCTTTTTCAGTACATCAGGCAATGTGTTCAGGGTGTCTCTTTCCCAAATAGGTGTTGGGGAGAAAAGCAGTGCAGGTGACTTACCTAGAGAACTGTTGGCTTGGGCTCTGTCTGTAGCCTGGAGAGGCTTTTCCCTATTCTCCCTGGCTTGGCTCAGATTCCTTCCCTCTGTAAGGCTATACCACTTACATAGTGCCTCACTTTGTCACATACTCCAAAGCCTGTGTTTCTATGGTTATGTTGACATAAGTTGTCTCCCAACAGCTTTCTGCTGCAGTGGGGGTGTGAGAGGGAATGGGAGCACCTACATAGAGAAAAAGTACTACCTTTGAAAGTCCTATTAATTACCCATTACTTTTATTTAAGAGCTAAGGAAATCACAAAATTAAATCTTCACTCCTGTGATATATCCCTGGCTTACCAGCTTCTTTTCCTTGTCCTCCAACCCTTCCTCTCTCCTTAAAACCTCTCAGTGACCTCCATCCCAGCTTCTTCCCTGAGGCCCTGTGTTGTCCCTCTCTACCCTCCACATAATTGGCCCCTGTCTTTCTCCCATAGCACAGGCCTCATGCTGCATTCCTAGTTCACATTATCAGTGACCTCAGTTTCCCTGATTTGATATCACCTATTTACTGACCACAGAGGCTTCTTATCCCAGTGGACTGGCAGGAACAGTGGGATCTTCCCCATCACATTTTTTTTTTTTTTGCAGGAAGAAAAATTGTCAGTGGAAGGGTGGAGTTTGACACCCAACCTTTTTTTTTGATCTCCGCCTATTATCTGGTCCTGGGGATTCCTCAGAGATTTTCTGATCATTGCTTAGAAAATTCTATGCAGTTAAAAAAATAAATTCTAATTCCCAAGGACTGTCACCTGTGTGAGTCCTTGTTGTTCAAAGAGTAACAGCTGGTGAGGCCTTGTGGGAAGTGCTGGCCTAAGGGTAAGGCCAACTTAAAGGGGCAGGACTGAATTTAGGAGTCAGTGAGGCTTAAGTTGTGTCACAGACTGGAAGCTAGTACAAATAGAGAACAGGCGAGAAATGGTCCCTTAGGCTGTTAGGTTCCAAGAAGAGGGTGTGAAGGAAGAATTAATCTGCTCCAGAGAAGTGATCAGCAGATCCGGTGTCACTCATTGGGCCTCCATGTAGAAGGTAAGCAGGATCCTCAGTCCCAGAGAGTATCTAGGATAGTAATCCCATTTTGTGACTTTTGTCAAGCATGGCTCTCCCTTGGCCTTCTTTATCTTTCCCCATTTTTATTCTACACTTCCCCATCACAAACCCTGTCTTTAGACCCACAGAACTGCTAGGAAAAATACCAGGGCTCTAAAACTCCCCAGGCAGCAGTGAAGACTGTCCACCCATTGCCCCCTCCATGGCAGCAAGCTGATTCTCAGGCTTCTGATATAGGTCCCTGCTAAGTCACAATCACTAGACCCTTTGAGTTCCAAAGCTCTACCTCAGACCACCTGAAGGGTTGTAGGTGGGATTCATGATCTGAATTTATGGCAAGGTCCTGGGTGATATGGATGCTTCCTGAAATGTGAAGACCAGGCTTGAGCACCTCTCACTGTGGGGAGTCCCATACTACCCTAGACAAGTTTGCTATAGCCCTAGATGTTCCCTCATTTCACTTGTCCTGGATCCTTACCTGTATAATTGTTTCCAGCTGTTTATCTGTGATTGTGAACTCCAAGGCCTCATTCCTCTTTGGTTCCCAGGGCTTTGACTTAGTGGGCTCTGAACCAATGTTCCTGATTGCAAATGCCTGAGTGTTTTCCCTGGAGGTATGTGTAAGAGGTGGGGACAGAGGGCTGGAGGAGAAACATAAGCATCTGTTTTTGTGACTGGTTGATTCCCAGAGTGGCTCAGGGTCCCTCTGGAATGGGGTCTCCAGTGGCTCCATTCAGTTCTATAGTGTGGAGGAGATGCTAAGCCTGCAAAGAAAGCACGTAAGTGCCACTAGGATAGGGCAGGATCCCTTTGGAAAGTATAAACTGTAGGGCATGACTTGCTGCCCGCTTCCCGGTCTTGGGGCCGCACATGTGGCTGGGATGGCACCTGGCGATCAGCCAGGAGGCGGTGCTGTGAGTGGTGATGGAAAAAACAGACCACCTCCAGGATAGGTCAGGACTCTTCGGCCATGGACAGCTCGTACCTTCCCTTACAGACCATGGGATGGGTGCACGCGTGAACTCGCTCCACCCCTCTGACCTTTATCCTGATTGGCTCCTGCGCATTATATTAGCTGTGTGTACTTCCTCAATAAACGAGATCCTCCTTTGACTCTCCCTGGCACGTCTGATTGTCCTCCCGTGAGGGAGGGCTGGGTGAGGGCCGCCAGTCGACCTTTGCCCTTCTTGGCTCGTTCTGGTCAGGGCGTGCTTTCCCCATCTCTCCCGCAGGTCAGGAGGAAGTGGGGGGGCTAAAAACCCCAACAATAAACAATTCATTACAAAAGTGGTTCAAATAGGAAATGAATATGATAGAATTCAATCCAAGGTGCACATGGCTTTAAAATCTCTTCAGTATCTCCAGGTAGCAAGAAGGTAGAGAAACTGTGGCCAGAGTAAGGTTTGAATACAGTTGTCTCTTTGTGGCCAGAGTAAGGTTTGAATACAGTTGTCTCTTTGTATCCACAGCAGATTTGATCCAGGACTCCCACAGATACCAAAATTTGCAGATGCTCAAGTCTCTTATATAAAATGACATAGTATTTATACATAATCTTATATTTTTTAAATAAGGTACTGGGCATTTAACCCAGGGTGCTTTACCACTGAGCTACATCTCCAGTCCTTTTTTATTTGAGACAAGATTTTGCTAACTTGCTGAAACTAGCCTCAAATTGCAATCCTCCTGCCTCAACCTCCCAAGTTGCTGGGACTATAGGCATGAGCCACTAAGCCTCCCCTTCTAATGTTTTTAATCTGGGGGTTAAATCTGTAGTGGCAAAACCTGTGGTTCCACGGAGCCTGCTCTAAAAGCTCTACTTGAGCCAAGTGACATGCATTTGCCTTTTATTGTTGCCAAACAAAAGATCAAATTTCCTAGTGTAAATCTGGGTTGTGTTGACCAGAGAACATTCTGATTGCTTGTAGAATGAAGTGATAGAAATCCTACTTTTATTGCACCTGAAGTGTGTGTGTGTGTGTGTGTGTGTGTAAGGGGGGGGCAGGGGAGTTGGCTGCAGGCCAGAGTACTAAGAAACACCTCATACTCTCAAGATAGCTTGAGATTTAACATGAGGAGGGTTGAGAGAGCAGTGAGAACTAAAGCTCCAATCCAGGTGTGAATGGTTATGTCTTAGACCAGATGATAAGAAGTCTCTGTTTCCAGGAGGTACAGGGTAGAACCTATCTATAATCCCAGCTATTCAGGAGGCTGAGGAAGAAAGGCAGAAAGTTTGAGGCCAGTCTGGGTAAATTAGTGAGACTTTGTCTCAAAATTAAAAAGTCAGAATGTAGCTCAGTTGTAGAAAGCTCACCTAGTACATGTGAGGCCGTGGATTTAATTCCCATAGCGCACACACACACACACACACACACACAAAACCTCTGCTTTTGGATTTATTTGGAAGGTAAGACTTACAGAATTCATTGACAGTCTATATAGGAATGGGACAAAGAGTTGAAGTATGACATCAAGGCTATGTGTGCCTTGAGCATTGAGAGGAATAAAATGACTTACCACTACCTGCAACTGTAGGGGGCAGGATGATTGAAGGATACACACCTGTAGTCCCAGTGACTCAGGAGGAGCCAGGAGAATTGCAAGTTCAAGGCCAGCCTGGGCAATTTAGAGAGACTGTTATTTTTTATTGTTTTTAAAGGGCTGGGGATAATGCTTAGTGGTAGAGCACTCCTGGGTTCAATCCTCAGTCCCCCCAACCCACTGAAAAGTAAACACATTCCCTTCTGTTTTTAGTTTGAATGTTGGACTTTATCATATGCCTTTCTCTGTTCATTTATGTGATTATTTTATATATCTTTTGCTTATCAATGGGAATAATTATATTGATTTTCAAATGTGACCCAGCTTTAATTTCTGGACTAATGATTTTTTATACACTATTGGATTCAATTTACAAATGTCTTGTTAAGGGTTATTTTGAGAAATAATCTGTAGTTTTCCTTTCTTGTAATGTCTGTATCTGGTTTTGGTATTAGGGTAATGTTCACTTCATACAATGAGTTAGGGTGTGTTACCTCTGCTTCTGGAAGAGAGTGTAGAGAATCAGTAACATTTATTTCCCCAGTTCTGATAATGTTCACCAGTGAAACCATCTGGGCCATCTGGTGCTTTCTGTTTAGAAATGTTGTTGATTATTTATCTGACTTCTTCCTTTTAATGTCCAAGGGATCAGTAGTTATATCTCCTTTCATTTCTACTGTTAGTAATTTGTATCTCCTCTTAATCCCCCCACCTTTGCTTAGTCTAGCTACAGGTTTATCAATTTTACTTATTTCAAAGAATGAGCATTTTATTTAACTGATTTTTCATTATTATTTTCCAGTTTTCAATTTCATTGTTTTCTGTTCTAATTTTTATTATATTCTTCTGTATTCTTTAGGTTTGTATTACTTTTCTTTCAATATTTCTCCAACAGAAGCTTGAAAGATTATTTTAGATATTTTTTCCTTTCTAATATAGCATTTGCTGCTGTAAATTTTCCTCTGAACACTGTTTTCACTGACTGCTGTAAATTTTAGTAAGTATTTTCAGCTCAAAAATCTTAATTTCACTGAAGTTTTCTTAACCATTTATTATTTATAAATGTCATATTTAATCTCCAATATTTGTGGACTTAAACTATCTGTTGTTTATTTCTGGTTTGATTCTATTGTGGTTTAAGAGCTTAGTTTGTATGTTAGAGAACATACAAATATATTTTTCTGCTCCATGTGAGTTTGAAGAAAAATGTCTATTCTAGTATTGTTGGATAAATAGCCCATAAATGTCATTTAGAGCCTGTTGACTGATGGTGCTGTTTACTTCATCTGTATCCTTCCTGATTTTCTGCCTCCTGAATCTGTCAGTTGCTGACAGACTTTTGAAGACACCTTGCAGTTCTATCAATTTTGCCTCATGTTGTTTGACACTCTTGTTAGGCACAGACATACTAAGGATTGTTAAGTTTTCCTGGAGGATTAACCACTTCATTATCTCATATATATCCCTGATAACTTTACTGTTCTACAGTCTGCTTTGTTTAAAAGTGCTATAGCTTTCCCTTGATTTGTGTTAGCATAGTATATTTTTCTCTTGCCCATTGATACTGCTTTTTTTTTTTTTTTGGTGCTGGGGATCACTACATATGAATATACATGCTAGNGAACCCAGGACCTTGCACATGCTAGACAAGCATTCTACCACTGAGTCCTTTTTAATTTTGAGATGGGATCTCACTAAGTTGCCCAGGCTGGCCTCAAACTTGCAATCTTCCCACCTCAGTCTCCCATGTAGGTGGGATTTCAGGGATGTACCACCATGCCATGCTTAAATTGTTTTTCAACTATATTGTACCACTTCATGGGTCACACAGATACCATTTAAATGAGTATTCATAATCCCTCCCTTCAGTTCCTTATAACATTGTGACATTCATTTCACTCATCCATATGCTCAAATCATCCAATATGTTGTTAATATTATCACATTAGCAGTTATCTACTCAAGCAATTAATAGAAAGATTTAAGGTTTTCTTTTGCCTTCGCTTATTCCTTCTCTAATTACTCTTCATTCTTTACATAGACCCAAATTTCTGACCTATATCATTTTCTGCCTCTGTCAAAAGAATATCTTTTAACATTTCTTGAAAGGAAGGTCTACTGGCAACAAATTCCCTCTGTTTTTGTTTGTCTGAGAAATTCTTTATTTCTTCTTCACTTTTGAAGGAAAAATTCACTGAATACAGGATTCTAGGTTGGTGGGTCTTTCTTTCAACACTGAATATTTTACTCCACTCACTTAATGCTTGCTTTTTATATGACACAAATTCCAATATATTTCTCCTCCTCGTTACTTTATAGGTAAGGTGTTTTCTTTTTCTTTCTTTCTTTTTTTTTTTTTGATGTTACTAGGTAAATTTTTTTTTTTTGAGAGAGAGAGAGAGAGAGAGAGAATTTTTTAATATTTACTTTTTAGTTCTTGGCTGACACAACATCTTTGTTTTTGTATGTGGTGCTGAGGATCGAACCCGGGCCGAACGCATGCCAGGAGAGTGCGTTACCACTTGAGCCACATCCCCAGCCCACTAGGTAAAATTTTTAAGTTTATATTGTGCTTAGTGTCCTCTAAGTTCCTGGATTTGTAGTTTGCTATCTGCAATTAAATTTGGAAAATTCCCAACTTCATTATTTCAAAAATGCCTCTCCTCTGTATTCCTATTATACCTATTCATTTTATGCCTTTTGTAGATGTCTTACGTTTTTGGATATTCTGTGAGGTATTTCTTTCTTTCTTTTTCCTTTTGTATTTCAGTTTTGGAAGTTTCTACTGACATATCCTCAAACTCACATTCTTTCTTCAGCCATATCCAGTTAACTAATGAGATTATCAAAAATATCTTAATAGCTACTAGTTTTTTTTAAAATTTTCAGCATGCCTTTTGCTTTGCCTTAGAGTTGCAATACATTTTCCCATAAGAGTTCTTAATGTATTAATATTATTTTAACTTCATAGTATGATAACTCCAAAATTGTTGCCATATCTGAGTCTGGTTCTATTGTTCTCTTTTCTCTTTGGATTGTTTTTTTCTTGCCTTTGGCATGCCTTATAAATATTTGTTGAAAACAGACATATGATGTATTAGGTAATAGGAACCAAGGTTAGGTGGCTCTCATGGGATGTCTGGGACTAAATGTACGTTCACTGCTGTAGCTGTGTAACATGGAGTTAGGCAGTTAGACAATGAACGTTTTGTGAATTTGAGGAATGAAATCCAGGAACACAAGGGTGACAGCAAAGTAACAGGATTTATTAAAGTAACAGAAAGAAAGGAGAGCTCCCAAAAGGGAGGGGCCCCCATGAGAAGTTTGCCAACAGTGACTGTTGTCTAGGGGTTTTAAAGACATATCTGATGGGTGGGATGAGGGATGCCAGCATGGACCAATCAAGCTCTTCAAGCTCCAAGCTTAATAAGCCAATCAGAAGTCCATGATTTCAATCTTTTATTTACATAATTAAGAGGACAGGTCTCACCTAGTGTTTTTTGACACATTTATTATAAATAGGAAGCATTTTGGGTAGAGGTCTGCTTGTGGTCTGCTGTTGCTAGGGGTAAGGGCAAGGGTAGCTGAAGAAAGGCTGATGTGGCTGCAGCTGTGAGGAACATAGACAGGTATCCTAGTCAGAACATGGCTTTGTGGTTAATGCTGGCAGGGAGCAGCTAGTCACAGGATGTTTCTTAGACTTACGTCTCTTTTCAGGTTAGTGTGGTATCCCCCTTCCCTTATTTCCTTCTCTAAGGCCTTTATCCTGGCTGCCTGTGGGAAATCTATCTTCTTGCCTCAGCTATAGGTATTCGAGGTTTCAATTTCTTCTAGAGTCATTGTTTTTATCACCAGCCCCAAATGTTCTTAAATATAGTCTGAGCCTTAAAGTTCTTTCAACTGTCATCCTTTTAGCACACAGGGGTCCTGTTTTCATTGTGGTAAAGTGTTGGAGAGCAGAGTCATTCTATACTCCTATGATTAGGTCCCATTTTTTTTTTTTTTTTTTGCTGGGGATTGAACCCACCAGGGCCTGGAGCAGGGCACTACCTTGTGTGTGAGGTGTGTCCCCTTGTGAAACTAGCCTCAGGCCCAACAAAGACTCCAGCCAGCAACCCCATGGTGCCCAGCTCATTCTCTCTCCCCTGTTTCTCTTTCTCATTTTTAGGGTTCTACCAAGTCCATCTCTGACCAGTTGGTCACCTTCTCCAATGTCACCTTCCAGAAGAGTGGTGGAAAATGTCCCAAGGAGGCAGCCATCTTGGTGGAGACACAGAACCTCAGCAATGGAAGGGTTTTGGACCTTCATCTACAAAATCTTTGTGTTGTTGCTAAAGAAGAAGGTGATCGTTCCTCAACCTGATGCAGATTGTGGCAGCCAGTACACAGGGGTCCACTGGCTGGAGGAGGAGCCTCCAAAATCTCACCAGTGTGGGGGACCTCCTGAGCCCTGGCCCTGGTGGAATCAAACTCTGGGGCCACAGTGTTAGAAGCACTGGAGATCACCAGACACAACACTGTCTGGAACCAGGATGGAGCTGCCAGAGAAAAGGGCCTTGGGAAGGAAGCAGATGGCCAGGCCTGGCCCAACGCTGCAGAACCAGAACCAAAGACTCCCCTCCTAGAGTTAAAACTAGGATAGTGCCAGAATTTAAGTTTGTAATGAATCTTTTAAATTATTTTTAAAAATGCTTTATTTTAACCTTTAAAAATTGGAATAGTTACATTTGGAACACTTTCCATATCCATCATTTTTTAGATATTAGAAGCTGGTATTAATCCTAAGAGGAAGTTTAACTCTGGGAAGTGTCTCATTTATAGTAGTTTCAATGTGAAAAAGAAATAGTATTAGATATGAGTTTTGGCTCATGTCAATACACTGATAAGATGAGATGTCTTAGTATCTGATGTGATCGTGGTCTCACCAGGAAAGGCAAGTGTTTGTCATCTTTTGAAACACCATCTGTGAAACACATGCTGCCATGTTTGCAGAGACCCACATTTATGCTTGCATCTTTTTTTGTGTGATGCCTATTTTTAATTTGCTTTGGCTTTTCATAGCCTTTTTT
Organism: Marmota marmota marmota; assembly: GCF_001458135.2. Classification (NCBI taxonomy): domain Eukaryota; kingdom Metazoa; phylum Chordata; class Mammalia; order Rodentia; family Sciuridae; genus Marmota; species Marmota marmota. The sequence continues at coordinate 462,051 of NW_025999875.1, forward strand.
TATTTGATGGAACTGTTTACATTGACCATAAATTATAAATAAAAAAGAACTGTGTAAAATAAATAAGTAGCTAAAAGAAGAGCTCATTTCCTTTGGAAGGGAGTTGGGAATGGTAACAGTCTAGAGAGGGGAGCTCCTGGCCTTGGCAGTGGAATGTTCATGGTGAGAGGCAGTTTCCTGCCCTCCATGGCCAGGAGAATGGAGTACTTGCCACTCCTCTAAGCCTTCCTTCAAAGAATCACAAGAAGTGGAGCCTAGCATCTGGTTGGATAGGCTCAATGATTCTTCCAGAGAAGAGAAAACTGGGGGATGTGATCTTTGGACAGATGTGGGAAGCCGCCACGCCATGTGACCAGCATTTTCCTTCCCTGATTGGTTAGGCTCTGTCTGTTATTTCCCCGTGATCTGGCCACATCAAGTGGCCCTAGATGGCGCCCAATCTTGGAAGTCATAAAAATGTAGCAAAGGTGTCTTCATGAATAGGCCTGCCTTCCTACAGTCCCAGGGGTCGAGTTACCTTACCTGTCCTGTAAACCCACCTCTCTTGATCTTTATTGGATGGAAATTTCTAAAGAATGAGAGTCCTGTGCTAGCTCATGCTCGCATGACACGTGCTTCTCTCTCTCTCTCTCTCTCTCTCTCTCTCTCTCTCTCTCCAGCTTCTTGTAACATCCCTCGCTCTCCCATTTGGGGAGCTTGAGGCGAGGGCAGAGAAGCCGTCCTGGGGCTTGAATTAAAAGTAAATTGTATCTGTGTTTTATTTTGGTACCTTAGGAAATCCACTTAAGCGACCCTTAGTTGGCTGCCCACGCTGGTCAGGGACAGTAGACAGAGACTGCCCACCTCCCATTCACCACACACGAGTTTCCCGTAGAAAGCCATTTGGCTGTGTTCTTCTCAAGCATGCTGTCTGCCAGATGAGAGGAGTGTGAGAGTGTCCTGGCAGAAACAGAATGGAGCAGGGGGGTTACAAGTTCAGCCAAAGCTGGGGAACTGAGGAATGGGGAGAACTCAGGGGAGGTTGTGACTATATCATGTTCTACATCTTTCCTTCTTGTCTCTGTTAAAGGAGCAGCAGAAGCCTATCAGAGGGGGAAGAGGGCCTCCTCTCCACAGCAGATCCTCATGCCATGGAATTAGAATTGCATATAAGATCAGAGTTTGCAAACTGGATGGATCACTTAGTAATTAAGAGTCATATGAATACTATGGGCTCTGCCCAAGTTGCTGCTGAGAGACAAAGAAGAAGGAGACAGAGCTCATCAAAGGCAGTGATTTGAAAATAGAAAGGATTAAAAACATGTCCTTATTTCATAGTATTAAGACTACCCCATCAAGTGTTTTTAACTTTATACTTTAAAAAGTCTTATGATGGTTTCCACTGGCATGAAGCAGATTAAAAGGAAGCATGTGCTTTACTGTTTTAAATACAATAATGTTCTTGGTAGAAATTTATGTGCACTAAATAAATTTATAGTCCCATAATATGAATAAAGCATGGCTTGTTTATACTTGTTCTCCTGATAGCAAGTATGTGGTTCCAACCTCTGCTCTTTATATGGCTGCAATGAACATCCACATATCCTTAGGTACTGATACAAATATTTCTATAGAACAGGTTCTTAGAAGTGGAATTATTTGGATTCAAGGATGTTTGCATTTGTACATAACGAATCCCAATATTATGCATACTTATACCAATAAAAATAAATTAAAAAAATAAAAAAGACACTTGTAGACATTACCAAAATTGACCTCAATTTGCATCAGTTTATAAGCCAATAAAAAATGTGTGGGAGTGATACATGGGGAATCTTTGTTTTTCTAGTGACAATTTCCCTGTGGTGCCAATAATAACAGGACGTTGCTTCACTGTGGAGATTTTAGCTTTGCTAGTCATTGAGTTGGGTGTCCAGAGTCAAGCAATGGAAGCCTTGCAGCCAGATACATCACAGGTTTATCCAGTCATCTCTCAGTATTTGCAGGGGTATTGTTGCCAGAATTCTCCTCACCTTCCCAAGGGTACCAGAATCTGCCCAAGTTCAAGACCCTTATGTAATATAGCATAATATTTGCATACAACCTACTCATGTCCTTCAACATACTTTAAGTTGTCTCTTATTTATTTATTTTACAATATTTTTTAGTTGTAGATGGACACAATATCTTTATTTATTTATTTATATGGTGCTGAGGATTGAACCCAGTGCCTCACACATGGCAGACGAGCACTCTACCACTGGGCCACAACCCCAGCCCCTGTATTTATTTATTTTTATGTGGTGCTGAGGATTGAACCCAGGGCTTCACGTGTGTGAGGCAAGTACTTTACCACTGAGCTACAACCCCTGCCCACTCTCAATTATTTAAAATACCTAATGATGGAAATTCTATGTAAATAGTTACACTATAGTGGTTAAAGAATAATAACAAGGAAACAAATTTACATGTTAACTACAGATGCATTTATCAGATTTTTTGATCTGTTTGGTTGAATCTGCAGATATGGGATCTGCAGACACAGAGAAGTGCCTGTATTTTGTAGACTGGATGGAGATTCATACACAATTGCTGTGTTCACCCTTTTCTAATTTTGAGGAATATCTGCATGGGAAATGGGAGCAGTTGGGAGAACTAAATGCACCATGTCCTGTTTTTAGAAATTTATCTAAGAGTTATGGAGCACTTGCTGAAGAGACTTGGGCTCTTACTTAGGCCTGGGTGGCCTCCAGCATGGTCTTCGCAGTTCACAAAATGTGTAGCTTCCAGCTTGAAAGTTGGGCTTCCCCATTATTGAAAATAGACTAATGATACCATTGGTTATTTAAAAAACAATTCAATATTGTCTTTTGTATCCACTATGTGTTTGCTTTTCCTATTAAAATGTGAAAATGATCCTAAAGGAGTAATGTTTACATGTGGTCAGGAAACATTATTTTTGAAATATGCACTGCATTATTATTTTTTATAGTTACCATTCTGTATGATAAATCAGTGAACTTATTCACCCTGATCTATCTAAAATTTTATACTCTTTGGTCAATATTTCCCCTTTCCCCAGCCAATGCCACCCTGGCTTCATCATCCATCATCCAACTGTCTCCTATGAGTTCAACTTTTTTAGATTGTATATATTGGTGAGATTATATGGTATTTGTCCCTCTGTGCCTGGCTTATTTCACTTAGCATATTGTTTTCCATATTGTATATACACACACACACACACACACACACACTGTTCATCTGTATTATCACAAATAACAGAATCCACCCTGCGTTTATGTATTATTTACTTATTTTTCCATACTAGGGATTGAACTTAGGAACACCACTGAACCACATACCCAACCCGGTGTTATTTCCTTATTTTTGAGACAGGGTCTGCCTTCGAATTTGCAATCCTTCTGCCTCAGCCTCCCAACTCAATGGGGTTACAAGCATACCGTCATGCCCTAATTATCTTCCTTTTTTTTTTTTGATAATAGACATTTTAACAGTGTGAAACATCTTATTGTGGTCTTAATTTGCATTGCCCTGGTGATTAGTGATGATGAACATTTTTTTTAATGTGTCTGTTGGCCATTTATGTTTGTATGTCTTGTTTGAAGAAATGTCTTTAATTTCTTTGCTTTTTTGCTGGAAGTGTCTCTGGGAATTGAACATAGGGCTTTATTACTCACGCATGCTAGGCAAGTATCTACCATGGATCTACATTCCCAGTTCTTTGGCCATTTTTGGATCGTTATTTATTTTGTTGCTATTAAGTTGTTCAAGTCTATTATATATTTTGAATATTCATCCCCTAACACATAGTTTGCAAATATTTTTGCTCAATCCATGTATTGTTTCTTCATCCTGTTGTTTATTTTGCTGTGCTGAAGCTTCTTTGATGCAATGCCTTTGTTTATATTTATTATTGTTCCCTGTGTTTTTGGCCTATATATAAGTAGTCTTTGCTCAAACCAACGTCATGGAGCAATTCCTCTGTTTTATTCTAGAAATATTACAGTTTCAGGTCTTATGCTTAATTCTTTAACCCATTATAAGAACTAAATTCATATATATTTTAAAAATAGAGAAGAAATTAAAAAAAAATAAAACCTAACAATCACCATTTTCTTATCCAAAGAAAATCACTTAACTTTTAGGTTTATCCTTCCTTCTCTCCACCCTGCCACTGCCAACTGTTTTAATCTGAAAAATTTCAAACCTACAGCAAAGCTGCATGAGTAGTGCAACAAACATCTGTACACTATTTGCCTAGATTGACTAAGTGTTATTTTGTCATATTTGTTTTATCTTTTTCTTTATATCTCTGTGTGTGTCTGTGTGTATCTTCCCACTTAGTCACTTGAGTCAGTTGCAGTTATTGTGATTTATCTCTAAAAGCTTCAGCATATTTGATAAAAACAAGAAGTCTTCTGAATAACCATAGCACAAATGTCTCACTCAGAAAATTAATATTCACTTAGTAATTTAAAGTTGTTATTTCATTTTCCTTAGTTGTCAAATTAATGCCTTTTTATGCTAAATTTAACCACTTGCTTAGTCTGTCAGATTACCATCACAAAGGTAACCATTCCCTTTAAATTTATAAAAGTTGTGCAAATTTACTATTTTAAGACAGAAAATACATTGTTCTCCAAAAGCTTTTACCCCACAGTTTTAGGATTCACTGGTGATTTTTATCTACCTTAATTATTTCCATGGTGTTGTGAACTGTTTAGGGTCCTCTCTCTCCTTTTACCTCTTTCAGCTAAATTCCAACTCTTTAAAAAAAAAAAAACAAACTTCCTAGTGGTGTGCAGTGGTGAATGCCTATAATCCCAGTGGCTTGAGAGGCCAAGGCACAAGGCACCTAGCAAATCAGTGAGATCCTGTCTCTAAATAAAAAAACAAAATAGGGCTGGGGATATGGCTCAGTGGTTGAATGCCCCTGGAGTTCAATCCCCGATACCAAAAAAAAAAAAAAAAAAAAAAATCCTGTTTTTCTTAAAAAACAAAAAGAAATTAAGTGTCTACATGGTCTCATTCAATGCACTATAATACACTGTTATTTATTTTGATGTTCAAATTGTTCTATAATTGGTCAGGGAAGCCCCTCCAAGCTGGCACCTATGTACTTTTGCTTTATGCACGGGCTTTTCTTTATTTTTCAATATTTATTTAATTGACAAATAAAAGTTATATATTTATGGTGTTTTATATGTATATGTACACACATACATATCTATATAAAGTTCTGTGTGCTTCACAGACGGGCTGTGGAATGGCAAGCTACACACACACACACACACACACACATAATCATTGTGGAATGGATAAATCAAGCTAATTAATTACCTCACATACATTTTTTGTTGTAATTGAAAACATTTAAAATTTACTCAGTGATTTTTAAGCATACAATACACTGCTAATAACCATAGTCATTATTTTGTACAATAGAACTCTTGAACTTGTTCTTCCTGCCCATCAGTTTCTGAGCACCGTTTTTTTTTTTCCTTTTCTTTTTATTTACTTTGTACACCAAGATGGTACAGGCTTTTGTACTTCCTCTACCCACCCTTGGAATCAGCCATTTCTCCAAATTTATTTTAGTCGTAAATAGTATTTAAAGCTAGGATCTGAGCCATAGGTGAACTTATTACTTATGAGGTGTCATTACTGATAAATTTTTGTAGAGCTAGCAAATTTATACAAAAAGTATGTGCCAATTATATGAAATAATCAATACTTCTAATCTAGTCCCACAATACCTCATCCCAGTTCCCCCATTACAATTCCTTTCCCATCTCCCGCATTGAGTACTCTGGTTCCCATGTGTCATCGATTATATTTTTACTCATTAGCTGAATCTTATATGCAAATAATCTTTGAAAGTGCCTCTTAAAGAAAACTATATACACACATCTGCATAGGCAAATGTACTCCTACCTCTTGTTCCCCCTCCGCTGCTCTGAGCCTTTAGGCTTTGCTCACATTTTAGTCGGTGCATATTTGTTGGCTATAGAGGAAGCCAGAGAGCAAAGGAGTAACCTGCATTCCCAGGAAGCTTCCCAGGCCTGGTCTTGCAACCGGGCGAGAGTCTCACCACAGACCTAAGTCGGTATCCAAGGGATCATAAGGCTGTAACAGGCAGTCCAAGTCGTTCTCTTCTGGGATGCACGTCCCTCTAGCCGGCCAAGAGCAGATGGTTAGTGGATCAGGGTGTTCTCCACCATCGTGGGCCCTGGGCCTGAAATATGCGCAGAGAGCCCCTGAGAAGGTGTCTGTGAAGGTGAAGATGTGGGAGCCATCCGACACGTTAAAGAAGGACAGCTTTCCCGCCTCACAGTCCAGGAAGATGCCCACGCGCCGCGGAGGCACGCGCAGAGTGAGCGCTACACGGTGTGGGTCCAGGACGAAGTACTCGCAGCTGTTCCACAGCCCCATCACCCAGTAGCCACCAGCCGGGCTCAGGCGCGCGGGTCCTGAGCGTTGCACAGTTGCCAGACAGGCGCCCAGGAACCAGCGGCTCCTTCGGCCCACGTGGACTTCCCAGTAGTGGCGGCCTGTGGAGAAGCGCTCCCGGCTCAGGACGCATGTTTGCTCAGTGAACCTTTGCGGACAACCATCTGCAAGGATCGGTACCGCTGGGCGAGAAGAAACGCTTTTGGCATCCTTAGAAACCTCCAGGCTGGGGTGCGCTGTGGTTGCATCCAAGGTCACGTCCACTGCTCAAAAGCACAGGGTTAGTGCCAGCTGAGGATGGTTCTTGGACCCTTCTGTTCCCTCCCCCATAGGCAAATCTAGTTTCTCCTGGTAGAACAATAAGTGGAATCATCACCCCATCCCATGCTGGCAACCCCCACCCCCCACCCACCCAACTCTTTGCCTGGCTCCCAAAGTGGCATTGCAAATTGCTCCTGAGTATTGCAGTTTTCCTTCCTTGCTCCCTTCCTCCCTTCCTTCCTTCCTTTCCTGAACTGTAAGCTTCCTAAATTCTATAATTCGTGCTGTGGAGAGAAGTGACAGCAAATGAGGTAGGTTCATGAGGATGGAGCCAAGTCCTGGTAAAGGGGAAGGAGCTATTGTCTAGTTCTGTTCCCAGCTGGTGCACCAACCTTTGTGACCTTGAGATCATCATGTGAGCTCCAGGCTTTAGTTTTAGAATTCCAGAATTTTAAAACTGAAGGGAACCTCTGAGATATAGTCTAGTCCAGTGATCTGCCCTCCAACATCCACCCTCCAAAACTTACCTATTGGATGTATGGGAACCCAAATATCTTTTATGAGATGATCTGAGAGATTCCTTTAATACTCTGTGTTCTTCTGCCAATAGTTCCAAGAAACAGCCTATAACCCATTAGGAAATGAACCTAGTAAAACCTAGAAAGCTATGCGTGTGGGGGAGCATGTTTGTGCATGCATAGTGCCAGTGTGTCACATTATATGTGTACAAATGTGCCTGTATGTTTCTGTGTTCTGGTTCTGTATTTGGCTCCTGAAAAGACCCTTCCTCTAATCTCAGATCTTTCGTCTTTTCTATTTAATATTCAGCCAAACCAAGTCAGTTTTTCAGCTCACCTGCATATTGTTGTGCTGCTCTCCACTCTGAAACCAAACAGAAGGGAAAGAGCTGAGTTAATAACTGGGGAATCTTGAGGGAGGCTCAAAATGCATGAGGGGTGCCCATGAATCAAATAACCTCACCCCCACAGCTGGTTTGGCTCCAGACATGTCTGGGTCCACCATGATATTTTCCTTGGAATTTGGGGTTGGGTTGGGGGCTGTGGTTGTACCAAAGCTGTGTGCAGGCTGAAGTTGTGCTGGAAAAAGACCCAGTACAAGCAGTCTGGATGTCTTCAGCGATGGATGAATCTTTAAACTCTGACCTGAAAAGTTCAGCATGGTTCCTGTCCTAAAACATTCTCTAAACACCTGTCTTTCCTCAGTAGACCTTTTTTTTCTTTTTTCTTTCTTTTGGTACTGGGGATTTACTACTGAGCTACATCCCAAGACCCTTTATTTTTATTTTTATTTTTTAAATTTTGACACACGGTCTCACTAAGTTGCTTAGAGCCCCGCTAAGTTGCTGAGGCTGACTTTGAACTCACTATCCTCTTGCTTTAGCCTCCTGAATTGCTGGGATTACAAGTGTATACCACTTAGACCTCCTTTCTTAATGTGAGCCATACTAAGTAGATTTCTGTTTTGCAACAAAGATTTGACTAAAATCAATAGACAACATTTTCAGTGTTCCAAACATTATATCGGGTTTTGTATAACTAGTAGAACTTTAAAAACACAAACCTGTTGGGTAGAATAACTCAAGTCTATAAAATATTGTTCAAAGAAATCCCAAGCAAATAAATTTTTGGATATTTTTAGGAACTTCATAAATTTATCTATAATTTATATTTTAAAAGGCCCATTAACTTTAAACAGGAAGTAGAAAACTGAACTCAAATTCTATGCATGTATGAGTTTGTCAGGATGAACCCAACTACTATAGAGCTCTAATAAATTTTTTTTAAAAAAAAGTTAAAAAGAAAGTAAAAAGGGGAAAGGAGAAATTGTACTTTCAGTTGCTATAATAGCCATAGCAGTAGCCTGGCACAGTGGTACTTGTAATCCCAGCTAGTCAGGAAACTGAGGTAGGAAGAATCAGAAGCTCCAGGCAAGCCTGAGCAATTTAGTGAGATTCTGATAAATTTTTTTAAAAAGGGCTGTGGATGTAGCTCAGTGGTAAAGTGCTTATCTAGCATGTTTAAGGCCCTGGGGCCAAATCCCTAGCATAAAGAAAGCCATAGCAATAAAAAGAATGATGTGATAAGTGGTCCAATATACAGTCCCATCTAGACATGTCAGTGGAATATGCACTAAAGATGATACCTCACATCAGTGGGGAAATTATGGATAGTGTACTAGATGGCACTGGAAAAACTGTATATACAGAAGAATCACTGTATTCTCACCTAACACCCAGAAAATGGTGGATTCTAGGATTAAAAACCTACATATAACACATATTACTATAGTATGGATTTGAAATGTTTCCCAAAAACCATGTGTTAAAGGCTTGGTCCTCAGCTTGGAACTACTGAGAGGTAATGGAACCTTTAAAGGGGGGTGGCTATTTGGAGTTCTTCTGAATAAGACTATAGATGCCACTTATATAACTAAAATGCATATGGCAAATAGAAACATTCATAACTTTGGATAGGGCAAAGGGGAGGGAGGGGAAGGGAGGGGGCATGGGGGTAGGAAAGATGGTGGAATGAGACAGACATCATTACCCTAGGTACATGTATGAAGACACAAATGGTGTGACTCTATTTTGTGTACAACCAGGGAAATAAAAAATTGTGTTCCATTTGTGTATTATGAACTGTAATACATTCTGCTATCATGTATAACAAATTAGAACAAACAAATAAATAAGAAACATTTGTAAGATTACATATAAAATAAAGACATACTGTTTGAGTAATGGGGGGGGTGGAATTGGGAGGTATGGAGAGAAATAAATACATGGTAACATGCCCACTCTAGACCCACAAGGCAGTCTTTGCAGGTGGGCACCGGGAGTGTAGGTAATGTCATAAGCTACTAGGGTTGGAACCAATGGTTTCCAATATATTAAGGTCCTATAACAATATAAAAATAAATATGAAAGTAAAATTTGAGTATAACTTCTAACAAGTGACATGAGATTATGGAATGAAAACAGAATGAATCATCGTAGGTTAATCAGAGTGAGTGATCAAGATTCTGCAAAGTAGATTTATGATGTAAGTCCCTGATTTATGGTGGCTTGACTTATGATTTTTGGACTTTACAATGAAGCAAAAGTCATACACATTTAGTAGAAACCATACTTCAAATTTTTTATTTTGACCTTTTCTTTTTTTTTTTTTTGAAGTCTTCCTAAATTTTATTGGCACTGAAATAGAACATGGGTTGAGCATAAACCCTGCCAAAAACAATTTTTAAAAAACCCAAAAATACACAAAAAAACCTGAATATAAAATCTAACCTTTCTCCCCAGCCTCCCTGGGGGTGGGTTACTGCCCTTAAGGCAGCTAGATTGCCCCACAATTCCAGATTTGAATTTAGCCAAAACAGGGCATATCACCAAGTGAGTATCAATATAATTCACAGCAATGCACACAAGACTCCCCAGGGTCAGGTGGGGGGCAGGGATTGAGGAAGGCTCTCAGTTAGGGGCACTGCATGGAGGGAAAGGATAGCCCCAGGGAGGACTGAACCCTAGGGAGAAGGCAAACAGGAACAATAAAACCAAATACCAAGTGCTTTAAAAATGGATTGTATGACCTATAGTGACAGGTAATATCACTAATACTGAAAGTTTCTTACATTACTGTTTCTGGCAAAGTATCCTTTTATAATATAGTATATGCTTCCCAGGTAAAGGAATGAATGCTTCCCAGGTAAAGGAATGTTGACCTTTTCCCAGGCTAGTGACAATACCTGTTACCATACTCTCCTCAGATGCTGGGTAGCTATAGCCATTACTGGTACTTTACAGAATGCTGTATTGCTAAGCTATGAGTTAGGCAGGTTAGGCATATTAAGTGCATTTTTTACTTGCAGTATTTTCAACTTATGATGGGTTTAATTGGGATATAAATTGGGGAACACATTGAAAACTGTGGGAGAGAAATGATCTTCACTTACCAGCCTGACCTTCAGTCCTTCTCCAGTCTAAAACAGCAGAGGGAAATGGAATTAGAATATCAGGACACCACAGCTTCCCTGATCACATTAGAGTTTGTACACAACTTTCCCTCTCTCTGCCTTTTTCCTCTTTCTCCTGCCACCCACACAGCCAGCATTATTCCAGTCTAGGCATTATACCTCTGGTTGGGAGATGAGACAATCACCACTTACAAAAATGTGGACAGCAAGGAATAATATCAATAGGGATCACTTACCAAGCTCTGTTTGAAGCTTCTCTGAAAGCAGAACACAAAAAATATCAATCTTCAGATGAATGGAACCACCTTCCCAAAACATGTCACTGGGAAGAGGTTCCTTAGTCTTAAACTACTGCCAACCTTAACCCCACCCTTGCCTCTGCATTGCCCTATAAAAGGCCACCCATCTGCAGATTCTGATGCCTCATCCTATTTACTTTAATGGCAGCTTAGCACCCACAGGCAGCCTGTCCTTTCAGCCTGTTTGGAAGAGAAGAGGTGCAGAAGTAAGGATTTAGAATAAGATTGGTGCCATCTATCTCTCCCCAAAGGCAGATGAAAAACACTGAACTCCTCCTTCCATTCTAGATGTCCCCTGGCAGCCAGCACTGTCGGTGAAGCAACCTGAACTTACTCAGCTGTGCAGTCAGTTTTCCTGCAGAAGAAACGAAAGGAGGGAAAATTTTCAAGTTGAGGAATGAGTTCCATAAGACAGATCTATGAATGGTGAGGCTTCATTCTCCATAGAGTGCACAGACTTGTCCCCCTGCATCTAGGAGGGGACTCTGGGCCAGAAGCAATTTGGCTCTGGGGTAGGTAAGAGTAAAAACAAACCTCTGTCCCACCTAACCTAACTCAGCCCTGCTCCTAACTCCACCCTCCGCCCTAATCTGGGGTCCTTGCCTTTTGACCCAGCGCCCTCTGTTGGTCAGGGATGTTGGACACAGAGCGCCTCTGGGGCAGCTTACCTTGTTCCTTCTTTGTCTGTTTCTTTAGCTTTTCTGAAGGGAAGAAAGAGAGAAGCCTTAATATGTGCCCTCCTCTGCCTGTTTCCAGGTCCTGTTTCTGCCTGAATAGGATGGTGCCTCTGTAAGCCACCCTGGGTCCCCTTCCTGCCCGTGGGTCCTTGGACGCTGCTGCTAGCACTTTCCTCCTAGGCCAAGCCAGCTGTAGGAGGGTAGTTCTCTGGCCTGCCTCATACCTTGAGACTGCTGTTGCTTGTGCAAGTAGTACAACGCCAGCATCGCGAGGAGGGCCAGGAGTAGCGGCAGTGCCACCAGGGTCCCTAAGAAAGCACTCTTCCAAGGGGAAGTTCCGGGAAGAAATACATCTGGAAAACACCCCGCACAGATTGTCTTGATTTAGGCTACTACTGAGAGAGACAAATAATTAGGACCTTGTGGGCTGGAAAATCTTCACAGTGGTCTTCAGTTGACTGGTTACACATTCTGGCCACCCTAGAGTCAAGTTAAAATGGGTGTGATAGGAGCCACCCTGGCATCTCTCGGTTCAGGTGAAAAGGTGTTGGACTTGAACTTGTCCACCCGAATGAGAAAGTGCTGCACATTGAAGTGAAAAGAGATGCACTGGGCAGGCATGGTGGTGGAGTCCTGTAATCTTGGCTAGGGAGGCTGAGGCAGCAGGTTCTCAAGTTTAAAGCCAGTCTCAGCAATTTAGCCAGGCCCTAAGCAACTTAGTGAGACCCTGTCACAAAATAAAAAATAAAAAGTCTGGGGATATGATTTAGTGTTTAAGTACCCCTGGGTGCAATCCCCAGTACAAAAAAAAAAAAGAGATGAGAGCCAGCGAGAGTGATGCACTGGTATGCCTGTCCCTTCTGCTCCTGCTTAGAACTTCTATGACCACAGCTGTGACCTTCCACCACTTCTTACTCTTGCCTTTCATCTGGAGGAATTGAGAATTCAAGGTGTTTTATGCTTATATCTGAAACCTGGTTCTCTGTCAAATTCACAAATAGTCTCTCTGCCTAGTTGCAAACAATTGCCTCTTACATCTGTTGTCATCATACCTTTGGAAGAATTGCTAAAAAAGTTGGTAACCTGCTGACTGTCAGCTCCCCAGGCTCCCCAGGAAGATCTGCCCCCATGAAGGATGTGGCCAAGAGTCACAGTGACTGTAGATGTCACTTGTATAACTAATAACTTATGTAACCATGGCCAGATGATCAAGAGATGATTCAACTTTCATCAAAAAGTCAATGAATGATCCTCAGCACCACATAAAAATAAATAAAAAAGATATTTTTAAAAAGTCAATGAATGAATCAATGATGACATTTTAATGCAAATATTGATTACTATTAAGTGTATGCACACAATTGTTTCTAGAAATACTGTAAATTGTAATTAAATATTTTAATGCTGTATTATCTAGGATGGCAAAATTATTAACAGGAAAATATACATTATATGCATATACATACTTACATAAATAAAATTTTTAAGAAGATTATAAAATATTTGTAACCTCTTGGGGGAAACTGCTTTCTTGGCATTCAGGATACGAGAAAGACCTATTTTAAACTACTTGCTTTAGTATTACTTAAAAATGTATTATAATCATGTACAATAAAAAAATTTTAAAACACTTAAAAAAAGAGATGAATGCAAAAGTGAAGAGCAATCCTTTAGAAACTCTTATGGCAATTTAATAATTTGTGTCTATTGAATTTATTTAAAAAGGATGCTTTTATCTCACAGGTCTTTTTGAAAACATCTTTATCTTAAAAAAAACCCTGTGATTAAATATAAAACAAAAAATCTATCCCCCACCCTGGTGCTGGGGATTGAACACAGACATGCTAGTGCATTCTCAGCCAGGCCTCAGTACCATTGTGTTCTCAGTATCAATGTGTCCTGTGGGTCAACTGACATAGAGAACATGATGATTAGGAAGAGAAGGATGAGCCAGCACCTACTGACCTGCTATCTGGACCACAAACTCTTTCTTCTGGATCAGCAGAGGGCTCTGGATGGAGCAGGACATGTTGCGATGGGCTTCACCTTGGACAACTACAGATGTTTCCAGATTGAACAGGCCCTTGACATCTTGGGTAATGACTTCAGACTCCAGTGGCAGGCACTGTCCCTGGTGATCTCTCCACTGAACTTTGGGTTTGGGGTACCAGCCATTGGAGGTGCATCTCATCTGAATGCCTCCTTCCTTAAAGCCTTCAATGTAGATATGTGGATCTGAGCCCAGCCCTGGGAGAGGCAGAAGGAGTGAGAATGATCAGTCAGGCACCTTCCCAGTAGTTGTGTGGGACGTTCATGCAACAGTTGCAATCTCCATAAGACACCAGGAGCAGAGACTGTTTTTAATGTGTGTGGGCTTTTGTAGCAATCATCCCATCCTCCATGGATTGCAAATTACAGTCTAGATTGGCAGTGGCATGTGGGGACAGTAATACCTTGAAGGACATTTGGAATGGAGAAAGCCTTAGTTGTGTTATTCAAGGAACAGTCCTTCTAGAATAAAGAATTTTTCTACCCCAAATTCCAATAGGTTGTCCTCTGTCTTGATTCTCTAAAGCGCAAATGCTTGTGTTATATGTGCTATTCTTGTTAGCCCTATTCTTGTAGAAACAGAACCACCATCACACCACCCCACACCACCCTGCAGTCACTCATCTTGTAGTGTTAGCATTGAACCCAGGGCCTTGCACATGCTTGGCAAGTGCTCTACTCCAGAGCTGTATCCCTAGCCTCTTCCTTTGTTTCCTTTTGCAATGTTCCTCCTTCTTCTTTTCCTATACACAAAACCACACATTATCCAACTTTCTTATCATTTTGATTTTTTTCTCTTAATACATCCAAGAAATTCCTCCACACTCATTCATAGAGATCCTCATTTTTTTCTAGCAACAGAGTGTGTATCATTACATTGTGTGTGAACCATGCTCATCTTCTATGTGTGGACATTTAGGCATTTTCCACTATTTTGCAATTACAAAAATTACTACAAAGATTAGCATAAATGAATGCCCTTTTCATATTGAGAGTGTTGGTGATATATCTTTAGGTTAAACTCCTGGAGGTGGGACTGCAGTGTCTAAGAACAGATGTACAGGAAGTCCTGTTATTTATTGCCAAATTCCTCCGTCCTCAAGCTCCTGGACTTTGAATTCCACTAACAAAACAGCAGAAGCCCTGCCCCCCAAAAGCTCCACCAAGAATGTGTGGTCAAACTTTTGAATTTTTGTCACCTTGTAAGATTAAAAGATTACATCTTTATATAACTTTAATTTACCTTTCTCTCATTTAAAGTAAAAATGATAACCTTTTCATATGTTAAGGATCACTGTTGTGTGTGTGTGTGTGTGTGTGTGTGTGTGTGAGAGAGAGAGAGAGAGAGAGAGAGAGAGAGAGAGAGAGAGAGAGAGAGAAACTGTTTGCTTCTCTTGTCCATTTGCAAATGGACCTATCCTTTGTTTAAAAAAAAATCACCCCCTCCAACAAATTAGGAATTTTCACTGATAGTATATTTACTTGAGCAAAGCCGCCCTATCTAAATTGATCATTTTCTCCTCTGTCCCTGCTGGTGCTTGGCCACAGCACGAACCTGCTACCTCCAGCTCCCAGATGGCTTCACCAGAGAAGTTGTTGGAGAGAAAGCTGCATCCATACAGGCCCTCGTCTGATGGAACGACGCTGCGGAGCAGCAAGACGACTTTGCCAGAGCTGATCTCCGTCGTGACGAGTTTGGTCCTGTTTTGGAACTGCGCCATCTGTCTGTCGAAGAGCTCCTGCCGCCCCTTGTACAGGTGCACTACATCCGAGGGCTGGCTCTGGAACCAGTGGATCTCCATGTCTTCAGCGTCCAGGAGTGGTGACAATTGGCACGGGAAATCCACCTCTTCCCCGACAATGGCCAGTATGGATTCCCCAGGGCCTATCACCTTGACCTCCTCTAGGATGACAAGCCAGAGTAATGACCCAAATCAATCTTCAAATATAATTATATCACTTTGCAGTTTAGAAATCTGTAATAGACTATTCAAATGATAAAGATGAGACCCTCTATGAAGAAAATCCATCCGGTTTATTGAACAAGTAACTGATATGGAAAAAAAATGAGTGCACAGGCTAAATCACATAAGGAACATGACAACCAGAGACAATGTGTGGTGCTGGACTGTTTATAGGTTTGAACCAACCAGGTATAGATGTTATCTGGGGGAATATGTAAATCTGGCCAGGGAATTAAGTGAAATGCAATGCTAGGCTAAGAAAAAGAAAGTTTCAAAACCAATATGAAAACTATTCTACGATCTTGGGTAGAAAATTAATATTTACATAACTGTTCAGAAAAAAAGATTGAAAAGGAGAGACACCAAATTGTTGTGGTGGTAATTTCTGCATAATAGGACTATTTACTTATTTCCATTTGTCAGCTTTTACAATTAAAAATATACCATGCACATATAGCTCTTCTAAAAACAAAAATATTTAAAATAACCTATGAGGGCTTCCTGATCCATGGATTTTCATAAAGACTACCCATTTTATTTTCAGAATAAGTCTTACATATGAGTTTATTAAATACATGCATATGGAGATATAGATGCCATGAGTCATATAGCTTGAATACATGGAAAATTAACTTTTTGAGTAACAGAATATGAAGAATATATGAATACACAATTTTTTGGTCGTAGAAGACTCTTTATCCTAAGGCTATATTCCCTATGTAGTATTGGACTCAGAATTAACTCTGGGGAAGAGGAACAAATATTTTCTGGTACTTATGAATATTTCTCCATGTAACTATTATTAATAATTTTGAAAATGTCTTTTCCTATTACTGTCATTGACAAACTCTAGAAAGTCTACAGTATAGGAAAACTCATAATTTGACAGAATCTAACAAAGCAAGGCAATTGGTTTTAGGAAAAACACATTAAAACAATTGATAATGAATAGAAGACCTTTAATATGAGTTCTTTAGTCATTGTATGGCAGAAAACTTCCCCATGAACTGGCTGCTGAAGAATCCTTCTTTAATAGTTCTCTTTTTCTTCTCAGAAATTGTATCCCTCCAACGACAAATGCCACTTAATCTATCATACATAAAATTTTTCATAATAAAATAATTTAAATATATACTTTCCTATTCAAAAGAATGTGTCTATTACCACCAAATAATTCCAACTTCAGAAATAAAACATCCACTTTTAAATTGAAATTTGTTTCTATCATATTAACTAGAATTATTAAATATATCTACAAACATAGATAAGCAGATAATGTAATGAATCTAAAATTCTAAAGAACTGTAATGTTGTGGTATTATCAGAAGCTCAGCATATTTATTACTGAACTCATGTTTTGTTGTCTGTCTTAACAGTGTTTCTCTGTTATATGGCATTTATTTTAGGTAGTAACATACATAGGCCAGTAACATACATAGGCCCTAAGTTCATGCTTGGGTCCTCCACATAGACTCGCAAATCTATTATAACAGTTTTCCAAAACTTTAGTGTGTACTTACCTTTCAATAAGTAGTTCTTTTTCCTTTTTTCATTATTTCAATATTGACCCTCATCACAGAAGTACAAGGGATAATTGCAATTGCCATAATTCTTCCTCCTTTGTCTTTTTAATGCCTCTTTAAGATACAATTTATTATTTTTTTTGTACTGATGTTAAGTATTTCACAAACTTTCTCAGAAGTCGTCAGTGAATATTTATCAAAAGTCTCAACTTTTCCTTTTGTAAGTCTCTCAGGAATTACCATCAAGGAGCATGTGTTTTGTGTGGTTTTTTTCCCCCCCGCATTAATAAGCCTTTTTATTGTTGTCTTTTGTTTTTTTTAATCGAAGGTCCCTTACTGGTCCTGCTTCCATGAATGGTCATACCAAGAGAATAGGGAGGGGAACCAGGTGGCCCAGGGAGGGATCATCTCCACAATATTCCATTTATACACAGAACTAAATAGACAAGCACAGAGTCACTATTGTGGTTAGAAGTTGGCAGCATGGGATGGGGAGGAATAGGTAGGAAATAGGGATGTCATTAGAAAAAATACAGCCCCGCCCCCAAACTGGGAGAAGACTTGGCCTGTTTCAACCCAAGAGGAATAGAAAATCAAAAGCAATTTGGGAAGGCCAGAACCTTCAGGGATAGAGGGAAGAAGAAGGTCCAGGGGGAAGATCACCCAAATTTTGCTGTTGAGACTTAATTTATCATGATCTTTCATTTGATCATTCTCTTCCTCCATGGTGTCTTCATGTGGTCACTCTGCTCCCCCAAACTCATATATTTCCTTCTTTCCAAGTTCAGTTAAAACCTCTGTCCAAAGTCCAATCACTCTTGATTCCTTTCCATCCTTCACTTTGCCCATAGACTATGGATACATCTTTCTTTCTGTAATTTGAGATTCTTGTTGCCTCCTGAGTGAATCGCCAGCACCAACCTGGCAGCTTTCTTCTCCAGGGTCTCCTAACTATCTCACCAAACATTCAATGTTTGGTTCTCTTCCCTGCCTCAGTTTACCCTCCATCTTCATTTTCCTGGAGAATGTACACCCTGAGTGGCACTGCACAAACAGTACCTCCTCTCTGTGCCTCTCCTTGCTTCTTGGGGAAAGAGAATTGCTCTTAGTTGTGCTTAGCTGTCACCCCAAAGTCTTTGGACATGGTTTTCTTGCAGTTGTTTATGTCACATACATTCTGCTCCATTGATCATGAGCTGCTTAAGGATCTGACCCTGGTTCCCAGACAAAGATATTAGGAAATTTCATTTGCATAATTAATTTGCACTTTCTTTCTTCTTCTCCTTCTCCTTCTTCTTCACCAGAGATCAAATCCAGAATGCTTAACCACCAAGCCACACCTTGAGCCCTTTTTTAATGTTTTATTATGAGACAGGACCTCACTAAGTTTCTGAAACTGGCTTTGAACTTTTGATTCTCCTGCCTCCTGAGCCACTGGGATTCAAATGTGTACCACTGCACCTGGCTGATTGCTTCTTTTGTGAGATGGTAGAATTGGGAGAAATTTTCCCTGTTCTTCAAAAGCTCGGCAAGTGATGGAGTTAAAAATATTTACTAACTGGTTAAGCATAAACACAGATCAAGAAGAGTTTCCTAGCACCTTCCTGCCTTGTTTTTTGCATGCCCAACTTCAGGGTCCTAGGAAGTGTAAGAGGGGTCCTAGGGGCTGGCAAAATGGTGGAGAGGCATGAAGTGGCTGAATGGTGCCCAGGGGAAGCGGCTCTTTAAAAACTGGGATGGGAATCTCTTTGTATTTTAGCAAGTGGCAATGACTGGTCCTGTTTTATAAGATCTCAGCCCTGGAAGCACTTGGCACAAGGGGTAGGCAGAGCTGAGGTGCTCATGTCCTGGTTGGATGAGCTACAGGGTGAAGCAGGTCAGAAGCATTACCTGAATTTACCTCCTCATGCTGAAGGAAAAGGAGAAGGTAGGTGAGGAAGAAGAGATTGCTGGGCAGAGGTACTTGCTTCAAAAAATCCACGGATACTGGGAAATCCTCCATTAGCAGTAAGGGCCACCTGGAGAGAGACAAAGGGGTGACACATGACAGCTTGACTTGGCCCATAAGGCCTGTGATCTGTTGTTGCTTCTATTATTATTATTATTATTATTATTATTATTATTGTCAAATACAATTCTTGAGTTTCTTACAAATGTGCCAGTACCTGACTTTTTTTAAACCAGGACCGGATGTGAGATCTGCTTCTATTTTTACCAAGCAACATTGTTAATAGCATCATTGGCCTTGCTCTACCTTACACAGCTTCAAGAGGACAGGCCTGAGCATCCCAGAGGAAGCAGCTCCTGAGCTAATATTGTTCAGATCCAGGAATAGAGCCATACATTGTGTGGGGGCTCAGCACCACCCTCCTCTGGAGTTAGTGGAGTTCCCCAAACAAAGGGAAATCTCTGAAGAATCTGATTCTTTTATTCTCCTTTCCTTACCACCACAAGCCCAAGCTTGTTTTCACTTCTATTTGTCCTAGAACATCAGGTCCACAAAACAGAGGAAAAAACATAGTTCTACTCTTTTTTTTTTTTTTTTCAAAATGAAGTATGCTCCTGGTGGCTGCCTGCCAACTCTAGTAACATTCTGGGAAATGTCTGTCCAGACCTGAGATCTCAGGTGGTGCTTCCAGGGGGTCAACTGGCCACTGTTCCTGTGTTTGTAGAATCTTTGAGGCCTCAGTGATGGAGTCATTCCATCTAGACATCCCTTCTTCCACCTCTGGTCCAGGAGAACCAATCCCAGCTCAGACAAGGGCTGACCCCTTTAACTCTAGTGTCCCCTTGGGCCTATAGTAGCATCTCAGAGTCTGATGGCCGATGAGCATCTTTGAATTCATACAAGCCTCTCCATATTTCTCCTTCATTTAGTTGTAGGATCTTAGGCAGTTTTTGTCACTGGATGAACCTCAATCTTTGCTTGAACAATGGGAGAAACCACTTCCATCTCTTCCAGAGACTGCCTCTCTCTCTTTTCACTCCTCTCTCTCTTTTCACCCTCAGAGGGGGAGAGTCTACAGTGAGTTTTCACTTTCCAGTTCTCCTCAGTTCCCTCCTCTGCCTTCTGCCTTCATATTCCTCACTATTTGGTTTTCCTTCTGCAGACTTTTGGCATGGTATGTGCTTCCAGCATCCTGCGGCTTTAGTGCCTCAGCCACACTGTCAGCAATACCACAGGCAAGGTGTTGATGGAGGAATTTAAAGTCCACTGGGTCATGCAACAGAAGAGCAGTCAAAGAGTATTATTACTACTATTACTAATAAGTCTAAATTACAGATAAGAACCGAGTAGCTAAGGGACTTGCCCCTGCACACACTGAGCTGGGAAGGACTCAACGCTGACAGGAATACAATGGGAGGAAGAAGCAATGGCCTGAGAAGTGAGTGGGCCAGGTAATGGTGGTCCCAGAGCTCAAACGTGGTAGGAAAAAGCAGGGGGACAAGTCAGCATGGCTTCATTTTTATGCCTCAGATTCCTCGAAGGGAGACATCAGCATCCCCTCTGGAAGGGGCCAGGCTGTTTTAATAGCCAGTAATTATTGGAATAATTTTTTACACAATAATTATCACAAACTGAGGCCTTAGGCGGGGTCAAAGCTCCGGCAGGACAGTCTGATCTCTTGCCTTTTGTAGCAGATGGCAGGAAAGTCTCTGTGACAGGCCTGGAAATGAGGAGTGAAGCAGTAGAGTCCACACTGGCTTTGCATTTCCTCATCCTCTTCTTTATTCTCCTTTCTTCCCTTTTGTGCCTCTATCTTTTCTTTGGGGCTCTAGATATAGATTAGAGCTGCATGGGGACAGAGCCATGAGGAGCATATCAGTGAGCAAGCTAATGCCTTCTAAAAGAAGAGGAGCTCAGACTATGTTTAGAGACCCATTTGTATGAGCCAGATTCTGAGAAATTAGTCATGACATGTATTAGGTGGTAACATCCATCCTCCCATGAGGAGGTGATAGTAATAAGAGCTGGGAGCAGGATGGCCTCTCAGAATGAGCACCTGCTCTAATTACCCTAGACAGGGGGATGCTGCCATTTCCCAACGGGGCAAGAGATTCGGGCAGTGTGCTCCAGAACTGTGGCATTGTTAGAGGATTGCAGTTCTCTGTTGTGATATACTCATGTGCTTCTCATCACTGAGGCTACAGGAGAGGCCGTTGTAAACACATATAAGCACACAAGCACGTGCATGAGCCCACAGTAATAAAAACTGATACTTATTATCTATCAAGCATTCACCTGTACCACGAATATTATTACTACTATTATTAATAAGTCTAAATTACAGATAAGAACTGAGTGGCTAAGGGACTTGCCCCTGCACACACTGGTAGTGAGTAGTGTAGTAAGGTTTCCTTCACCGGAGCTGTCTGGTTCCAGAGCCTTACTCTGTGCTTCTGTCCACACAGATTCCTTGCCAGTTGTGTTGTGTGTCAGGTCACCCTCAGCCACTCCTGCAACCCAAGACCATTATTGCTGTAAGGAACTACCCAAACTTTTATTCAGATCAGCTATCTCACAAATGTTCCAAAGAAGAGACTGGGTCACAAGGTGTCAGCCACAAAACCAAGCAAGTGAAAATAAATGAATACAAATTTAAAAATCCCACTGCCAAATAAAACAGCTTAAGCCAGAGCCTCCTTAACAGTGTCAACAGCATCTGCTTAGGCAGGAGGCATAGGTGCCAGTCCTATTATTAAATACTAAAGGACATTACCTTGAAAGATTTTAATTGGAGGAAATGTTTGGCAATTTCCTGAAGGGAAGAGTCAGTGACTTCAGAGGGGTCCAAAACAGTAGTACCTCTTCCCCACTTGGCTGCCTGAAGTTTGCCCTTTCTAACCTTACTCTCCAGTTTAAAAACTCTGGTCCTTATTGAAATACACATACTATAAGGCACAGTCAAATGAATTTTAGATTCTGGTTCTGGTGAAGAGGTTTTGATGAGGGGAAGGAATAAGAGGCTGAACATGCTGGAAGAACACAGTGAGAAGAAGGATGGCCAAAAAGGGGGCCTCAGACTGGGCTCTGCCATGTTTGTGGGGTCCATTTCCCCTGTTCTCTTGGGAACCTGTGGGACATTTCCTTCTGAAGACACAAAGAGTAATAAGATCTCGTGCACACTGAAATACTGCCACCCTCCACCCAGGGGGAGTCCATTTCTCTCCTTCCCCCTTTCTCTTTCTTCTCTCTTTTTCCTTCTCCCTCTTTCCTTTCCCCCAGCCCAGCCCTATGCCTATTCTTTCCTCCTGAATTTCCAGTTCCTAAACAAAATCCTGTGATCTCTTGACTTGCAGTCCCTTAGCACTTGAGTCTTTCTTTATATTACTTATGTTTTGCTTTGCTGCTTTTGCAAATTGTTTTACGGGTGTGCATTCTGCCTTCCTCTTATCCCCATGTCCTAAGCCGTGTCTATTCTCCCACCTTCTCCCTCAAGCACCCAGTGGGATGTTTTGCCCTCAGCCGCCACCAGTAATTGCTCACTGGCCTGACTGGTTTGATTTCAATAGACCCACAAAAGGATTTCCACCCTTTTTAAGGGAAATGGATCACCTCAATAAGGGGGCCTCAATGAGGTTTCAAATCCTTTTCTTCTGGGGGAAATGGGATGTATCAAAACCCTGCCTTCTCAGGGGGGCCTGCCTGAATGGGCACCCCTTAGCCACACTTGAAACTCCCATCCTGCCTACAGGCACAGCTAAGAGGATACCCACCATGGTATGCTCTTCCCAGCACCAGAACCTTCCACCATAGTTTTCTGCTCTTCATTTCTGAAAGGTGGAGGTTTAGACAGGTGTTGAAAGTCAACCACATACCTTTCAGGTAGCAGCAAAGCGTCCAAAATGGCTAAGTCCCAGCAATCTCACGTTCCTCTGCAAAGTGAGACAATTGTTGTGAAGTGTCTTAGTCCTTTTTAGATAGAGACTGACAGCTGAGTTCAGGGGGACAGCTCATTTGTGACAGAATTATTCACCCACCTCCCACCTTAGGACATGTGCTGTTGGCTCTGCTCTTGGCTATAAAAATCAAGATAGATAGAACAAAACGAGGAAGTCTCTGTCATATCCTGTCTCTGTGAGGAAAATCGCAAATTAAAATTCCCATGGAAAATGTCTCCCGCCCCCAAGGGTCTTAGAAGCAGGGTAAAGGTATCTGAGAACTTTGTAGAACAGACTGCAAGTTGCAGTGGCTCAGAGCAGGGAAAGAATTTTCCAACTGGTTGCATGGGATCTCTAGCAGTTTGAGCTGGGTTTCAGGCAGGAAGGGTGCATCCCTGGCCAGCCTCTCTCTTCTTACAGTCACAGTGAAAGCAATGAGACTAGATTGCAATATTCACAAAAGGTTGGGAAGGTGCTAGTGTTCAACTTGTACTGACACCACCATACCATCCTCTCCAGGAAAAAATCAGTAGATAAATAACCTGGAAGTTTTGCCACCAGCAAAATTTGCAAGAGCTGTTCACATACAATTTAGAATAGACTGGCGCTTTGAATTAGGATTTACCTAGAGAGCAAAGCTCAAAAAAGAAGTAAGTACTACTCCCTGCACTCCATCTTGCCCTAAGAAACTTTGTTATTAGTGGGAAAGAAGAGCAGAGGACCAAGCTGTAGCCACCATCCTCTCTAAGGACAGGACAGAGCTGGGCACAGGGCAGCTCAACAAGGAAGGAGCTTCCAGAAATACTCAGTGTTTGGAGACAGGCCTGTGCACAGGCCAGGGATCTGGGTGACTAGGTTTAGGCAAAAACCAGTAAGCAATGCAGTACAGACTTGAAGGTATCATATGTTTTCCACAAGCTGGTAAGGCTGGAAATTGGAACTTATACTTACACAAAGATGTGCTCAGAGCAGAAAAGAGGCCAATTGGCGAGACAAAAGAGTGCTCAGGGACAGATTAAACTTTAAGTGGCTACTGAATAAAGAGGAAGATCTGAAAAGCAATAGGAAAAAGAGGAGGGGGGGCAGGCAAAGACACTGTGAGTGAAAGGAGGTGACTAGTGTGTGTGTGTGTGGAGAAAAACCTTGCTGGTTCATGTGTGTGGGGAGAAAAACCTTGCTGGTTAAATTTTATGAAATTTGAAAGTGAAAAGCAAGGTTGAACAAAAGTAGATGGGACCAAATTTCAGAGGTCCTTGGATGCCACACAGCAGAGTAGAACATTGTTCGATGGGCAGCCAGAAATTGCTTGGAACTTCAAAGGACCTAAAGTGGAATCACCCTTATAGAAAGGGGCTATTGAGAAACTTTAATTAAAAATTTTTCATTGCTATTCCTCTGGATTTTCCATGCTTCCTAGGGAGAGGTAAGATTGTCACAGCAGAAATAGCAGAGAGAGAAAGAGGCAAAGTTTTCTACTTTGACTCCCAGAGCCAGTCCTGCTAAGACATGGGAGGGAGATGCCACCTACCAGCTACCACTGCCTGCATATCAGGGTGCATGGTCCGGCAGGATCTATGTTCCCCACTGTTTTCCATCCTACAAGCTGCATATAAGTACCTTCATTCCAAGGCTTCAGGAAACACAGAAAGACCTATATGCAAAAAGGAGGCTGAGCACAGGAATCCTGGTGAATTGTAAGTAGGAAGGGGTGGGAAGAGTCCATACTTGTCCTTGGACAGTGGAGAACCCACCCCATTACACAGTCTCTGCATCAGGTAATTTAGGTCAGTTCTCCCTGGTATATACCAGTCTCTACCATGGGGTTGTCTGAGGAAATTCTGGGGGTGGGGGATGTGGGAGAATCCCCTTCCCCTACACAAAAGCTACTCTCACACACAGCATGGGGTACCAGAGGAGAGGGAATACAAAAACACCAAAATCATAAGAAGATCTATGAATCCTTCTCCTTTTCCAGGGAATATATAAGATAAAGTACTATAAGCAGGATGTAGCTCAGTGGTAAAACACTTCCCTAGCATGCATGATGTTCTAGGTTCCAGCAAAACACACAGGAAGAAAGAAAGAAAGAAAGAAAGAAAAGAAAAGAAAAGAAAAGAAAAAAACAAAACTGAACACAAAGGCAGGCTTGGGGTGAGGAATCGACTCCTCTCTTGAGTTTATAAAAATGTTTTCCCTCATCTGCAGATTCCATCCAGTCATCTGTCTCACTTCTATTTTCACCTCTCAATCTGCATCCTTGCTTTTCCAACCTTCTCTCTTTGTATTCTTGGCTCCTAATCTCTTCACCAGCCAAGGACACAAGGCTATCAGGTCCATTCCCCTGCCTATGCATGTGTCAGCTTGTCTATCTGTTCTCTCTGCCAATCCCCACTCTTCCCCCAAGATTCTGCTCAAGATTTCTTCTTCCCATGTCTTTGGGGGTAAACTCAGCTTCTCTATATGCTGAGTGCCTTCTCACGCCTCAGTTTTTTCCCTTAGGGTTAAAACATGGATTAATGTCTACTGAGACACATTTGCAAGTGCCTTTTTGTTTATTTATTTATTTATTTTTTGTTTTGTGATACTGGGGTTGAACCTAAGGCCTCATGCATGTCAGGCAAGTGCCTTACTACTGGGCTATATTCTCGACCCTTTTTATATTTTTAAATTTTGAGACAGGGTCTTGTTAAGTTGCCCAGGTGTCTCGATGGGCAAAAGTGTGACATCTGCAGTCGAGGGGAGAGATAAAGAATGTCCACATGCTTCTGCCCTTTTCAATGTTTTATTCACTCAAATCACTTAATACAATTTCACTGTATAGGTTTTTTTTAAAGAGTGAGAGAGAGAATTTTTTAATATTTATTTTTTAGTTTTCGGTGGACACAACATCTTTATTTTATTTTTTTATGTGGTGCTGAGGATCGAACCCAGTGCCCCGAGCATGCCAGGCAAGCGCACTACCATTTGAGCCACATCCCCAGCTCTCTATAGGTTCTTAATCAAGGAATGACAATCCTTACTGCTGGGCATTGCATTAGACATAATCAACTCAACTCTAAGCACTGCAATCACACTTAATCATGACAGACCTATTACAGACATTCCCTCTGCATGCTAATTGTAAGTGCTAGATTTAAAGTCTTAAGTCTTAGATCTTAAGTCCATCAGATGCACACTCACTCAGACCACAGCGACCAGGTCAGGAACAGATAGAGGCTTCTTCTAGGGTGGAGCTGTGGCTGCCTGAGGACACAGTTGTAAGAAGTTGCCCTTCTCACCAGGGTCAAGAGGCTGCTGCAGAGTTTGAGAGTGCAGAGGATAATACAGGGGATCAGGCAGATGATAAGAGTTGGAATGTCAGTCCAGGTCCTCATCAGGTTCTCTGGCCTATGTGCATCAGTATCAGGTGGCTTGAATGTCTGTTCATTTCCTCCAATATTTATATTAAATTTTGGAAGCTTCTGCGTGCCCTTTGGGTCCCTATTAGCTGCTACCAGGTTTCTTAGTGACAACTTACATCTTAAAGAAGGTATATGGTCTGGTGGTTTCTGCCCTGATACTTTTCTGAGTATCAGGTTATGACAAATGACATGTGACTTCACCCTGACTCTTACCAGGGTTGTGGAAAGTGACTTGCTTTTATCAGGCTATGCCTGATTGACATATTGAAGAGCTCTATAGCTTTTCTAGTGAGACTGCAGGTTTATTTTAAAATGGAGTTGCTTAGGCTAAGGCCTAAGGCCATCCTTACACCAGGCTGACCTCAAACTTGTAGTCCCCCTCCTTCAGTGGTTGGGATTACAGTTGTGTGCTACCACACCAGCTCCAAGTGTTTTTATGTAACTGTATTTTCTTTTCAACTACAATTCTGTCTCCAGAGTTCAGGGACAGAGTTACCTTGGTCCTTGGCAAATTTTCATGGGTACTTATACTGAGTTCTCCTCACAAAGGATGCTAACCTGTCATGTGGGTTGATATACAAAAGAAGAGAGAGTCACGAAGGGAAGATGAGTTTTGTTCTGCACTGTTCAGAGGCAGAAAAGTGGATTAATCAACCTCCCTGCCGAATATGACCCCCTGAGCCATCCTCATTAGCCATCTTCATTTCTCATTCTCCAAAGACCTTTGACTGAAATTCCTGTGCCTATTAGTTGGCTTGGAGCCCACCATTGTGCTTTTGTCACAGAGATAGTGAAGTACACACATCCAATGAGAAAAAGGGAGAAGCCCACTGATTATTCTCACCATTACAGGAAAGGGCTCATCTTTAGCTGGGTCCTGGGGATGTAAGGGGCTACAGAAGTTGTTCACATCCTTTATAGTCAGATTTCCATTTCTGTAACAAAATACCTGAGAAAACCAACTTAAAAAGAGGAAAAGTTTATTTTGGCTTATGGTTTCAATATTTAGTTGGTTCAATTATTTCTTGGCCTATGGCAAGGCAGAACATAATGGTGGGGAGTGCATAGTGAAGCGAAGCTGCTTACCTGATGGTTGCAAACAAAAAAGATAGGGGTAAGGAACTGGGGTTCCAATATCCCCTTCCAGGATACACAAGTGGCCTAACTTCCTTTCCCTATGCCCCGCCTCCTAAAGATTCCACCATCTCCAATAGTGCCACAGGCTGGTGAACAAGTCTCTGACATGTGGCTTTGGGGGGACATTTAAGATCCAAACCACAATCCCTTTAAAGAGTTCTATCCCAAAATATCAGCATTAGTCTTTCCGACTTCAGAGGAATTCCTCTGAAGTACAGAAGAAGTTAACATTCCCTTGTTAAATCAAACTAAAATTGGCCTGAGGAAGCTTCCATATAAGCCCTCACTTACCCAACTGCAACTTAATTTAGTGCATAAGTAAACTTAAGCAGGAGTAAACTTTTGTAACAAATAGTTAAGTCTCAGCCAGTCACAGCAGCCAAACTTTGATCAAGCACATGCAGCTAACTGTTCAAACAAAGCAGACTCAATTTGTAATCCATGGAGCAGTTTCTTTACCTCATTTCATTTTCTGTACCTCACTCTCCATTTTGCACATTGCAGCTGCAGAGTTCCTCTGAACCCATTCTGGTTAGGAGGACTGCCAAATTCTAGAAATGAAAATAAAAGCCAATCCAGATTCATAAAACTAGATTTATTGTAATTTTATCTTTTAATATTCTCTTGACATGCAAAGGTAGATGGAGTAGGGAACTTCAGCTCCACATAGAATGAGAATTGTAAAGCAGCCACCAGCTGAACACATGCCCTGTGAGAACAGTGCTCACATGAATCCTACCTGGAGGAAGAAAGTGGGCCAGTGCACCTTGATAGCTTGATTATGTTTTTTCAGAGGCCTGTCCAAATTTAGAGTTACATATAGGTTGAGAAGTTACAATGAGGAAAAATAAAGTGAGAATTTTCTTTTCTTTTCTTTCTTTCTCTTTTCTTTTCTTTCACAGGGTTTTACTTTGTTGTCCAGAATGACCTTGAACTCTGATGGCTTCTAAGTAGCCGAGACTACAGGTATGCCCACAGTTCCTGGCTTGGCTGTTTCTTAAAGATGGTGCTCCGCACCCATGGACATTCATACCTGTGCTTCCTTCCCCAGGATGTATCATTATATCATTCACACTTTGTCCTAGTTCATTTGGTGAACAAATATCACTTGTTTGCTCTGATAAGGGAAAATCATTTTAAGAAAAATTATTCAAAATTTCTAAAAAGGTAACAAAGTGGGCAATATATCCTTTCAAGTCGTATGGGAGCACTGACCTAATCAAGGATTGATTTTTTTTTTTACTGGAGTATGTTTTGACTTCTGTTTACTATCGCTTAAAAGTCCCAGACCTAGTGAACTTGCATATTTAAGTTCAGAAGTGTGAGGCAGGAGGATGGCAAGTTCAAGCCCAGCTTGGTCAACAAAACAAAAAGTGAAAAGGGCTGAGGAAGTAACTCAGTGGTAAAATGCCCCTGGGTTCAACTCAAGCATAACCAAAAAACCAAAAATTATGAAAAAAAAAAACCAAAGCAACTTGAGATCAGTTGATATGCTAAATTACTTACATTATATAACAAATTTTATTGTCAAATAAAAAGACTTTTAAACCTTGCCTACATTATAGTCTTTCCTGCATTATATTAATACAAATATTTCAAAAGTCGTATAATATTTCTAGAAATTTGTCAGTGCACATGCTGTGCATGAAATGCCCTGGTGTTCTTTTGCCTAATATTAGTAAACAATGTTATCAGTCATAAATCCTGTTACTATTTAAAGTATTGTCGTCACAGAAACAACCAAATTTCATTGTCAATTGCACTTATGTAACTTCCATCAGACCTTTAACCACAGTCATTTTAAGTCTTTTGTTATTCTCTAACAATTTTTGTTTTATTACCTCCCTAAAAGCATTATCATTCATCCAAAATCCAGACTTCTTGGCTTTGGTGATTAAAAAAAAGGACTATCTTAGAGATCCATGAAAAAGAACTATGCTAGATACAAGGGTATAAGTTTTTGATAGCATTCTTTAAATAACTTTGAGATCATATCATGTGACTGAGGAGGATTTCTAAAATTCTGGTGGAGAAGCTGATACATTCATAGAACCGCTAGACCAACAAAAAGCCATTCATTAAATGAGACTGAATGAACAGAAATGGAATTATTGAAGGTTTTTATAACTTTGTTGAAACATTGGTGGTTCTTTAACATTCTATTTTTCTAGATATATATTTTTGGCTGGAGTAAAATGGAATCTCAGTGTAGTTTTAATTTGCATTTCTCAAATTGCTAGAGATGATGAGCATATTTTTATATATTTGTTGGCCATTTGTATTTCTTCTTCTGTTCAGTTGCTTTGCCCATTTATTGATTGGGTTATTTATTTATTTATTTATTTGGTGTTAAGTATTTTTATTTGTATATCTGGGAGATTAATGCTCTATTGGAGGCACAAGTGTCAAAAATTTTCTCCCATTCTGAGGTTCTCTCTTCACATTCTTGATTGTTTCCTTTGCTGTGAAGAAGTTTTTAAGTTTGATATCATCCCATTTATTGATCCTTGATTTTACTTCTTGTGTTTTAAGAGTCTTATTGAGAAAGTCAGTTTCTAAGCTGATATGATGGAGAGTTGGGCCTACATTTTCTTCAGTTAGCTGCAGAGTCTCTGGTCTAATATCTAGGTCCTTGATCTACTTTGAGCTGTGTTTTGTGCAGGGTGAGAAATAGGGGTTTAAGTTTGCTACATTTGGATTTCCAGTTTTCCCAGCATCATTTGTTGAAGAGGCTATTTTTTTCTCCAATGTATGTTTATGGTGCCTTTGTCTAGTATGAGATAACTGTATTTGTGTGAATTCGTCTCTGTGTCTTCTATCCTATACCATTGGTCTTCATGTCTATTTTGGTGCCAATACCATGCTGTTTAAAAAAATTTATTGATTGATTCTAATTTGTTATATGTGACAGCAGAATGCATTTCAATTCATAGTACACATATAGAACATAATTTTTCATGTCTCTGGTTGTACACAAAGTAGAGTCACACCATTTGTGTTTTC
Organism: Marmota marmota marmota; assembly: GCF_001458135.2. NCBI lineage: Eukaryota > Metazoa > Chordata > Mammalia > Rodentia > Sciuridae > Marmota > Marmota marmota. The sequence continues at coordinate 492,691 of NW_025999875.1, forward strand.
ATACATGTAATGATGTCCATCTAATTCCACAGTCTTTCCTACCCCCTGCCCACTCCCTTCCCCTCCCTTCCCTTTGCCCTATCTAAAGTTCCTCCATTCTTCCCATGCTCCCCCCACCAATCCTCGTTATGAATCAGCATCCTCATATCAGAGAAAACATTTGGCATTTGGTTTTTTTGGATTGGTTTACTTCACTTAGCATAATATTCTCCAACTCCATCCATTTACCTGCAAATGCCATGATTTTATTCTCTTTTAATGCTGAACAAAATTCCATTGTGTATATATATATATCACAGTTTCTTTATCCATTTATCTATTGAAGGGCATCTAGGTTGGTTTCACAATTTAACTATTGTGAATTGTGCTTCTATAAACATTGATGTGGCTGCATTTCTATAGTATGCTGTTGTTAAGTCCTTTGGGTATAAACTGAGAAGTGGAATAGCTGGGTCAAATGGTGGTTCCATTCCAATTTTCCAAGGAACCTATTCTGCTTTTGTTACTATAGCTCTGTAGTATAATTTAAGGTCTGGTATTGTGATGCCTTCTGCTTTGTTTTTCTTGCTAAGGATTTCTTTGACTATTCTGGGCCTCTTATTTTTTCAAATAAATTTTATTTTCTATTTCTTTGAAGAACGTCATTGGGATTTTAATAGGAATTGCATTAAATCTGAATAATGCTTTTGTAGTATGCCCATTTTGACAATATTAATTCTGCTTATCCAAGAACATGGGAGCCGGGTGTGGTGGCACACACCTGTAATTTCCATGGCTTGGGAGGCTAAGGTAGGAAAAACAGGTTCAAAGCGAGACTCAACAAAAGTGAGGCACTAAGCAACGATGAGACCCTGTCTCCAAATAAAATACAAAATAGGGCTGGGGATGTGGCTCAGCTGGTCACATGCCCTGAGGTCAATCCCTGGTTAAAAAAAAAAAAAAAGAACATGAGAGATGTTTCCATCTTCTAAAGTATTCTTCAATTTATTTATTTATTTATTTATTTATTTATTTGTAGATTTCATTGTAGAGGTCTTTCACCTCTTTTGTTAGTTTGATTCTCAAGTATTTTATTTTTTCAAGGCTATTGTGAATGGGACAGTTTTCCTAATTTCTCTTTCAGTTGATTCATCCCTGATGTATAAGAACACAATTGATTTATAGATATTAATTTTATATCCTACTACTTTGCTGAATTCATTTATGAGTTCAAGAAGGTTTTCGGTGGAGTTTTTGGGTCTTCTAAATATAGAATAATGTTACTGGCAAATAGGGATCATTTGAGCTCTTCTTATCTGTATCCCTTTAATTTCTTTCTTCTAACTGTTCTGGCCAGAGTTTCAAGGACTATGTTGAATAGAAGTGGTAAAAGAGGGCATCCTTTTCTTGTTTCTGTTTTTAAAGGAAATACTTTCAATTTTTTTCCATTTAGCATGATGTTGACCTTGGGTTTAACATGCATAGCTTTTACAATATTGATATACGTGTCCCTACTTTTCTAGCGTTTTGAAAGTGAATGGTGCTGTGTTTTGTCAAATGCTTTCCTGTATCTATTGAGATAATTGTGATTATTGTCATTAAGTGTATTGATGTGGTTAATTACATCTATTGATTTCCATATGTTGAATCGACCTTCCATCCCAATAATGAATACAAGGAATTATCAGGATTTTTTTTTTTTTTTGCATTTGATAAGATTTGTTTTGTGTCCATTAGGTTCCCACCTTGACCCACTACCTCTGGCCATGGTTGCAATCTGGGCACCATTTGTTTAGGCTTCCTGGGTCTCAGGAAACTTTCCAGAGTGATCAGCCTCCTGCTGGCTGCTGCCATGATTGGGGATTGTCCTTGTTTTGCTACCAGTGACACAATCACCTTCCTGATGTGTCAGCCCCCTTCCAGTGGTATCCAGAATCCAGGAATGTACCTCTATGCTGCCAGGAATACAGGCAGGCAGCTTTCTACCTTGAAGGACTTCCTGCAGCAGGGATCCAGGTTCCTTCTCTTTCCTTTGCCCAGTACAAAAACTTCCTTTCTGCTTGGATCTGAGTTCTCACTTCCCACCACCATGCATCATGGGCATCCTCTCTATCTCTGCTTAGGCTCCTGCAGAGGCTGTGTGGCATACTGGCAATTGCTGGGGTGGCTCTGTTCCACCACACACCCCTTGTTTTCAGTGGGGTGAGGGCATTTCAGCAACTTTTGTATAGCAGTTATCACTCCACAAGTTTTTCCTAGACAGATTATTAAGAGATCTCACCACAGGGGTATTCCCTCTTCATTCAATTTCTTGCTGTCTAGAGGTGGGAAGATACTTTGCTGATTAAAGGGAAACTGGAGTACTGTGAGCTCCAGAAAATGACTCTAGAACATGATAGTGCTTTCTATCCATGATTTGGTTTGAATTGTTTTATCTCCTTCAATGACCCTGCTGTTTCTGTGGTGTATTAGTTTTGTCTGCCTCTCTTTCCAGCTATTGTTAAAGGAGTGAGTTTATGTGGTTTTCCTCTCCCTCTTTTTCTCTCTGTTGCCCTTCCCCCTTCTCCCAATCTGGTGTGGGTTCAGGTATAGGGAACTCTCCTTTATTTTCTATTCCAGTAACTGAACTTCAAGCCTCTACAAGTCTCAGATGGTTTAATTGTGCATCTTAAAGCATTTATTCTGCCACCCACACCTCAGGTCAGTCTTTCCTTCATTGCCTGTTTTCTGTGTTGTAGAGAGATTATAGATCACTTCTTAGCTTCACTCTGATAACTTCTCCAGAATTTTGAATATATTATTTTATTCCCTTATGGCTTGCAATGTTTCCAATGAGCAATCCTATAATAGTCTCATGGGAGTTCCCTTGTACATAACAAGTCAATTTTAACTTGCTGATCTCAAAATCATATCTTCGACTTTAGCTTTTGACAGTTTGGCTATGTTGTGGCTTCTACCATATCCCTTTGGATTCTTCTTATTTGGTGTCTTTGGGGCTTCCTGGATTTCTAATACCTTTCCAGGCTTGGAAACTTTATGCCATTATTTCCTTGAATACTTGTTTTTCTTTATGATCTCTTCCATCTTCCTTCCTCCTCCACCCCTTTTAGCATGACCATAATGTGTATATTACTTGGCTTGATAGTGTCCCATAAGTCCCTTAAACTCTCTTAACTATTTGGTTTTTTTTGTCCTGTTTCTCCTCTAGTGAATGATTTTAGTGACCCATATTCATGTTCACTGATCCTTTTTTATGCTGGCCTGCAGCTGAAATCCTGTGCTGCATTTTCTTTTTAAGTTAAGCTATAGTAGTCTTCAACTTTATGGTTTCTATTTAGTATTTTTTAATATTTCTACTTATTTTTTGAATTCTTAGGTTTTTGTTTATTTGCTTTGTTTTGTTTTGCTCTCCTGATTCTGAGGTGAGCATTATTATGATTATTTAAAAAAAATTCTCTAGATAAATCATATCTCCACTTGACTAGGGTTGCTTTATAGAGGATTTTCTTGTTCTGTTATTTGAAGTATATTTACTGTCTTGTAATTTTCTTTTTGCTCTCTGTGTTATTTTCTACATGTTAGATAAGAGAATTATCTTACTTTGTTTTGTCACACTAACCTTGTGTAAGAGAAGAATATCACTAGTCTATTTGATCAGAGATACTAAAGTACCTCTCAAGTATTTCTGTTTGTCCATACTGCTGTCTCTGTTTTCTGATGGCCCCTAGCAGATTAGAATGTATCATATTCTGTTATTGTTTCTTCTATTCATATAGTGAAGTTCAGGGTTGGCATTTATCTCCAACTCTTTCTATATCAATCCATTGAGATAATATGTGGCAAGTTCATACATTCATATTCAGGTCATAACCTCTGATAATGTTATAACCATTGGAAATGGGCTCATTACATATATACTTCTTTGTTTTCTGTGGTCCAGAGAGACTCAGGACTAAAGAGCCCCATCAACTTCAATATCTAAATGATTAACAATGCAATCCTATGGGTGGGAGGTATATAAGTTTTGGAACTTGGGTGTGTGGACAAACTCCATCTGGAAAATTATGTAGACATGGATTTATCATTGGAGTGAGCTGGGAGGAGGGAGGTTTGGTAAATAGTGAGGTCCTGCTCAGGTTGCATGAAGTCTACTATTTCTCTGTTCTATTGACTCCCTGATGCAAGTTAATTAGAAATTAGGCCATCAGGTAGCCACTGGAATTATGATCAGGGAAACTCCTTCCAGTGAGAAACATAAGGCTGTCCTTTTAAACCCCTCTTTTTTCACATCATGCAATGGGTATAGCTCCTAGAAATGTTATATGTCCATTTAAAACCACCTCTTTGTTTTGTGCTCTAGAGAGACCCACATGTCCTGGTTTCCTCTGTTCCCCAGAGTCAGAAAATTTAGGATGTAGTTCTGTGGGTAGGGGTTATAAAAATTAGGGTGTTCCATGTATTGAAAAACTCATTTCAGGAAGAAATGGTGGATCTGGAGTTATTGCTGTAATAAGCTATGATAAAAAGCTCAAGAAGTACCAATTTCTCACTCAGAATTGTAGAAGTCTGCTTGTCTGGTTATTACCCTAATGCAGGCTAGGTAGAAGCTTAGCTCTCAGCAACAGCAATTGGCAGAGTATGCTGGCAAATCCCTTCCAGGCAGAAACTGGCACTTTTGAGTTTTAGCCCCTTCTCTGCCCTGATTTCAGGTAATAAAGGAAAACACCTCATCGATAATATGGATAACATTTTAGTGGTCTGGATAGATCAAGCCAGTCCTTACATGGTCTTAAGTCAAAAGACTAAAGCATACAGAGGTCTAACTCACTTCAATTGTATTAAAACTGGGAGAGTGGAGGAAGCTTCAGAAGATCATGAAGTTTAAGGAAACAGGCCATTTCCACAACATGAAAGGACAAGATGAACAGTAAGTGCTGATAAAAACATTGTAGCAAGTTATCCAGAAAATTCAGATAAGATAATTGTAGGTGTACACACTAAGCAACAGATTTTCAATATAGACAAAATATCCGTCTATTGAAAAAAGATACCATTTAGGAATTTCATAGCTATAGAGAAGTCAATTCCTGACTTCAGAGCTTCAAAAGACAGGCTGGCTCTATTGTTATGGGCTAAAGTAGCTGATAATTTTAACTTGAAGCCAATATTCATTTACTATTCTGAAAATCCTAGAGCAGTTAACAATTATATTGAATCTACTTTTTCTGTGCTCTATGAAGGCACAACAAAGCCTGGACTATAATATGTCTGTTTACAACAGAGTTTACTATTCTTTCAAAATATTAAAAATTGCTTGTTTGTGACAAAAGAAACTAAAGAACGGGGCGAGGGGGCTCTTTGTTAGCTATTCTTTCAACAGAGGATAAATATCCAGAATATGTAAATAACTCAAAACACTTATGGCCAAAAAATAAATAAAGAGAACAAAAACGAATAACCCAATCAATAAATGGGAAAACTAACTGCTATGGATTGGATGTGAGGTGTCCCCCAAAAGCTCACATGTAAGATAATACAAGAGGGTTCAAAGGAGAAACTATTGGGTTGTGAGAGTCTTAACCCAAGCAGAGAATTAATCGCCTGATGGGATTAATTGAGTGGTAACTGAAGTCAGGTAGGGTATGGCTGGAGGAGGTGGGACATGAGGGACTTGGCTTTGGGGTACATATTTTGTATCTGGTCAGTGGAGACTTTCTCTCTGCTACCTAATCATCATGTGAGCTGCTTTCCTCTGCCACACTCTTCTGCCATGATGTTCAGCCTCTCCTCAGCCCTGGGGAGTGGAGCCACCAGTCTATAGACTGAGCTCTGAAATGATGAACTCTCAAATAAGCTTTTCCTCCCCTAAAATTGTTCTGGTCAAGTCTTTTATTACTCACAACAGAGAAAAAAAGCTGACTAAAACATGAAATAAACAGACACTTCTCAGTAAATACAGATGGTTGAGGCATGTAAAAATATATTCAACATCTTTACCAGTTAGGGAAATGCAAATAAAAACTAAACTGTGGTCTTATCTCACTCCAGTCAGAATGTCAATCATCAAGAATAAAAGTAATAATAAATGTTAGAGAGGATTTTGGGGGAAAGGATCACTCTTACACTATTGGTGGTGTTGTAAATTGGTACAAACACTGTGGAAATCACTATAGAAGTTCCTCCAAGGACTTGGTGTGGTATGACCATATCACTCTCCATATCATCTATATCACTCCTCAGTATTTACCTTTAAGAATTAGCATACTATAGTGACACATTCTGAATTTTTATAGTAGCACAATTAGCAATAGCCAAATTATTGAAACAGTCTAGGTTTCCATAAATGAATGGGTAGATAAAGAAAATGTGGTATAGTAACACAATGGAATTTTATTCAGCCATGAAGAAGAAAATGTATGGATCATTTGCAGGAAAATGTATGGAGCTTGAGAGCATTAAATTAAGTGAAACAAGCCAGGCTCAGAAACTCAAGTATCATTTTTTTATGTAGATGCTAGAGAGAACAAAGAAATAAAGAAAGGTATAGATTCTCATGAAAATGAAAGGGAGACCAGTACAGTAAAGGAAGGAAACCAGTATAGGGAAGAGGGAAGGAAAAGGGAAAGTACTGTGGAATGAAATTGACTAAATGATACTATTATACAAGAACATATAAAAATCCCACTATTATATATAATTGAATGCACCAATAAAAAAATGTTACCATGTTACATTCAAAAAATATCACTGTTTATTGAATGCATCTGGTCACCCAAGACCTTCAACTTAGATGTATAATGAGATAATTATTGTTTTTATGCTTGTGAACACAATATTCATTCTACAACCCTTGGATCAAGAAATAAATTCAATGTACGTGTATTGTTTAAGGATCATGAAACATAGCTGCCATATATAGTGATTCATCTGATGCATCTGGGCAAAGTACATTTAAATCTTTCTGGAAAGGATTCACCAGACTACATGCCATTAAGAACATTTATGATTCCTGAGAAAAGGTCAAAATATAAACATTAACACGAGTTTGGAAGAAGTTGACTCCCACCCTCATAAATGACTTTGAGGAGTTCAAGACTTCAGTAGAGAAAGTAGCTGATGCAATGGAAGGACTTTAATTAGAAAGGAGTGTGAAGATATGGCTGAATTGTTGCAATCTTACTACAAAAATTTCATTAGGTTAGGAGTTGCTTCTTAATGATACGTGAAGAAAGTGGCTTCTTGAGATGGAATTGGCTTCTGGTGAAGAAGCTTTGAAAGAGCCAGGCATGATGGCAGTCACTTGTAATCCCAGCGTCTCAGAGGGTGAGGCAGGAGGACTGGGAGTTCACAGCCAGCCTTAGTAAAGTGGCAAGGCCCTAAGCAACTTAGTGAGACCCTTTCTCTAAATAAAAAAATATAAAACAGGCTGTGGATGTGGCTCAGTGGTTAAATATCCCTGCCTTCAATCCTCTGCATCAAAAAAAAAAAAAAAGTCGTGAAAGGACTTGAAAGATAACACATTAACTGAGCTGGTAGGTTTTGAGAGAGTTGACTTCAGTTTTGAATTTCTACTGTGGGTAAAATGCTATCAGACAGGTTGCATACTATAGAGAAATCTTCAGCAAAGAATCAATTGATGTGGTAAACTTCACTGTGGACTTATTTTAAGAAATTGCTACAGATGCTACAGCCATCTACTGCCACCACCCCGATAAGTCAGCAGCCATCAACATCAAGGCATGATGCTTCACCAGCAAAAAAAAAAGATTATGATTTCTTAAAGGTTCAAGTGATTTTTAGCAATTTCTTAGCAATCAAATACTTTTTTACTCAAGTATTGCCCAGATGTTTTCAAGTATTACATTAGATATATGCTATTGCACAGTAAATAGACTACAGTTTAGTATAAGCATAACTTTTATATTTACTGCAAAAAAGACTTCATGTGACTTGATTTATTAAATTATTTGTTTTGTTGCAATAATCTAGAAGCAAACCACAATACCTATGAGGTATGCTGGTATAAAAAAGATCATCAGCAAATACTGTACCATCAAAAAGATGAAAGTGTGATTCACATTTACTGTCTCTTTAATCTTCCTTATGACAACAGAAGTGGGTCACTGTTCCTGACAATCTGATAAGGAGCTAGAGAGGATGTGACTCATCAAACTTTATTTGATGGAGTTATGACAAACTAAATTCAATGTTAGCCTTATTCCCTCCCCACCTCAAAGTAGCTATGACCCATGATTCCCATGTAGACAGATCAATCTCTCGTCATCAAGAAGCCATCATTGCTATCTTCTGGGAGGTTTTGGAATCCAAAGAGGAACCTTAGTAGCCTAAAGGAGAGTGTGAGGTGTCATTCTGAGGATTATTCATGGGGAAGAAGAGTGTGGTCATCTGTGGGGAGGTTCTTGGTCTGTGTTTGGGGATGTGGGGATCCTTTGAAAAGAGGCTTCTCTTCTGACCTCTGAGATGATTATGGGAGTCACATTTTCATTCTTATGGCTTACACATGATAAATGGCCTCAATAAACCTTTAAACTGAGTTGCCATGGTATAAATGAAGGACTGATTATTTACATTGAAAAAAGAGATGGTCCCACCCTCATAGTCTAGGAAGATACCCACTATTGTAAAGGGCATACAAAAGATACTGATTCTGTGGGTATTTAATGTAAAATGCTCATATTTACACTGTCCAAGGATCCAGATTCCATTTGGGGCAGACAAATTTAAGTCCTTTGCCTTCCTGGATTCATTATCCTGACATATCCCCATGAATCAATTTTCATTGTGTCCTACATCAACTTCCCAGTAGCACTTCCCTGTCTGAAAACACTGAGAAGCTACCACACATTTCCTCCTAAATCTCTTCTCTGTGAAAGGCACCTCCTGGGACATTTTCTTATATGTTACAGCTTTCAGATCAGAAATGTAGAGCTGTGGGTGAGCTGTGTCTGGGTCCAGAGTCACCTCCACTGTGATACAGGGGAGAGATAGAAAGAACACCTGTTAGTGGGGAGGTGACCTGAGCTAGTCCCAGAACTCACTTGCTTTCACTGCAGATTAGGTCAGGGTGGGTTCAGGGGAGGTGTCAGAGCCAGACTCCCTATTGGACATTGCCCCTCCTTGTCTGAACCCGCTGACAATCTGTAATTCCTGTTACAGCAGAGATGCTTAAAGAAAGACACACGCACACACACACACACATCCAGTAGAAATGAGCACCGTCTTTACTTTTTTCTCTCCTTCTTTTATACAGCATTGTTAATTAAAACAAGGGAAGGGCTGGGGATGTGGCTCAAGCGGTAGTGTGCTCGCCTGGCATGCGTGTGGCCCGGGTTCAATCCTCAGCACCACATACAAAAACAAAGATGTTGTGTCCGCCGAAAACTAAAAAATAAATACTAAAATTCTCTCTCTCTCTTTAAAAAAAAATAATAAAACCAGGGAAAAGAAAAAACATCCTTTCAGCAGCTTAATCCTTACAAGCATCGGTAAACATTCTCAGGAAAACTTTGTTTATGGTCACAGTGCTCCATATTTCTTATCAATTAACTTATTCCCAGGCAAACACACACACACATATATATAAATTTTACACTTGGCAGAACATTCTTTTCTCTTATCTTCTTAAGACAGCAACAAGGACACAGTTCAAAGAGTTTATACTTTCTCACAGAACTCCTTGTTTTGCTAAGCACAGCAAAACTTAACTGTTTGTGTGTGTGAACACACACCTCCTGCCCTTTCCTCCTTCACAGTGAAGTCTCTGTGCATTTTCAATGCTTGGCAAGCCCTAGCAGTGAGTTGGTGACTCCTGAATTTCACCCTATTTCTACCACTGTCTCTCCATACATGCCCATTATTTAACTTAGCGAGACTTTTTGTAACCCCACTATTCAGCTTCCTCCCATATATTAGTTTCTGTATAACTTTTATTTCTTTCCCCACCACCCAGACCCCAGGTCAGTCACTAGTGCCCTAAATTATCTGTAACTCTGCCTTTGACTGTCACCCTGGCTGCATCAGCCCCTGCATTATTTCTTCATAAACCTGAGCTGAGAAGTATGTCTATGGGAAGCTGCACCCTGTTGTGTATCCAAATTTATTGTCTGCAGTCTAAGTAGCTCCATATATGTCACTAGTCAGCTATCTTTCCCCACCCTCATAGTCTAGGAAGATACCAACTCTTGTAAGGGGTGTACAGGGGAAGATCATTCTTTTATGGGGATTTAATATGAAAAATGTATTATCTTCCTCCTTTTTAAGGACCCAATATCCCCTTCTGGGAGTTATAAGAAGTATTTTTGCCACCTAGGTGCGTTATCCTGACACACTCCCAAGAAGCAATTGTCACTGTATTCCACATCTACTTCCAAATAATGTTTCCCTGAATGGAAACCCTTAGAAACTTTCTCTTAGATCTCTTCTCTGTGTAGGGCACATTTTGGAAAGCTTTCTTATATGTTATGTTTTTCTGATCAGACATATAGAGCTGTGGTTGAGCTGTATCTGGGTCCAGAGTCACCTCCACTGTGATATGGCTGAGCAAAGAAATATAAGTTAGTGGGAAGAAGACTCCTCTCACTGTAGATTGGTTCAGAGTAGGTTCAGGTGAGGACCCAGAACCAGAATCCCTATTGGCCATTGCCCATCCAGCAATTTCTTCCTCTCCAGTGCAGCCCGCAATATTACCTCCTAATTCTATTTTTGCCCTTCCCTATAAGCGTCTTATTTATCTTTGTGAAATCTCAGTGCAGCCCCCAATATTACCTCCTAATTCTATTTTTGCCCTTCCCTATAAGCGTCTTATTTATCTTTGTGAAATCTCAAACAAATCCACTATTCAGTTCTCCCCTCACCATTTCCTGGCCCTAACTCAATTCTTTCTCCTGCTGCCTGGAATCTTGTCTATTCATCAATTACATCAATTCTCAATTCTTTTCTTTGCCTGAAAACTTCAAATTATGTCCCAATTCCTGCCCTCTCCCCTCCTCCACCTCTGTTTGAAGCTCACCTGGGGAAAGCTGCACTTTAACATGCATTGCAGCATCACAGATTAATCATCAGCAGATTGGGTGGGCTGCATATCTGACACCTGCTATACCCACTTGAGACTGAACTGTGACCAGCCCCCTATGGCATTGTTACCTGTATGTTTCTGGTATTTTCTCAATGCTGAAAACAGAATATATAAGTCAGTGATTACATGGAGAGCATGAAACAAGAGAAGGAGGAGCAACCAAGGGTGATCAACATTTATGGGCATCATGGGAACACCTGAGATCCAATGAAGGCTATGGGCTTTACTACTAAAGGTACTCCTTTTATATTAGTACACAACTTCAAGTTCCCCTTCACAAATTTGGCTCTGTGGGTTCTGATGAGCCTCGGGTTATGTGAATTTATAAGCTAGGGACTTGGAAGGAAAAGATGATTAGGGAAATGAGGGAGGACAGTAACAGCTTCTCTCATCTACCTGTGATTACTTCCTTCTTTGTTCTGGAAACAAAAAAGAGGAGAGGATGAAATTATAAAACAGGAATGAAGGGATAGTGTGGATGGAAGTCTCAGTATCTGGTGACATTCTTAGCTATTTTCCTGAAGTTTTTGTAACATAAAAATCAGTGTATTCCATGGTCAATGAAAGCCTGTATAAAGACTCAAAAGCATCAGGCCAGAGGAAATTGGGGTTTCTTTGCCATTCTGAGTTTGCATATCCTAGACAGCTCATGAAATCTACAGTTTCTCTCTGTAAAAAATGTACCAACATTTTAAAAAATTGGGCATTTTCCGACTCTGATGTACAGCTGTATGTATGATGAATGTCTCCGAAAAACAGTTGCATAGACTCTTAGATATATATCCCCATATACCCAACAGACAAATTTGTTAATGGATGGAGAGGGAAGTTGCTGCACAGCCTTGTCTTTCACATGCTTCCTTTCCAGACCAGAGCAAAGACAACGCAGACAGCTCAAACTATGGAACATAGAGGGACTTAGGAGAACAGTATACAGAAGGCTCAGAGCATGACAAGACACTTACCCAATTCTGCCAATATTTTCCCCAAAACAAAATTCAAAAGTGTGTAATGTATAAACAGAACTTTGGCTCCTTGCTTAATTGGGAAGATCTGTGAGCTGAAGTATAAGATTCTCCTAGAACTTTCCCATTGTGCCTATACCCACCATCCTTTCCCTGAATTTCTCTACCTGGAATATATCAAGAAGACAGCTGGAAGAGGGAAGTGGGATTATGGCAGAGAGCAGTATCACCCCTAAAGAGGAAGAATTGATTCTTATGGCTTAAATTTTATTGAGGCTGAATATTCTTTTATTTCATCAATCTCTTTATCCATATATATGGATAAAGAAGTATTTTTGACATTGAAATTTTTATTAGAGTCTTTCTGATATTCTTAGAAATTTGTATAAGCTTTAGAATAATGAAAATCATTCATCCTTTTATTTTTGTGCCTACTAAAGGAAGGGTCTGTTAGTGGCTGGCATTTTCCCAGGGAGCCATTGTCAGCCAGCCTGGGGGAAAATGAGGAATGTGGTCCCGGTGGCCCAAGTGATGGGTTTCTGAAGCCTGTAGATGGAAGAGCAGACTTGGTGGCACACAGGAGCATCCCTGGAACCATAAATAAAAGCTAAAGGCCCATGATTTTATCCTTCACTTACTTTTGGGAAAAGATATCCTCATTGCAATAATCCCAACACTTAAAATAGAGTAATCCCAATAAAATGAAAACCAGGTGCCAAGGTGAAGGTTGGAAAAATGTCTCTGAAAAACAGTTGCATAGACTCTTTAATAACTTCCGAACAATGAACGCAGTTTGATTCACTTTAAGGAATAGTATCATACCCTAAGATTAAAAGAACATTTTCCTATAATTACTTCCATAGTTCCAAAATATTGCATTTCTATATAAGTCTTGATCTATCTGAAGTCTTATTATATATACACTATAATTGAGGTTTAATTTTCTTCTAAATGAATAAAACTATAACAGCATCATTTATTGAAAACATATTTCTTTACATAATTATTTCACATAATTTCAATTATATATACATCAAGCTCCTGCTTAGGCTTGGATTCATTTTGAAGTTCTATGTTATATGCCATTGATCCACTTCTCTATCCATGGCAATTATTGAGATTGCCTTAATCATCAACAGCCCTGGGATACATCTTGGTATAAACTAGCCCAAGTTTCTTAATTTGATCATTCCTCACTGTGTCTGGCAATTTTTATTTTAGTACTGGGGCATGAACTCAACCATGAGCCCCTTCCCCAGCCTTATTTTGTATTTTATTTAGAGACAGGATCTCACTCAGTTACTTAGTACCTCACTTTTTCCCAAGGCTGGCTTTGAACTCATGATCCTCCTGCCTCAGCCTCTGGAGACACTGGGATTACAGGTGTGTTCCACCATGCCCGGCATGTTTGGCAATTCTTAACCATGTGTTCCACCACTTATGTTGTAGCACTATTCACAATAGCCAAGAAATTAAGTTAATGTAAATGATAAATGGATAAAGAAAATGTGATCTATACATATATGCGGGCAAGGAAAATGTGGTATATATATATTATATTATACACAAATACACATGATGGAACACTATTCAACCATTAAAAATGAAATATTGGTATTTGCAAGCACATCAAAGGGAGTGGAAAACATTATACTGAGTGAAATAAGCCAGGTATAAAAAGGAAAATATTTCAAGCTCCCACTTGTGTGTAGAATGCCAAACAGTTGTTCTTCTGCATTGAGATTTATGCAATTTAATGGACCAGGTATCTCTAACAATTTTATGAAGTGGCTTTCTCCAGAAGATGTGTCTTGGGGTGTTGTTAGTTGTATATGTAATACTGACTTGGATTCCAGCTGGGCCCCATAGTGTTGTCTCCCTATAGTTTCTTTGGTTGTAAATAATGACTTCAGATGCAGTGCAAACTGTATCAGAGTCACAAAGACCTATTGTTTCTGTATGTTACATGAAAGTGGGAGCACTTCAGGCAGGTATGGTGTAGACAGCGATGGTTTTGGGGAGCTATGCAACTACTTCTGAGAATGGGGACCTCCATTAGGTGCTATCTCTGCCATTAGCAAGGACCTCTTGCATTGGCAGCCACAGTGATGGTAAGGGGACTGAGGCACTTGTCCTCCGACCAGTCAGTGGTGCAAGCCCTATGTTACATGGGAAGACATAGTGGCAGAAACTGCAGCACCCACTGTGGCACTTGCACTCAGGCCTGACAGCAGCATGTGGCCGGGCAAGGTAGATGGGCATGGTGGTGGTGCAAACTGTGTAGGTGGGATGGCAGCAAGAACCATGGTGTTTCTCCCTTCTAGTGTCAAGGCATCCCCAGGAACAGGAAAGAAGCTGACACCAGACATAGTTCCCCTGGACCTTCTTTGGCTGAGTAACCCAGGAGTGCGTCAATGGCTGGAGAAGAGGCTTCTCTATCACAACTCCTTCAGCTGGAGAATGCATATTGGGGATGGGTTGACACCCAGAGTTGCTTAAGACCTCCTCAGTATGTGCCTATGGGTAGGGCAGAATTGGGAACCATGGTTTACTTCCCACCCTCCCAGTAATAAGTATGATCCCAGTACAGGGGAAAGGGTAGAAAAACCTCCTGGAAATATGCCATCAGTACTGGCACTCACATGAGTTCACAGGTGGCTAGTCATAACCTTGATGTCAGAGGAAGAGTGTCCTGATATCATTGAAAGAGCACACAAGAAATATGAAAAACAAAGGTGCTTCTAAAAGAACAAAATAACTCTCCAGCAGCAGATTATAAAGAAATTGGTATGAATGAAATACATAATAAAGAACAAAAAGAATGGTTTCTAAAACAGCTTAATGAGACCCAAGAGGATATATATAAGCAGTTAAATAAAATAAGGAATGCAACGCAGGATATAAATGAGAAATTCAGCAAAGAAATAGCATATTTTAAAAGGACCAAACAGAAATCTTTCAAAAGAAGAGTCAATAAGCTAGGTGTGGTGACTCATGCTTGTAATCTATTATATTATACACAATTACATATGATGGAACACTATGGGAGGCTGAGGCAGGAAAATTGCAAGTATGAGGCCAGCTTCAGCAATTTAGTAAGAACCTCAGCAATTTAGTGAGACCTTGTCTCAAAATGAACAGGAGAAAGGGAGACACCTAAAGTTGGCAAATTCAAGTGAGATTGGTCATCCCTAATCTCTACATAGCACAGAAAGAAGGCAGTGAAGGAACAGCTGACCAGTGAAGCAGGTGACACAGTTCATGATCTAAGATCCAATATTAGACAGTCTGAGACCTGGAGAAACTTGGCATTCAGTTACTGGAGCAGAAAATAAAGACAGAGTTTCTTAATTCCAAATTTGGACCAGAAGGAGGAAGGAGAAAAGCAATAGAGAGAAAAAGAGGGAGAGATAAATATAAACTCACTCCCTTAACAATATACAGAGAAAAAAAAAGCAAAACAAATTAAAATGCAGCTGGAGCAATGGATCAATGGATCGTTGAAGGACATCAAGCAGTTTAACCAAAGTCATGGACAGAAAGCATGACAGTTATTTTGTGAAGCTTACAGCTGGTCAGATACTCAAGAGGAAATTAAATAAATACCTCCCCACTTCCAGATATCAACAAATTCAACCAGAGGGAATATTACTGAAATACAATGTTTCAGTAATATGTCTAGAAGAAACCTGTAGAGGTCTAGCTACTAGCCAAACTTACTGAAGCCCTCTCCTCCTCATGATGAAAAGGGAAGTGGAGTGAAGTATACCTGCACTTGGAAGGCTAGTTTACCCCAGCATTCCACAATAGCCTATGCAAGAGCCTTCAGAGAGAGGAACAAATGACCACTATTCATGGTGGCAGGAAGTAAGGGCTCAGATCCAATTAGACTTGCTATCCAGTCTTAATTCTAGGTAGCAGAGAGAAACGGCATCTGGACTCTTGGCTGCAGTGGAAGTGAGGGGCTGTGGGGGAAGTGGCACCCATGGTTCATAAACCTGGGCACTGGAAGCTAGAATCCAGGTGAACTGGCTGTCTCTTTACCTGGTAGTAGGGACAGTGTTTTGGTGAGCTGTATCAGGCAGGGGGATGCTTCTATACCACAAACCACCCATAGAAAGTCTACAACCACAGGTCCTGTGCTTGCAGACAACCACAAGCCTCTACGCTACTTTGAAAAAGACCATACTAAGGGAAGCAGCAGGTTAAAGCTTACTTGTTATGTACAAGAGAACTACCATAAGACTATTACTGGATTACTCAGTGGAAACCTTGCAGGACATAAGGGAGTGAAATCATATATTCAGAATTCTGGAGAAGTTAGCAGAGTGAAGCTAGACAGTGAACTATAATCTCTCTCCAACACAGGAAGGAGGCAGTGAAGAAACAACTGACCCGAGATGTAGAAGGCAGAGTAAATGCTTTAAGATCCAATATCACACCATCTGAGACCTGTAAAGATTTGACGTTCAGTTAATGAAATAGAAAATAAAGGCAGAGTTCTCAATCCCTGAACCCAGACAAGGATGGGAGAAGGGAGAGTGGCAACAGAGAGAGAAAGGAGGAAAGGAAAAATCACATAAGCTCACTCCCTTAGCAAGAGCTGAAAAGAAAAGCAGACAAAATTAATATATAACAGAAACAGCAGCGTCATTGAAGGGGATAAAGTAGTTCAAAACCAAATAGTAGAAAGAAAGAACTACCACATTCTGCAGCCATTTTGTGGAGCAGTCCAGTTTCCCTTTAAATCAACAGAGCATCTTCCCACCTCTAGACAGCAAGAAACTGAATGAAGAAGGAATACCCCTGCAGTGAGATCTCTTAAGAAAAAAAAAAACAAAACTTGTAGATGGATAGCTACTATCCAAAAGTTGCTGGAACCCCGCCCCCCCCCCACACACACTGAAACAAGGGGTGAGGGATGGAGCAGAGCCACCCCAGCAAATGCTAGTTTAGCCCAGCTCTCCACACAGCCTCTGAAGGAGCCAGGCAGAGACAGAGCCGATGCCCATAAAACATGGTGGTGGGAAGTGAGAACTCAGATCCAGGCAAGAAGGCAGGGTTCATGTACAAACACAAGAATAGGATCCTACTTAGAATAAGTTATACTCCATATATGTATAATATGTCAAAATACACTCTACTGTCATATATATCTGAAAAGAACAAATAAAAAATAAAAATAGGGCTGGCATTGTAGCTCAGTGATGGAGCACTGGCCTCACATGTGTGAGGCACTGGGTTCAATCTTTAGCACCACATAAAAAAATAAACAAGTAAAATAAAGATATTGTGTCCATCTACAACTACAAAAATTTTAAAAATAAAATAAAATAATAAAATTTTTAAAAAAGAAAATTTCAGACCAATATCTGTGATGAACATAGATGCAAAAAAATCTTAATAAAATATTTACACAATAGATTAAAAAGATAATGCACCATGATCAAATGGGGTTCATCCCAGGGATGTAAGCTTGGTTCAACATATGGAAATCAATAAATGTAATTCATCACTTAAAGACAAGAATCACATGATTCTCTCAATAGAAGCAGAAAAAGCATTTGACAAAATTCAGCATTCATTCATGCTCAAAACATGGTAGGCCTAGTAGGAACATACCTCAACATTTTAAAAGCTATATATCTTAAAACAAAGGCCAACATCATTCTAAATGGAAAAAAATCAAAAGCATTCCCTCTAAAAAGTAGAACAAGACAGGAATGCCCTCTTTCACCACTCCTATTCAACATAGTCCTTGAAATCCTACCCAGAGCAATTAGACAAAAGAAAGAAATTAAAAGGATATGAATAGAAAAAGAAGAGCTCATACTAACCTTATTTGCCAATGACATGATTTTACAATTAGGAGACCCAAAGACTGCATCAGAAAACTTCTAGAACCCATAAATGAATTCAGCAAAGTAGCAAATTAATTCCTATAAGTCAAATGTGTTCCTATACATCAGTGATGAATCCACTGAAAGAGAAATAAGTAAAACTATCCCATTCACAATAGCCTCAAAAAATAAAATATTTAGGAATCAATCTAACAAAAGAGATGAATGAACTTTACAGTTAAAACTACAGAACACTAAAGAAAGAAATTGAAGAGGACCTTAGAAGATGGAAAGATGTCTCATGTTCTTGGTAAGGCAGAACTAATATTGTCAAAGTGACCATACTACCAAAAGCACTACACAGATTGATGCAATTCCTACTAAAATTCCAATGGCATTTTTAGAAATAAAAAAAGGCAGTCATGAAATTTATTTGGAAAAATAAGAGGCTTAGAATAGACAAAGCAATTCTTATTTAGAAAAGTGAAGTAAAAAACATCACAATACCAAACCTTAAATTACACTACAGAGTTATAGTAACAAAAATAGCATGGTATTAGCACCATAACAAACATGAAGCCCAACAGAACAGAACAGAAGACACAGAGACAAGCCCACATAAATACAGTTATCTCATACTAGATAAAGGCACTATAAATATACATTGGAGAAAAAATAGCCTCTACAACAAATAATGCTGGGGAAACTGGAAATCCATTTGTATCAAAAATGAAATTAAACACAAAACTTAACTCAAAGTGCATCAAGGACTTAGGCATTAGACTAGAGACCCTGCACTGAATAGAAGAAAATGTAGGCCCAAATCTACATCATGTTGGCTAGCAACTGACTTCCTTAACAAGAGTCCTAAAGTACAAGAAGTAAAATCAAGAATAAATAAATGGGACAGAATCAAACTAAAAAGTTTGTTCACAGCAAAGAAAACCATCAAGAATGTAAAATGGCCTACAGATGGGAGAAAATCTTTGCCATCTGTAACTCAGATAGAGCATTAATCTCCAGGATATACAAAGAACTCCAAAAATTTAAAACGAAAAAAACCCAAATAACCCAATAAATAAATTGGCAAAGAAACTGAAAAAACACTTCATGGAAGAAAAAATACTAATGGTCAAAAAATATATGAAAAAATGAACATCTCTAGCAATTTGAGAAATGCAAATTAAAACTACACTGATTCTATCTCACTCCGGTCAGAGTGGCAATTATCAAGAACACAAGTAACAATAAATGCTATTGAGGATGTGAGGGAAATGTTCACTTATACATTGCTGGAGGGACTGAAAACTGGTACAATCACTCTGGAAAGCAGTATCGAGATTCCTCAGAAAACTTATAATGGAACCACCATTTGACCCAATTATTTCACTCCTTGGTGTATACCCAAAGAACTTTAAATCAGCATTCTACAGTGATGCAGCTACATTAATATTTATATAAGCTCAATTCACAATAGCTAAGCTATGGAACTAATCTAGACACCCTTCAATATGTGAGTGGATAAAGAAAATGTGGTATAGACACACAATGGAATATTATGCAGCCATAAATAAGAATAAAATCATTGCATTTGCTGGTAAATAGACAGAACTGGGGAATATCATGCTAAGTGAAATAAGTCAATCCCCCCCCCCAAACCAAAGGCCAAATATTCTCTGATATGTGGATACTAAAACGCAATGAGTGGGTATAGAATAGAAGTCCAATGAATGAGACAAAAAGGAATATATGAAGTGGAGGGGGATGGAAATAGAAAAGTCAGTAGAATGAATTAGATACACTTTTCTATGTTGATGTATCAATATGCAACCAGTGAAACTCCACATCGTGTACAACTTCAAGAATGAAATCCTAATTAGAATAAATTATACTCCATATAATATGTCAAAATACACTCTTCTATCATGAATACCAAGAATTAACAAATAAGACAATAAATAAAATAATGGTGGCAACAACATTGCCTTTAAAAATAAAAATGAATAACAAAAAATAAATAAAAAGGACACTGCTGGGTTGATCCAGAAGGTGTGCTCCACCATGTCCTCATATGGAAAAGACATCTTGTGTTCTTCCATTGTCCATGGAGAGCCAAATAGGGATAATTTGACATCATGTTAGTGTGGCCAGCTGTGTGGGGGAGCAAGTCCAGGAGATGAGACCTGGGAAATCTAAGCTGGGTCTGAAAAACAGACCTGCAAGATGACTGCTTCATGACCCCTAGTGTGCTTAGGAGAGGAGGAGAAAGTCAGGCATGGAAGATGTTTCACACGGGAGAATATGGGTGATAGAGACCCTAGAGAGACTAGTTCCCTTCCCCCTTTAAGTCTGGCAGCTCAAGGAACAGCTGAGGTGGGACAGAAATTTTAACAGGGGGGCAGGTGTGACTATGCTTAGGAGCAGTCCAGGAGGCCAGGAAGAGCAAGGTTCATGAGCAACAGAGGGGGCAAAGGATTGGCTCCTCCACCATATTAATGTAACCTAGGGGAGACTCCTGTCATGCAGTCTCCCTGTGTGGATAGCCAGCTGCTGGGCCTTAGAGTTGTGCTGATTTAATCTTTAGGCCAATGGCCATCCAACAAAGAATGCTGGGCCTGACTAGACCTAAGCCATACCTGTAGGAGCTCTGCCTATAGGAGCTTCTTTCACAGAACTCTACAGAGACCTCACCAGATAGTAGACCTGAGGACACTCTCCAACCCACTCTGCCTCATACTGCCAAGAAGAGAAGCTAAGACCTCATGAACTCCAACTGGCAACTTGATGAGCAACACAGAAAGAGGAAGAATTTCACTGCCTGTGACCACTACTTTTGAATGATACATACCACAAGAAGAAAGAGAAATAAAGACATTTGGGAACAGACAACAAACATATTCTTCTTGATAATTTTTGACCACTGCAATGAAAACAAGTCCTTAATTTTTCATCAAGAATCTCTTTTTTCTTTTCCTTTTGCTCTCTCTTTGTGTATGTGCTGAAAATGATTCATGGACATTTATGCATATACATATTTGTCTCTCTTTTCTCATTTCCAGCATATTTTGAACATAGTTATTTTTCATGGCTTTGTCTTTTGAGGACTAAGGATTTTGGATTACTATATTTTTGCTCTGTTTTGTTTTGTTTTTCACTTGTCTTTTTCCTCTTGATTCTCTTTCTCTCTTTTCTTTTGCTAGCAGACAAATTCTATTGTTCTCTCTTCACTCTTCCTTTATTTTTTTATTTCTATTTTTTCTCTTACTCCCTCACTGTCGTCACATCCTAAATCTCTTCTGCATTCTCCTTGTTTACCTTTTGAAATTGCAAACAATTTTGCAAACTTATTGTTTTTACTGTTGGTAATTGCTTACCATACAATTTCTGATTATTGTTCCAGTCAAAATTGTAGATGTCATAGTAGGAAGTAAATATTTAGTTTAATACTGTATACTGTTTGCATTGGTTATTGTTATTGTTTCCTTCTAATTGTGAAGTACTAGAAACTTTCAAGATCACTATAAGCTCATAGGGTAGAAAGTCTTCTGCCTCAGATCATACTGTTAGATGAGTAGACACACAAACAACATGAAAAGCAAGTGAAAAAAACTGCCCCAAGCAAATCAAAATACTTCAATAACAGAATTCCATCAATACCACAATGGAAGACATGTCAGAGAAGTTTAGAATACATAAACTGATCTGCAAGGTAAAGTATGAGTAAAGAGTAAAATAAGAGAGAAGGTACAGGATATGAAAGATTACTTCAAAAAAGAGATAGAGATTCTGGGAAAAAAATCAAGTAGAAATCCTTGAAATGAAGGAATCAATAAACCAAAATAAAAATTCAGTGGAAAGCATCACTAACAGACTAGACTACTTGAAAGACATAGAAATCAATGAAGACAAAATATATCATCTTGAGAATAAAGTTGGCCATGGAGAAAAGATGTTAAGATATCATGAACAGAACTTTCAAGAAATTTGGGATAACATGGAAAGACCAAATTTAAGATTGATCAAGACAAATGAAGGCTTGGAGATACAAACCAGAGGAATGCATAATGTTTTGAATAAAATAATATCAGAAAAGTTCCCAAGCCTTAATAAATAAAAAGGAAAATCAAATAGAGGAGGTATATAGATCCCCAATATACAAAATTACAAGAGACCCACATCAACCAAGGCACATCATTATAAAAATGCCTAAAATACAAAGTAAAGATAAAATTTTAAATGCTGCCAGAGAAAAACAACAGGTCACATTTAGAGGGAAATTAATCCAGATCTCAGCTGATTTCTCAACCCAGACTCTCAAAGCTAGGAGGTCTTAGAATAATATATACCAAGATCTGAAAGAAAATGGATGCCAACCAAGAATACTATACTCAACAAAGTTAAGCATCAGAATTGACAATGAAATAAAAACCTTCCATGATAAACAAAAGTTATTCACAACTAGAAAGCATGCATGACAAAACATACTCAATAAAATATTTTATGAAGAAGAAATAAAAAATAAAAGTGAAAAACTATAAAGGAAGAAATTATGCTAAAAGAATAGATGATCAAAGGAGAAACTAATTCAAATTAAAAACCAGAAATAAATTTAAATGATGGAATACAAATCATTTCTCAATAATAACACTGAATATATATGAACTAAACTCATCAATCAAAAGACATAGACTGGCAGGTTGTATTAAAAAACAATACCCAACAATATGCTGTCTCCAACAGCCTCACCTCATAGGCAAAGACATCCACAGACTAAAGGTAAAAGGCTGGGAAAAAATGTATCATTCACATAGATTTCATAAACAAGCAGGGTTTTTTATCCTCATAGCAGATAAAGTGAACTTAAAGCCAAGTTAATTAGAAGACCAAGAAGTTCGTTTAATACTGCTTAAGGGAACCATACAACAAGAAATAACTGTCATCAGTATTTATGCCCCCCAATGGATAACCTACACATACCTAGATTTATAGATTTTTCTACCCTATGAACTTATTGTGTCCCTGAAAGTTTCCAGTACCTCACAGTTCAGGAGGAGACAAATGATAACAACCAATGCAAATGATGTACAGCATTAAACCAACTAGTTTCTACTATGACATTTACAATGTTAATTGTCACTATAAACAGAAATGATGTGATCAATTATTGCCCATAGTAAAAACATTAAGTTTGTAAAAGGGTTTGTGATTTTAAATGGTGAACCAGGAGAGAAGAGATGAGATATAGGATGTGAAGATTATGAGGGAGGACAGAAAATATTTTAGAAATTTTAAATATTAAAAAAAAGGAAGAGTAAAAGAGAGAACAAAGAGTTTGGCTATTAGCAGAAGGAAAAAAGAATCAAGGGAAATAGATAAGTGAGAAGACAAATATATATAAAATAAAAATTAAAATATTAAGAAGTAAAAATTAAAAAAATAAAATTTTAAAATAAAAAATAAAAGAATATTGGGGCTGGAGATGTGGCTCAAGCGGTAGCGTGCTCACCTGGCATGTGTGCGGCCCGGGTTAGATCCTCAGTACCACATACAAACAAAGATGTTGTGTCCGCTGAAAACACTAAAAAAAAAAAAAAAAAAATTAAAAAAATTCTCTCTCTCTCTCTCTCTCTCTCTCTCTCTTAAAAAAATAAAAATAAAAGAATACAAAATAAAACAGAAATATACTAATCAAACATCCTAGCCCTCAATATACTAAGCCATGAAAAGTAACTTCCTTCAAAAAACGCTAGAAAGGAGGGGGAAAAAGACACATATGTATATGTATCATGTCCATGAATCATTCAGATCACAATGAAACAGAGAAAGGGGAAAAAAGATCTCAATGAAAAGTCAAAGAATTGTTTCTAATGGTGCTTTTTAAAATTCTTGGCTTCCCTTCTCCACAGTGTTAGGTGGAGTGGGTTGGAGTGTGATGTCTGCTCCACCTTCAGGATGGGGTCAGTAGAGTGTGAGAGGAGATCCCATAGGCAGAGTTCCTGGAGGTGTGGTTTGGGCCTAGGTAGGTTCCAGGTTCTTGGAATGGTGATTGGTCTGAAACTTTTCAATCAGCACACATTCAGGGCCCAGCAGTTGCTCTCCACACTGGGAGACTGCACCCCGGAATCTCCCCTAGGTTCCACTCATGCAGTGAAGGAGCCAATCCTTTGTCCTTTCCATCATCTGCAGATCTCACATTTCCTAGTCTCTTGGATTCAGGCTCCAAACTCAATCCTGCCCTTGTAAATTCATGTATTCCCCTGTGTAAACCCTTCTCCAAGCTTGATTTTCTCCAGGTCACTTAGGCATTCTCTAGGTCATGTGGTATGGTTTTGCCAGGCCTATATTTGGGGCCCAACTTGGGTTTGCCAGGAATGGGCTCCCCCAGCTGCTGGCTCCCATGGTGCAGCTGCAAAATGTCTCTGTCCTCTCTGGGCTGCCAGGACAGGTATGGCTTCTTTCCCACACAAGGATATTGTGCAACACACCTTTCTGGTTAGTCCAGCTGTGTCTTTGATCGCTGATCTCTCCATACCCAAACATTGAACAGGCCTCCTAAAACCATGGGTTCCTTTAAATTCCTCATCCCTCCACTTTGCTCATTCATGGAGGGCTGATTTGACTGGCAACAGCAACAGCAATAGCAATGCAGAGTTCTTCTTATTCTATTATATCCAACCTCCTGAGTCCTTAATCTGCCTTCAATGTCCAGTATTAACTCCCAGGAAAGCCCTTTCACCTTTCTCAACCACTTTGCTGAGAAGCTGCCTGTCTGTTTTTTTGGTCTCAAAACAAAAGAGAGCAGAGCAGCCAGAAAGCAACCTCCTCTATTCCATCATCTTAAAGCTCTCCTCTTTTTCTTTTGTATAGTATCATAGATACTAATGTATCTATGATGGTATGCCTTTGGTTACTATTTGTCTATTCTTCCCCCCAGTTCTCTTCAGTAGAGCACTTGCCTGACATGTGTGAGGCACTGGGTTCAATTCTTAGCACCGCATACAAATAAATAAATAAAATAAAGGTTCATCAGCATCTAAAACAAAATATTGCACATTATTAGATTTTTCTCCTACATTGATTTAAAATTTAAAAAAATTTTTTTTAAAAAAAATCAATCTACAATCTTTCTCTTTTAACTGACAAATTAGGATGTTTTACATAGTAATTACTGACATATTTGGATCTACATGAATTAACCTATTCTTTTAAAATCTTCATGAAAATTTCTACATTTTAAATTTTATTCAGTTTCATAAGGCAATGACAATATATTTTCTTTAAAATTAATAAACTTATTAAAAGTAAACTTTTCCCCTTTTTCCTAGAGTTAATGCAAATTCTTAAGTTTTTTTAAGAGTTGAATTTGGAGGGGTGCCCCATATACTGATCATGTAGCAAAGAAAATACTTAATCCAACTTCTCTGGAATTGTAAACAAGTCTGTTTCTACCTGTTGTTGTTGTTATGTTGAAATTATTGTTCAATTCTGGGGATTGATCCAAGAGATACATGCTAAGAAGGCACTAAACCACTAAGCTATGGCCCTGGTCCTTTTCTTATTTTGAGACAGTCTCACTAAGTTGCCCAGGGTGGCCTCAGAATTGAAATTCTCTTTGCTCAGCCCCCTAGGAAGTTGGGATTACAGGTGTGTGCCACTGTGCCCAGTAATTATTTTATTGTTTATATCACATTAACCTTGACTTTCAAAATGAATTATTAAACGGATCAATATTAAACAAGAATTAGAAACAGAAAGGCTCCTAGTCTCCCTCTGGGTTACCCAAGCATGCACCCCTACTCCTCTTTCTCC
Organism: Marmota marmota marmota; assembly: GCF_001458135.2. Classification (NCBI taxonomy): domain Eukaryota; kingdom Metazoa; phylum Chordata; class Mammalia; order Rodentia; family Sciuridae; genus Marmota; species Marmota marmota. The sequence continues at coordinate 518,379 of NW_025999875.1, forward strand.
TCCCTACTCACCTCTTATCCATACTCTGGATTCCAACTCTTGGCTCAGGTCAGGGTCAGGGTGCTGAATGGAGCATGATATGCTTCCAACATTCTCTTGGACTACAGATGAGGAGTTGACATCAAATGGGCTATGTCTGTCTGCAGTTACCTTGGAATCTGAAGATAAATCATGTCCCAGCAGGCCTTTCCACTTCACTGTGGGCTGGGATAACCAACCTGAGGATAGTAGCTGAATGCCTCCATTAACAAATCCCATTATAGAAACGAGAGAACCTGAGCCCAGTGCTGGGGAGAAAAGAAGGAAAAGATTAAAATGAAGATAATATCCCAAGGCCATAACTGTTCTAATCCAGGTCCATCAATTCCATAGTCATAACTCACCCCCCTATTTTTGTCTTGCATATACATACACTTACAACACACCTGCAAACACCTATGTGGCATTTATTAATACCACATATGAATATTAATTTATTACATGATTAGGTATTTCTAAGCATTAAATATGAATATGTGAATAAGATAGAGATAGATCCTTCTAATGAGGAAATTTTCAGAAGGTCAACTGAAGTGGAGAAAGCTAAGCTGTCATGTCTTCCAGTAGCTCATTAAAGCAAAAATGAGTCAAAATAAAAATAACAGTGCAGTGATGCCTTTAATCATTTACTGTCATAGTATAAGAAAAAAAGCTAAAACTAAGAACTTGCCAACTCCCCATTCCCTTTTCTTCCATGAAATGGCAGGCTGGTCCAGGATCAAGTGCACCAATGCAGGCAACAATTGTGTTACTACTAAAAGAGCCCCAAACAAAGGGACAAGCAGTTTTATGAATTCTGATTTTGTGAACGGGACATGGGGGAAGGCTAGAAAACAGAAATATGGAAATCACTGAAAAAGACTTATGGAAATAGAAAGACTGTGTAGATAAACAAAGCTAATGTCAAATGTTTCAAAGTACTAGTAAAATAAATAGATAACTTTATTGCTATAAAAAAGTGGCATAATTAAACACTGTAGGAAGCAACAAAGGATAGAGAAATCACAGGATACTAATTGGAGAGGGAAAAGTGTCTTCAAGTACGCAGTCCCTGCCCTCATAAGAAGTCCTCCACAAAGGCACCTAAAAAAAACTTCTGTCCAAGCCCTCAAATAAAACGACCTAAGAACAAAGGCAGCCAGACTAGGAATGAAAATATGTGCAAGAGCATGAGACAATGGGAAGGTCTGAATCCTTGATTACATCTCCAGGGAATGCATGCATTTTCTGTGCACCAAGTCTGAGTATGGGGAGAACAGCTTATTCTCATGAGGCTTGTCAGACAAGGCATTTGTAATGGCCTATGGTCAGACATCAAAAAACACATGTAGGATTTAACCAAGAGGTGGACTTTCAATAACTCACTGACAATACAGAATAAAATAAGTAATATATTTCATTGAAAGAAAAAAATAAATACATTTCATTGGGAAAAGTACAGCTATTGAAGAGCATGGTCAAACTATCACAAAAGAGAGAATGATTAAATGTCAAGTGAGTCCCCACTGGAGGTGACATTTGCTCAGACGAATAAGAGTTTATTAGGTTTAAGCAGATTCTGAGGAAGTTTAGCTAGACCTGTCTTTCAGACTTAGGACTTGAGCAACAAAAAGGAGCATTCTTCACATGAGTGATCATAATCTGATGACTTGATCATGCCTATATCTTGCAACAAATAGAACTCAATCATCTGTGTGCTGTTCTTTGCCATTTCCCAGGATTCAGACAAGTGCATGAAGCCTTATGTTTGGTGAGTCAACAGCTTAAATAAGGATTTATGGTATGAAGGCTCAAAGGGTAGGTCTGGATAAAATAACATAAATATGTCTCTTCCTACTAAAGATAATTTAAACCCCTGGAAACACAACAACTGGCAACCATGGAAGAACTTTGAATGGTGGAAAGAGGAAGCTAGACACATTAGAGACTCAGGAACTAAAGTGACAACACAGCAGTAAAGCATCTTATACCTAACCCATGAACAGAAAGTAGGCTCACTTCTTCACCAGATCACTGACAATGCCAGGTGAACCCAGAAACTCCTGAAAAAGGATAAGGATTGCACAGAAGCCAAGCTGACAAGAGGCCAGGTGAAGTGCTCTTTGTCCATTTGGATCATAAACTCTTCCCTCACCTAGGGACACCAGGGCAGCTGAGCTAATAAAGCAGCTCAAACAAAAAGTACAAAAGATCATCAGAAGGCCCCATATCATCAAATAAATCAGGTAGATCAAAATGGCACAGCAAAACCTCCAAAAATAAAATTTTTTTGTGGAACCACAACTGGCAACAATTCAGGTAACAAAAAACCTGAGCACTAAACCTAAACAAGATGAGTGACAACAAAAATAGAAGTTTAAAAGCTTTAAATGATATCCAAAGTCTCAATAAAATAGCCAGCATGTATCAGCTTCAGTTGAAAATTACTCACATGAAGAACAAAGAAAATGTCATCCTTAGTGAGAATAGACCATTAATTGATACCAATATCAACAGAGGAAAATATTGGAATTATTAACAGAAAATTCAAATAGCTATAATAGACATGTCTCAAAAGCAATTAGAAGTTTTATTTTAAAAAATGAAAAATAACCTCCCATGTTCATGGATAGGTAGAATTAATATTAATAAAAAGGCCATACTCTCAAAAGCAATATACAGATTCAATGAAATCCCCATCAAAATTACCAATGACATTCTTCATACAACTATGCCTTACATGCAATGACACTGCAAATGACCTGGGTCATGCCATGCATCATTCTTACTTAGCAACGGCCCTCAGCACAACTAGAAAAAAACAGTCTAAAATTCATTTGGAATAATTAAATACCTATAATAGCCAAAGCAATTCTAAACCAAAGAGGGGGAAAAAGCAATACTGGAGACATTACAATACCTGACTTCAAATTATACTACAGAGCTATAATAACAAAAACTGCACAGCAATGGCATAAAAACAGACACAAAGACCAACAGTACAGAAGACACAGACAAATCCACACATCTACAATCATCTGATTCTTGACAAAGGTGCCAAAAACATATATTGGAGGAAAAAAAACAGCATTTTAAACAAATGGTGTTGGGAAAATTGGTTATCCATATGTAGAAGAATGAAACTAGACTCTTTATCTCTCACCCTTTATCTCACACAAAACTCAGCTCAAAAAATGATCAAAGATCTGATAAGTAGACCAGAAACTATGCAACTCCTAGAAGAAAAAGTAGTGTCAACACTCTAATATGTAGGCACGGGCAATCACTTTTTCAATAGGATGCTTAAAGCTCAGGAAACATGCCAATAGTTAAAAATAGAATGGCATCAGATTTAAAAGCTTCTGCATATCAAAGGAAACAATTAAGAATGTGTTGTGAGGACCCACAGAAGGAGAAAAATCTCTGCAAACTACTCTTCTGACAAAGAATTCATATCTAGAATGTATAAAGAGCTCAAAAAACTTTACACAAGAAAATTTAAGTAATCTAATTAACAAATGGGCACACGAATGAGATAGACACTCCTCAAAAAAAGAAATACAAATGACCAAGAAATAGATGAAAAAAATGTTCAACCTTGTTAGTAATTAGGGAAATACAAATCAAAATTACATTGAGAGTTCATCTCACACCAGTCAGAATGGCAGTCATCAAGAACAGAAATAATAAATGCTGGAGAGGATGTGGAGAAAAAGGAATACTTTTACACGGTTGGTGGGATTGTAAATTAGTGCAACCACTATGGAAATAAGTTTATAAAAGGTTAGGCATGGAACTATCACATAATCCCACTATACCACTCCTCAGTATTTATCCTGCAGAATTAAAGTCATTGTACTACAGTGATACATGCACATGAATGTTTATAGCAGCACAATTCACAATAGACAAACTATAGAACCAGCAGAGGTATCCATCAATGGATGAATAGATTAAAAATGTGGTATATATCAGTGGAGTTTTATGCAGCCATAAAAATATGAAATTATGCCACTTTCAAGAAAATGGATGGAACGGGAGACCATTATGCTAAGTGAAATAGGTCAAACTTAAAGGGTTAAAGATCCTATGTTTTCTCTTATAGGCAGAAGCTAGAGAGGAAAAGGAAAAGAAAGATGGAGGCAGATCTCATTAAAATCAAAAGGAGATTAGTAAAGGAAATAGACCATGGGTTGGAAATTGAAGAGAGAGGGGAAAGTGCTGGGAAGTGGTAGTGGCCAAATTATGTTGTTATATTGTATAGTGTGGTATGTATGTAACAACAAATCCCATCAGTATGTACAACTATAATGTACCAATTAAAACTGGAGGGCAGTGGGATGAAAAAGAAAAAAACTCATAGAAAACACACAGGTCATCTTAAAAAAAACTAAATGAAAATTATATACAATGATAAAATAAAAAACTCACAGAATGGCCTGAATACTAGAAGATGAAAAAGGATCAATTCAATGAAATTGAGAATAGAAAAATGGAAATTTTGTATTATTAATAACAGAAATAAAATTATCTATGCAAGGAGAAGGAGGGGAAAAGACTAGGAGAAAAATAAGAGAAATAGAAGAAGACTGACCTCAAGGACCTGTTGGACAACATCAAATACCCAACACTGGTATCATCAGAGTTCAAGAAAGATAGAATAGAGAGAGGATGAGTGAGTTTTCAAAGAAATGATGACAGATAACTTCCCATATTTGGATGCAAATGGAATTCATAATATAAAGAGAAATAAACCACTTAGAAGGACAAGTATTGCATGTTTTCTCAAGTTTGGGAAGGGCATAAAACTGCATACTTAAAAAGCTGATGATAAATGGGAGAACCCAAAGAAATTCATGTCTAGACCCAATAAACTTATGAATACTAGAGAAAAACTAATTTTGAAAAAAGCCAGAGAGAAATAATGAGTTATTGGAAAAATAGCAGCAAATTTCTCATGAGAAATTTGAAGGTCCAGGAAGAGTATGATATCAAGTTGTGGAATCAGTATAGATGACCATCAGTGGATTAAATGAATTCATTCATTCATAAAGAATGAAATTATGTCATTTGCAAGAAGATGAAAGGAACTAGAGATCATTATGTTAAACAAACTAAGTCACTCAGAAGGATAAGTAGGATAAGTCATTTTTTTCATATATGAATCATTTTAATGTAAAAAATATGATATGAATATAGTAGGGGGTATCAAGTAAGGGAATAAGGGAGGGGAAAGGGGATTAGAGAAAATAATAGGCAGGTTGGATATGACCAAAGGGCATTGCATGCATGCATGCATGCATGGAATTCATACGGTGAAACCCATTATTTTATACAATTAACATGAACTAATAATTATAATAAAATTATTTTTAAAGGAAATTATTTGATCAAGGAAGGAACTCAGAATACCAGAAAAGATTTTTTTAATGGAAAGGGTAAAAATAAGTATAAATAAAAAATAAGTACTCATATAAAAATAAGTATAAATACAAAAAATGCCTCAAGCATTTTAAAAACCATACTGATGTTTGAAACAAAAATTATAATGTTATCTGAAATGGGGCCCAATGAATATAGAAGAAATACTCAAGGTAATATTACTTAAGAATTATACAGCTTAAAAGGACTTCAATGAATGTAAGTTCCCATATTTTACTCAAAATGATAAAATGTTGAAACAATAAACTAGGATAAGTTATGTATGATTATTGTAACACTTAGAATAACAGCTAAGAAAACATAACAAAATAATGATGTATTCAAAAATTCTGAAAATAAATGAAGACATAATTCTTAAAAATGTTCTGACAAAGCAAAAAATAGACAAATGGAATTTCATCAAACTAAAAGATTTCTATACGGCAAAGAAGAACAATAAACAGAGTGAAAAAACAGCCTTATAGAATGGGAGAAAATATTTGGCAACTATGCATCTGACAAAGGATCATATCTAGAATATATAAGGAATGCAAAAAACTTAAACAAAAGCCCCCAAGTAATTCAATTTTAAAATAAGCAAGTGATATGAATAGACACCTCTCAATAGAAGAAACACAAATGATCAATGAAATATATGAAAAAATATTCTCAATGTCATTAGACATCAGGGAAATGCAAATCAAAAATCACAGTAAGATACCATCTCACTCCAACTAGAATGGCTATTATCAAAAAATAAAATATGCTGTTGAGGATGCAGAGAAAAAATAACTCTTACTCATATATTATTGATGGGAATGTAAATTAGATAGCTATTATGGAGAACAACATGATGATTCCTCAAAAAATAAAAAAAATGTATAATATGTCCCATTCTGGGTATTTATCCAAAGAAAATAAAATCATATCAAAGAGATACTTGCATGGCACCTGTTCATTGTGGCACTATATGCCACAGCCACAATATGGAATCAGCCTAGGTGCCCAGTAAGGTGAATGGATAAAAAAAATGTGTTATACATACATAATAGATTATTGTTCAGCCATAAAAGGAAATTCTGTCATTTGAAGCAAAATTAATGGAATTGTAATACATTGTATTGATTGAAATAAGTCAGATATAGAAAACAAATACTTTATGTTCTCTCTCATATGTAGGAACTAAACAACAAAAAAAGACAACCCAAATACAGAATAGTGATTACTAGACATAGGAAAGTATGGGAGAAGAAAGAGTAAATGAAGGGAGATTGGATTTGATTAGTACACATTTGATCAGTATGCACGTGTTAAAATATCACACTGAATCCCATGTGTGTGTTTAATACATGTTAATAAAAATAAAATAAAAACAAATGTTCCAATAAACCATAAGAGGTCAATAAAAGAGAAAAAAAAGGAGACAACCAAATATAAATAATAAAGTGTCAGGGTTATGCTCTATCATATAACTACCTTAAATGGAAATGATCTAAATGTACCAATTAAAGACAAATATTGGCAGAGTAAATTAAAAAGCTCAACCCAACTGTACGCTGACAATTAGAAACTCATTCCCAATACACTAACACAAGGTTAAAAGTAAAAGGATAATTGTCATCATCCAGAGGCAGGATGCATACCCCTCTCCTGTCCCACAAAATTTTCATTTGTATAATGAGGCTGATGATATTATACTTGTATCAAGATAAAATGATGAAGCCTATTACTCACATAATAAGACTGTCTGGGGAGAATAATGGAGACACCCAAGCAGCTCTACAAATGGCAAGAGAAAGTGAGGAAAGGAAAATGGCTTTGCTTTTATTATGGATAGGGTTTTAGGGTTCCTCCATGGCAAAGTAAGGCTTCTATGGTTTGTCTTTCTCACACCAAAGAAATGTCTAGGCTTTCTTTTCAGCTTTCCTAGATTGGGAAATGAAAAATGAGAAATGAAAGTGGATTGAAATCTGTCAGTAATCAAACATTAAAAATTATGAAATTTGCATATACCATACATACATTAATTTTAAAAATAGGAGTAGCTATATAAAGATCACATAAAGTAGACATCAGAGCCAAGTGAATTTTGAGAGAGGAGAGATATTACATAATGATAAATGGATATATCTACCAAGAAATCATTAGAGTCCTAAATATAGATGCATCAAACAACAGTCACTGACATGAAACAGAATTTTAGATGGAAATTTCAACAATGTTCCACTATCACTTGAAAGAATATGTGTTCTGCTTTTAATTGCAGTTGGATATGAGAATAATTTCTAATGTTTGATAGCACTGTAGGGCAACTTCAGTTGAAAATTAAGTATTTCAAAATGGCTAGTAGAGAGCTCTTTGTGTTTGAATGATGTAAGTAGGTCAATTAACTCCTAGTAGGATAAACTCAAAAGAGACACACACCAAAGAACATTATAATTTAACTGTCAAATGACCAAGACCAAGAAAAAAATCTTAAAAGTGGAAGAGAAGCTATTCACTACAAACAATTAAGGAAACCCTAATGAAGTAATCATCTGATTTCCTGTTGGAAATATTTTTTAAGAATTAGAGAATATTTAAGCATCTTGGTGCCAATTTGGTCTTGAAGGCTGGAAGATAATGGGTTGCTATATTCAGAATTCTGAAGAAAAAAACATTGTCAAACAAAATCCTATAACCAACAAAGCTAGACGGTATAGGAGAAATACTGGGGAATAATATGGACAAATTATATTGTGTGTATGTATGAATACGTAACAAATCCCATCATCCTACCATCATGGATACCTATAACATACCAATAAATATATGGCGAGAAAAACTCAGAGGATATCTCATGTTGTATCTTCCAATAATGAATGTCAAATGATGACATTCTCAAACCAACAAAACCTGAGGGCATTTGTTATCATTAGACCTACTTTTCAAGAAATGCTAAAAGAGGTTTTTCAGTTTGAAATTAAAGAATATTCAAGGCCATTAAAATATAAAGATCTCTAGTAATAGTAAAATCATGGACAATTTTAAAAGGTAGTTTTGTTGTAACTTTTGTTAACTTCATTCTTTGTTTTCTACATGATTTAAAGTACTACTGCAATGAAAGCAATCATCAGTTCATGAGCTGGGAAACAATGTATAAAAATTTAATTTTGTTACTTCAATAACTAAAAGCAGGGAGGACAGAACTATATAGGAGTAGATTCTTTGATGTTACTGACATTAGTTAGTATAATTCTCTTTTAGGATGTTAAACATTAACTTATGGTAACAACACACACACACACCAAAAAAAAAAAAAAACACACATAGCTATAGAATACACACACAGGCAGACAGACAAATAAGAATAGCATTTAAATGTTTCACTATAAAAAAAATCAGCAGGGCACAGTGGTGCATGACTTTCATCCCAGCAATTCAGGAGGCTTAGGTAGGAGGATTACAAGTTCCAAGTCAGCCTCAGCAACTCAGTGAGGCCTTGAGCAACTTGGAGAGACCCTGTCTCAAAATAAAAAACATAAAAAGGGCTGGTGATGTTGGTCAATGCTTAAGTGTCCCTGGGATCACTCCCTGGCACCAAAACCAAAACCAAACCAAATAAAAATTCAACCAAGCACAAAGAAAATTATACTAAAAATGAGCACAATTTTTACTTGTCAATTAAAAATAAAAGAAGAAGCCACACATGGTGGTACACCCCTGTTATCCCCATGACTCAGGAGGCTGAGACAAGAGGATAAAAAGTTTGAGATCAGCCTCAGCAACTTAGTGAGGCCCTAAGCAATTTAGCAAGACATGTCTCAAAATAACAAATAAGGGGCTGGGGTTGTAACTCAGTGGTAGAGCACTTGCTGAGCATGTGTGAGGCACTGGGTTTGGTTCTCAGCACCACATAACAATAAATTGCTAAATAAATAAATAAGATTAAATTCTTTCAAATAATTAAAATAAAAAAAGTCTGGGGATGTGTCTCAGTAGTTAAGTGTTCCTGGGTTCAAGCCCTGGTAAATAAATAAAAGGAAGGAAGGAAGGGAGGGAGGAAGATGTTATGTTCCTGTTTTTTTTTTTTTTCAATTTTTATTGTGGGTTGTTCAAAACATACGAAATTTTTTGACATAACATATTCGACACTTTGATNTTTAAAGTACTAAGGGAATGAAAACAATCATCAGTTCATGAGTTTAGAAACAATGTTTAAAACAAGAAACATAAAAGCTATAAGAAAGTAAATATCTAGGCCTGGGGTTGTGGCTCAGTGTTAGAGCACTTGCCTAGCACATGGTGAGGCACTGGTTCAATCTTCAGCACCAAATAAAAATGAACAACAACAACAACAAAAAACCCATAAAGGTATTGTCTCTCTCTCTCTCTCTCTCTCTCTCTATATATATATATATATATATATATATATATATATATATATATATATAAAGGTATTGTCTCCATCAACAGCTATATATATCTGTATCTATATACATACACACACACTCATATATTATATAAAGTAAATATCTAAATTATAGAAGTCACTCTTCATTATTGCTCTAAATGCAAATGGTTAAATGTTCCAATCAAAAGACAGATATTGTTGAATAAATTTTTAAAAGTAAAACCCAACTAAATGCCATCTAAAGAGATTCACATGTAAGGACACATACAGCTTACAAGTGAGAGAGAGATAAAAAGATTCTAGAAAAACAGAAAGCAAAAGAGACAAGATAGCTCTACTAATATCAGACAAAGTAGATGGTAAATTAAAACATGATATATATAAGGACATCATATGTAAATGAAAGGTTCTTCTACCCAGAGAAGAGTTGACAAATGCAAAAATATGTGCACTTAAAATGACATATCAGAGAAATTTACAAAGCAAAAAATGGCAGATACAAAGAGATACATAGTTCTACAATTTAGTAGAGTACTTCATTACCCTGCTAAACTGTTGACAGAACAACTAGGTAGAAGATAAGTATGAAAATAAAAGATGAACAACATACCAAAGCACATAAAATCTAAGACAATAGTACACTCCACCCAACAATAGACTACACATTCTTCTCAAGTGCACTTGGGATATTCTCTAGGATGCACAATACAAAGTACATCTTAATAGATTTTAAAAGCTATGTGTCACAAAAAAAAAACTTTTCTGAAACAATTGCATAATGTTTGAAATGAAAACCTTAAGGAAAACTGGAAATTTTGCAAATTATGGGAATTAACACATTCTTAACCAATGGACCCAGAAAAAAGCACAAAGGAAATGAAAAAGTGGAAACAGAGACAAAACCACAACATACTCAAACTTATGAGATGCAAAGAAAGTGATGCTGAGGATAAAATGTGTAGCTATAAGGGCTTACACTAAAATGAAATAAGATTTCCTTAAAATTTACAACTTAGGGAATGTGAAAAATAAGAGCAAATTAAACACAAAGCTAGCAAAATAAAGAAAATAATAAGGATCAGAACAGAGGTGAATAAAACAGAAATAAAACAATAGAGAAAAAAAATCAATGAAACCAAAAGTTGTTTCTTAACAAAGTTGAGAAAATTAAGATGGTTAAAATTTTTAAAAGAACTGTGAATACCAAATGCTGGTGAGAAGAAACTGGAATACTCATACATTGTTGGCAGGAATGTAAAATATAATACTCTGTTGTGGTGTGAACTGATAAATACAATCAATAAGAATGTAAGTTATAGGCTATAGATTAGTAAAAAATATAGATTACAAATATAAGATTTTGATAAGTGAGATAAGACAATTATAAAGCAAGAACTGACATATGCAAGCCTGAAACTCCATTTGATGCTGCCTTCTATTAAAAAAAAAAATTGTTACAAGAGCTGTTTCTGAGAAACTGAAATAAAAGCTGTTTTCTGCTAAATTAAAACAAATAATATAATATAATATAATAAATATAATATAATATAATATATTGTCTACTGTACTTTGTACCCCACAGAATGTACTCAACCCAAAGATATGGTTGTCTTGGTGACCCAAGACTTTAAAGTAGATTCTCATCCCGGCTAACCAGCTGCTTGAACCCAGGATTCAGTTATCTAACACCTGCTTAAACCCAAGATGCGATTGTCTGAGTTGCTGTGCTAACTGCTGTTTTAGCTTCTATGATTGGCTTGCTTGCTTGACGTTAAGAAAAGTCCCTAAGCTGTGGTTTTCATTCTTAAATTCCCAAGACACGGGCCAGGAAATGGCTATTCTCCCACAGAGCTTCAGTCTCTATGGTTGGGTGACAGTCCCTGGTCAAGTAAATAAAGCTCTCTTTGACTTGAATTCGGAGTGTTTTCTGAAGCAGCTTCTCATAACAACTCTGGAAAGCAGTTTTGAAATTTCTTTTAAAACATGCACTTTTATAACCCAGCAATTACACTCCCAGGCATTTCTCTTCCCCAAATGAAACTTAACGTCTGTATAAAGCATTATGCACAAATATTCATGACATCCTTTTTTTTTTGTGTGTGTGTGTGTGTGTGTATGCCTTGTGCATGTGAAGCAAGCACTCAACCAATTCAGCTATATCCCCAGCCCCCTATTTATAACATCTTAATTTGTCATAAACCAAAAATAGAAACAACCCATTCCTTCAATGGATGAGTGGTTAAACAAGTTATTGTGCATCCATACCTGATAATACTATTCAGCAATAAAAGGAAGAAAATGTTGACAAAAGCAAAAACTTGAATTTCAAGAGCATGATGTTGAGTGGGAAAAGATGATCCTAAAAGGTAATATATTGTATAATTCTACTTATATACCACTCTTGAAATAACACAATTATGGAAATGGAAAATAGATTGCCAAGTGTTGGTGGATTTTAGGGATGGAGGAGGGTGAGTGTAACTGAAAGGGTAACTGAGGGAGGACTTTGTGGTAATGAGATAGTTGATGTGGTAGTTTCAAGAATCTAGGCTAGAATATAGGATAAAACAAGAACTATGCACAAAAATGAATAAACTAATAGTGTATCATGTTGTTTTGTAAATAAATAATCCTGTATTTAAAATCTTTTGATTTAACAAATTGTAAAGTTCAGGAAATTTCTATTTGAATGAAGTCTTGAATTTTCAGAATTAAGCAACTGACCTGACACCTGTAGCTCCCTAGTGGCTTTCTGCTCATAAGTCTGGGAGCAGAACCATTATCCATACAGGCCAGCATCTGAGGAATTGAATTTTTCTAGTTCTAGGGAGACTTGTCCAAGTACAAAGAAGTCCTTCACCAACACAGTCCTCCCTTGACAGGCTGCCATCTGCATAAATTTTGATCTTTTCCATCCCTGTAGAGATGGACCAAACCAGAGAATTGATCCTTGAAGAACTTCATTTCCATGGCTTCTGCATTTGTCTCAGGAGAGAGGAAGCAGGTGAAGATTGTGTCCTCCTCCTCCAGCACATGGACAGGCTTGTCTGGCCCAATCACTTGCCACTGGCCTGTGAGAGTAAACACAAGAGAAAAGTAAGCAAAACCTACTTAGGGCAGTGATGTTCATGAATGGAACATTCATCATGATCCCTTTTCTAAGCCCAGAGATATCATATCTGCATATTCCTACAATTGACATAACATATTCATATCAGTTACTTCATTTGGTTCCAAAAGACCTGAGAAGTGTATTTTATTGACATTGCCATTTTCAAGGTGAAAAACTCATGTCATTAAGTAAGTTATCTAGAGGCATGAGGGCACAATCTCCAAAAGAGGACCTTTTCATCAAAGGAGAGTATATACCCACATTCTCTTTCCTCTACTCATCTGCTCAGTAAAATCTCAAAACAGTTCTTTTTTTCTATTTCCTTGGCAAAAATGCAAAGAACACCCTTTTTTTCAATGACTTAGAAGAGTAGTATGAGGTGATTAAATCTCCATCTTACAGTAATTTGCTTCCTCATTTTGTAAATGTTTTATCAATACAATTAGAGGAATATATATTCTTTACCTATAAAAGTTTATTTGTGTTTCCTTACTATCTGTGTACTTATTCTGCAAAATTCTGAAAAACATGTTCAACACTATGGCAGGGAGAATTTGCCATTTTTATCTTAGAGGTTGGTTCTCTGGTACACTTACGTTGTGACGTATTCCTTCCATGGAGTGCATCTTTTACACTTGCTTGCCGCAGTCTGGCTGGGCACAAAATCACGAGCCACCACACACCTTGTAGATTCAAACAGCAACTCTTTATTCCCGAACTCACACTGGCACTCTACACACGTTCTGGGGGAAATCCACGTTCTCCGCCCAATTCATGTTCTGGGTGAAATCCCAAATACTCTCTCAATCCCGCGAGAACTCAACGGGAACTCAAGGAGCAGGCGTGCCTGAGGCAGCAGGATACGCCCTATTCCCAGCAGGGTACACCTTAAACCTGGAACCGCCCTAAACCCAGATTGTCCTAAACCAGGACGCCTAAACCCTGATCTGCCCTAAACCCGGATCCGCCCTGGTCCTTGAGCAAGGTCACCTTACATGCAATGTCACTGCAAATGACCTGGGTCATGCCATGCGCCATTCTTACTTAGCAATGGCCCTCAGCATCTCCCCCCTTCTGATTAATTAAACAACAAGCAATGTGGCTTAAGGACTGTGCCTGGTAGGTTGTCCAATTCAACATATGGTTCTTACCCGTCATCGGAAAACTGACCTTTAGGCGTCAGCCTCCTGTCTTAGGTTGATACCACTGCAATTG
>NW_025999875.1:534397-548161 GCF_001458135.2 Marmota marmota marmota
CTAGGAACAGGCAACTGAAATAAAAACAAAATAAATCCAAACAAGAACACATTGTTTTTTGAAATGGTCACCCATTCTTTCGCTCTCCTTCAGGGGCGAGTAATTTCACTTACCTCCAAGTTTCAGACGTTCCACATACAGGCCACCAAATGCCGCAGTCTGGCTGGGCACAAAATCACGAGCCACTCACACCTTGTAGATTCAAACAGCAACTCTTTATTCCCGAACTCACTCCGGCACTCTACAAACACGTTCTGGGGCAAATCTACGTTCTCTGCCAAATTCCACGTTCTGCATCCCAAATACTCTCTCAATCCCGCAAGAACTCAATGGGAACTCAAGGAGCAGGCGCGCCTGAGGCAGCAGGATACGCCCTATTCCCAGCAGGGTACACCTTAAACCTGGAACCGCCCTAAACCCGGATTGTCCTAAACCGGGAACGCCCTAAACCCCGATCCGCCCTAAACCCGGATCCGCCCTGGTCCTTGAGCAAGGTCACCTTACATGCAATGTCACTGCAAATGACCTGGGTCATGCCATGCGTCATTCTTACTTAGCAATGGCCCTCAGCACTTGCTTGATAATTTTTCCACCTTATAATTTTGGCTTTAAACAGCACTTCTAATGTTTTATCAACATATATTTCTGTAATTAATAGAATTATGTTCCTGTACCCAAATAATCTGTTGTGGCTAATCTCCAATGTGATGGTATTTAAAGATGGGATCTTTGGTAGGTGATTAGGGTTAGACTAGATCATGAGGGCAGGGCTCTTTTCCAATGAGATTGCTGTCCTTATAATAGAGGGAAAGATATTGGAGCACCCTACCCCCTCTCTCTCTGCAAGTGTATGGAGGAACAGCCATGTGAGGACACAGGGACTATCAGTCCTCCAACCAAAATCAAATTTTCTGACACCTTGATGTTGGAATTCTCACCTCCATCACCTCCAAAGCATTAAGAAAGCAAGTTTCTCTTGTTTAAGCCACCCAGTCTGTGGCATTTGCAATGGTAGCCTGAGCTAATATACATACATTAATTTTGTTGATTTTTTTCTCATACAACTTCATCTTCATCTTTAATTTGATCATCTTGTCTGAAGGATAGCAAGTATTTGTGTTTTTGTGAGTCTCTGCCCCACAATTCTCAGCTCCATGGGACAGGACCTGTGTGTTTTACTCAGCACAGCATCCCCTGGGATGCCCAACAAAAACAAGGGTAATAAGGATGAATGGTGAGTGCCGTTTTATTTCCTAGGCAAGTTCCTGTTGCAGAACATGCTTGCCATGATATATTGAATAGATTTACTCTTAGAAGAGTTCCTAAACTGTGGATGACCACTCTATTAAACTTCTATATATGTAACTACTTTGTGAATGCCTCTTGATTAATCCACATATGTTTATTATGATATGCATACATCTACCTGTTATTGGTGCATAAGCAACAAAGGACAAGTGAGTCCTATGTAAATACTCAAATAAGTGAAATTTTAAATTTTTAGTTTAATTATTTCTTGTTTTAAATATTTTATAAATAATTATAAAATGTATTTTATCATGCATCTTCAAGAAGAGTCTTATTAAATAAAATGAGACTATTCAGGATGATCTCTTACCATCTGCTGACATGAAGTAGCAGATCCTGAGGTCCTGCTCCTCACTGTCCAACTCTGAATTTCCCTGCAGTAGATTGGAAACTTTCCCTGCCCACTGACAACTCCACTCCAGAACTTGACTTATGCCTCTCTGTTGAGATCTTCTCTTGCCATTTGGAATATGTTTATTCAAGGTGGAGGACAGCACCCAGAATATGCCAGGTTCCAACTGATTCCTCAATTAAAGGTCTGGACCCATTCCCTCCTTTGTTTCTATAATCACAAGCATTCCCAACTCAGCATGTTCACAGCTGGACACATTGTTTTCTCTCAAACATCCTAAAAAGTGTTTCCTTCCACTCAGGCAACCAAGTCAGACATGTGGGTGCTCTACTAGAGACCTCTCCTGTACTAAACCCCCACAGTTCAGCTGAGACAACATTAAATTTATTCATCTTAACATCTTTAGTGTGTCCCATTCCCATTGTCATAGTGTCTCTTCAGATGTCCACTCTCATTATTTCTGGGCTACCATAATTATTTCCAGAGTGCCTGAGTCCTTCACACTGCCTGGAATTGGTAGATGCAGCTAGGAGGTAAGGAGAAGCAGAGAGAATACAAATAACAAAGATGCCTTTGTCCCATTGTGCCAATAATCATTGTAGTTGAAAAATCAAATTGTTCAACAGTATGTGGGTAGAAAGCAGTCCCATATGGATGGCTTACCTCACCCAAACTGGAGGAGACTGAGAGCCAACATGAACATGAAGGCCATGGAGATTTCTGCCAGATCAAGCTCATGAGACAGCAGGAGGGATGGACGGATGGATTTGAAAGAAGAGAAGATCAGGACAGCAATCCAAGGTGCAGGTGTCATAGTGAGGCTCAGCATAAGTTGATAGAAAACTGCACTATTCTCCTTAGAGTCTCCCTGATACAGACATGGCTGTGTCAGGAATGGGAACTGTAGACTGTGAAACTGTACATTTATTGACAGATCATAAGCATCAATCTCAAACTAGAAAAGAAAAGACAGAAAAAAGATGGGTAGGACACAGTGGGGAAGACTTTGTCCTGGGTCTAGACTTTCTATGGACTAAAGTAGCATGGAAATGTCAAATGTAGGGATATTTTCCATCCTAGTCCAGCAGGTTGAACTATACAATCAAGATCTAGTCCTGAAAGAGAGGTCTTCTAAGTACAAGGTAATGGGTTGTCCAGGCAAACAGTTGGTGCTCCATGAGGAGTAACTAGACACAGGTGAAACCACCATTTCCTGGCATAGTCTAAAGGAATCCCATACACCCATCCCCTGTGCTGAGCTCAGGAGTAGGACTCTGATCATAGGGCCAGATTGGAAGGAGTTGCTTTAAAAAGACAGAAACTTGGTCTCCAATAATTCAAGGTATTGGAAAAGGTACCAGGCAGTGATTCAGGCATGAGAAAGGCAAAGTCTCATTCATTCAGTCACTAATTTGATATACTAAGTTAGGGCCCCTACAATTTCAAAATATGTAATCTTTTAAAAGTATATATGAACTCACAATAAGTAGTCAATCACATCCTAGACCAGAAAGCAATTTTACAAGAGATCCAAGATGGTGGGCTAGAGGGAGGCTGCATTCCTTGTCACTCCATGACCTGAGATTCAAGCACTGGGAATACTGTTTCTCTGATAGTTATTAGAGGACCCCTGACAGCTTCTCCTGTGCGGAATCCTGGATACCCTGCCCATGCAGGTCTCCTGGCCTCAGCATCTGTGCAGGACCCTTGGTGGTTTGCCCATGCAGGACCCCTGGCCATGGCTTCTGTGCAGGATCCCCAGCTGCCACTCCCATGTGTACCCCCATCTACCAATGTGGGGCTCCCGGTTGCCTCCATCTAGGGACACTGCAACTGCTACCTTCATTTGGTAGCCTGCACCTGGGGATACTGGACAGGGTCTGGAGACAGCTGCACAACACAGAGCTGCATCTCTGAACATGCCACTCAATGCCACCATCCAGCCTACCCCAATGCCCCATCTCTGAAAGCAGCCACCTCCATTTTGGGACACCTTTGATGCCATCTTGGGTTAGCATTGCTACCACCATTGCCATCTATAGTTGGGGTAACTCCCAGCTTGGGATACCAGCTGGGGCCTAGAAGCAATATCAAGGTACCTGTAGTTCCCCAACTCCTCCAGCCCCCATAACCACTAACTAGGCACAGTGCTTGCATCTACATGGCCAGTCTGTAGCTTGAAAAGTCTGGCTCTCACCTGCCAGATACAAAACAGCTTTCCTCCACAGGTGTACAGGCCCCAGGGCACGCAGCCCATAAGATCTCTGGATTGGGAAGTAGAAAGGGAGGAGTTGTGTGAGATACAGTGAGACTAAATTAGAGACCAGGAATTGTGAGGTCTATAGGTGATATAAGGAGACCAGGTGCCCCCATCACATGATCAGGTCCCAAAGGAGATTCTTGGGGTGCAGTCTCTCATCAGGGACTGGGCAAGTGCTATACCCCACCTCCACCCCCAATACCAACACTCCCACTCAAATTACCTTCACCAGCCTGAGGGTGGAGATACCAGCAAACAATAGATAACTTCACCGATTGTATGAGAAGGGAAGCAGTAAAGATGCTGAACTCCAATAAAAACAATCGTTTAATTTTCCTTCAAGATTTCTTTTTCTTTTTCTTTTTTTTCCTCTCTTTTCTCGCCCTCACATCCACAACATTTGTAAAATTTACATGCATTAGGCTACTGAGGACTGGGATGTCTGAACTGCATATTACAGTTGTGTTGTATATTCTTTTATCTTCTATTTTTACATTTTTCTTTTCTTAATTTTTTATTGTTTGTTTCTTGAACTCTCTCTATTGTCTTTCCACTTACTTGTCTCCCCAAAATCTCTTCCTCTCTTTTCTCTTGCTACTAGCTAGCTTCTTTGGATTCCTCTTTCATGCTTCCTAAGATCCAATAACTCTTTATCCTCCTACCTCCTTATCATCTCATCCTATACCCCCACCGCAGTTCTCTCTTTGTCTACCATTAAAAATTGTAGACTCTTTTGCAAACCTACTGTTTATATTGTAGATAATAATTGAACTCATATTTCTGTGTAAGGTGACAAAATTAGGTTTAAGGCTGTATGTAGATTGTGTTGAGATCTGTTAATATTGATCTCCCCCTTAAAGGAGAGGTATTGGAATGCTGCAGGGACACTATAAGTCTATAGGGCAAAAACTGTAACACCTCAGATCTGCACTGCTAGAAAGAAAGAAACATGAACAACATGAAAAAAAACAAGGGATTAAAGTGCCCCAAGCAAACTAGAATACTACATAATTAGAAAGCATGTCCAGCACAGCAAAAGAAATATCAGAGAAGGAATTCAGGAGGTATATAATTTAAATGTTCTGTGAATTAAAGGATGATATAAGAGAGCAAATACAGGCAGCAAAAGATCGTTTTGATAAAAGAGCTACATAAGCAAATACAGGAAGCAAAAGATTAATAAGGAGGTAGAGATTCTGAACAAAAAAATCCCTCAGAAATTCTTGAAATGAAGGAAATAATAAACCAAATTTAAAACTCAATAGAAAGCATCACAGACTGATTAGACTACTTAGAAGACAGAACCTCAGACAATGAAGACAAAATATATAATCTTGAAAATAAAGTTGACCACACAGTGAAGACGGTAAGAAACCGTGAGCAGAAAATCCAAGAATTTGGGGATAACATGAAAATACAAAATTTAAGAATTATTGGGATAGAGGAAGTCATAGGAATAAAAAACCAAAGGAATAAAAAATCTATTCAATGAAATAATATCAGAAAATTTTCAAAACCTGAAGAATGAATTGGAAAATTGATTATAAGAGGCTTAGGACACCAAATGTAAAAAATCACAACAGATCAACACCAGGCATATTATAATGAAAATGCTTAGCATACAGAATAAGAAAGAATTTTAAAAGCCACAAGAGAAAGGAATCAGGTTACACACAGTGGGAAACCAACTAAGATCTCTGCAGGTCTCTCAACCAAGACCCTGAAAGCTAAAAGATCCTGAAATAACATATACCAACCTCTAAAAGAAAATGGATGCCAATCAAGAATCTTATATCCAGCAAAATTAAATTTAAATTTGATGACAAAATAAAACCTTCCATGATAAACAAGTTAGAAGAATTTGCAACTAGAAAGCCTGAATGACAGAATATCCTTAGCAAAATATTCAATGAGGAGTAAATAAAAATCAACAATGGAACACAGAAAAAGGAGGTATCACACTAAAGGAAAACCCAATCAAAGGAGAAACCAAGTCTAGTTAAAAACCAAAAAATAAACAAAAATTATAGAGAATACAAACCATGTCTCAATAATAGCCCTGAATGTTAATGGCCAAACTCATTAATCAAAAGACATAGATGGGATGATTGGATTTTTTTTAAAAAAGACCCAACAATATGCTGCCTTCAAGATATTCATCTCATAGGAGAAGGCATCCACAGACTGAAGGTGAAAGGTTGGGGAAAAAAAAACAAACATGCCACTATGTAAATAAGCAGGGGTTTTCATCCTCATATCAAATAAAGCAGATTTCAAGCCAAAGTTTTCAAAAGGGATAAAAAAGAACACTACTAGTTAAATCAGAGCTGAATAATTAAAATCAGAGCTGAAATCAATGAAATTGAAATAAAGAAGCAATTGAAAAAAATTGACAAAAGGAAAAGTTAGTTCTTTGAAAAAAATAAACAAAATTAATAAACCCTTAGCCACACTAACAAAGAGGAGAGAGAGAATTCAAATTACTAAAATCCACGATAAAAAGGTAATATTAAGACAGACACTACAAAAAGACAGAAGATAATTAGAAACTATTTTGAAAATTTGTACTTCAATAAAATAGAAAATATCAAAGACTTCAACAAATTTCTAGATTTACCCAAACTGAATCAGGACAATATACACAGATTAAACAGATCAATTTCAAGCAATGAAAAGAAGATGTCATCAAAAGCCTACCAACCAAGAAAAGCCCAGGACCAGATGGATTCACAGCTGAGTTCTACAAGACCTTCAAAGAAGAACTAACACCAATACTCCTCAAATTATTCAATGAAATAGAAAAAGAGGGAACACTTCCAAACTCATTTTATGAAGCCAATATCACCCTGATTCCAAAACTAGATAAAGACATATCAAGAAAACAAAAAATCAGACCAATATCTCTCATGAACATAGATGCAAAAATTCTCAATAAAATTCTGGCAAATCAAATAGAAAAACATATTAAAAATATAGAGTATCACAATCAAGTGGGGTTTATCCCAGGGATGCAAAATTTGTTCAACATATGGAAATCAATAAATGCAATTCATCAATAGGCTTAAAGATAAGAATCATATGATCATCTCAATAGATGCAGAAAAAGCATTTGACAAAATACAGCACCCCTTCATGTTTAAAACTCTAGAAAAACTAGGGATAATAGGAACATATCTCAACATTGTCAAAGCTATCTATGCTAAGCCCAAGGCCAACATCATTCTAAATGGAGAAAAAATTGAAAGCATTCGCTCTAAAACCTGGAACAGGACAGGGGTCCCCTTTTTCACCACTTCTCTTCAATAAAGTCCTTAAGACTCTAGCAAGAGCAATTAGACAGATGAAAGAAATTAAAGGGATACAAATAGGAAAAGAAGAACTAAAACTATCACTATTTGCCCATGGCATGATTGTATACTTAGAGGATCCAAAAAATTCCACCAGACACTTCTAACACTAATAAATTAATTCAGCAAAGGATATAAAATCAATACCCATAAATCAAATGCATTTCTGTATATCAGTGACAAATCCTCTGAAAGGAAAACAAGGAAAAGTACCCCATTTATAATAACCTAAAAAATACTTGGGAATCAACTTAATGAAAAAGTGAAAGACCTCTACAATGAAAACTACAGAATGCTAAAGAAATTAAAGAGGACATTAGAAGATGGAAAGATATATCTTGTTCTTGGATAGGCAGAATTAATATTGTCAAAATGACCATACTACCAAAAGCACCATACAGATTTAATACAATTCCAATCAAAATCCCAATGACATTCCTCATAGAAATAGAAAAAGCAATCATGAAATTCATCTGGAAAAATAAGAGACTCAGAATAGCTAAAGCAATCCTTAGCAAGAAGAGTGAAGCAAGTAGCATCACTATACCAGACCTTAAACTATACTACAGAGCAATAGTAATAAAAACAGCATGGTATTTGCAACAAAATAGACATGTAGACCAAAGGTACAAAATAGAGGACACAGAGACAAACCTACATAAATACAGTTATCTTATATTAGACAGAGGCACCAAAAACATACATTGGTAAAAAGATAACCTCTTCAACAATGGTGCTGGGAAAACTGGAAACCCATATGCAGCAAAATGAAATTAAGCCCCTATCTCTCACCATGTGCAAAAGTCATCTCAAAGTGGATCAAGGACCTAGGAATTAAACTAGAGGCACTGTGCCTAATAGAAGAAAAAGTAGGCTCAAAACTCCATCATGTCAAATTAGGCCTCCAACTTCCTTAACAAGAATCTTATAGCACAAGAATTAAAATCAAGAATCAATAAATGTGATGTATTCAAACTAAAAAACTTCTAGAGAGTCTACAGAATGGGAGAAAATTTTTACCACATGCACATCAGATAGCACACTAATCTACAGTATATATAAAGAACTCAAAAATCTTAACACAAGAAAAACCCAAAAAACAAATAACCCAATCAATAATAGGCTAAGGAAATGAACATGCAGTTCTCAGAAGAAGATATATACTCAATCAACAAATATATGAAAAAATATTCAACATCTCTAGCAATTACAGAAATGCAAATCAAAACTACTCTTAAGATTTTATTTCTCTGCAGTCAGAATGGCAGTTATTAAGAAAATAAGTGTTGGTGAGGATGTAGGGAAAAAGGCACACTCATACATTGCTGGTGCAACCAATCTGGAAAGCAGTACGAAGATTCGTTGGAAAGCTGAGAATAAAACCACCATTTGACCCAGTTATCCCACTCCTCAGTCTATACTCAAAAGACTTAAAACAGCATACCACAGTGACACAGCACAATTCACAATTCACAATAGCTAAATGTGCAACCAATTGACGAATGGATAAAGAAACTGTGCTATATATACACAATGGAATATTATTCAGCATTAAAAGAGAATACTATCATGGCATTTTCAGATGAATGGATGAAGTTGGAGAATATTATGCTAAGTGAAGTAAGCCAAACCAAAACTCCAAAGGCCAAAGGTTTTCTCTCATAAGTGGATACTGATTAATAATGAATGTTGGAGGGAGCATGGGAGAAAATGAGGAACTTTGGATAGGGAAAAGGGAAGGGAAGTGAAGGGAGGGTGCACGGGAGTAGGAAAAATGGTGGAAAGAAATGGACATCATTACTCTAAGTACATGTATGAAGACACACCTAGAGAAGTGAAAAATTGTGCTCCCTATGTGTACTATGAATTGAAATGCATTCTGCTGTAACAAATTAGAACAAAAAAATAAATAAATAATTTTTTAAAAAGCAATTTTACAGAGATACCTTTTAAAGGATATTCTCTAATCAAATTCAGATAAAGAGCAACAGGAAATTCTATACAATTAGAAGTCATTAATGACACAATTTTAAATAAATCACAGGTAAAAAAAAGTTATAATAAAAGCTAGATAGCATTTAGAGGAGAACAAAAAGGGATATTACTTCTAGGCTAAACCCCCAAGACAGGGACAATATCTCATGAGAGGATGTGAAATGAGTGAAACTTCTATTCACTGTTAATGGAAATGCAAAATGGTACAGCCATTCTGGAAGAGATTTTGGCAGTTTCTAGGAAAGCTAAAATAATCTTACCATACAATCAGGCATCCTGCCCCTTGGTATTTATTTGAATTAGATGAAAACTCAATTCCACATGAAAACCTGCATATGGATATATATAGTAGCTTTAATGTAAATTGCCAAAACTAGAGCAACCAAAATTTTCAATAGGTGAATGGATAAAATATATTATACCCATACAATGGTACATTATTTATGCTACAAAATACATGAAAGAAACTTAAGTGCTTATTGCTAAATGAAAGAAGACAACCTGTATGATTTCAACTATATGATGTTCTGGGAAAGAAAAACTGTACAGAGAGTGAAAGGATCAGTGGTTGCAAGGAGTCCAGGGATGAAGTAGCAGAGGAACAGCTGGAGCACAGGGGATGTTTGGGCCAGTAAATTATTCTTTGTGATACCACAAGGAGAAAAAATGCTGGGAGATTGATGAGGGACATAGTGAAAAGTGGTGCTCACGAGTGTGCAAGGTGATGTGGACAGGAGGACAGAGTATGTGGCATTGTCTTACATCAATGGGTACTGGGTCTTGACACTAAGAACAGAGGATGGGTATTTCACATTTTCACAATAGAAATTCCCTTAGAATCAACCTCTCCCCCACAAAAAACACCCCTTACAGTAGGGAGGTCTTCCTAGACTATGAGGATGAGATCATTTTCTTCAATGTAAATGATCAGTCCCTCATTTATTCCCTGACAAGTCAGTTTGAAGACTTATAGAAGCCACATATCCATCCTCAGGCATATGATGAGGAAAATGTGACTCCCATAGTGATCTGTCCAGTGTCCTGAGGAGCAAAAAGAAAAGCTCCTCCTCAAAGCATCCCCATCCATCAGACACAGATATCGGAGAGCCCTCCCCAAAGGTGCCTTTCCTCTTCAGCAATAATGCCAGCGGGAATTGTACTTCATATGCTTCTTTGGGATACTTAGGTTTCTCTGTCATCTCCAGAGCCCAGCAATAGCCAGTAGTGAAGGCTTGATGATGAGAAGATTCATTCTTCCATACTTCAAATCACCAGTGAATATTAATTAAGTACCAGGTATCTCTTAGGCCTTACTCAAGCACTGGAGATATGGTTTGACCAACAGTGTCCAGCCTCATGAAGAGTCCTCATAGGTCTAACCCTGAGAATATCAGATGATTCCATTCTCTCCTCTCAGGACCCCATGGAGGACAAATTGTATACTACACACTGAAAATTGGCAAAACATGAGAATAGACTTATAGATGAGAGGATCTAGTGGGCACTAGAATAGGATGTTCTAACACTCATCTTTTGACTGCTACTTTCATGACTTTTACCATAGTTTATAGTGTATCCTGTCTAAAATATTTAGATTATTTTGTCCAAATGTTGATCAATTAAGTACTCAAATGTATATGCTATCCAAAGAGTCAAAGGACTGGCTCCATAATGCAGCATCTCCAGAGGACCCCATGTAGATAATACATCTAGTATGGATTATAATGAGGACCCCATAGGGGTAGGAGTCACAGCCTGTAGGGCTTTCAAAAACTATAGCCTTCTGTGTTCTTAAGAGTGTTTAAAGCAGCCGTGGAAAGGTCTAGGAGTCAGTGCTATCTGCTGATGATCTGAGAGCACTTGTAAGATGTGACACTCAGCATGATGCCAGATTCCCTGGAGCTTTCCAGTAACTGCAGACAGGGCTATTGGAGGCCTGTGGATTCATCTCTCTGGGTTTGTCCTCCTTAGGCAAGAGGAAGAGAGTAGATGCTGAATTCCCTGGATTCAGAATTAGACCCATACACTGTCCTGAGGCACAAGGAACACAGCCCCTGTGGAGACAGGGAGAAGAAGCTGAGCAGAATGTGCAGGAAGTTAGTAACAAGTGGTAAACATAATCTTGTTATGAGATGGGGGGTCCTAAATAAATCCTCTAGCTTCACTTGCTCTAACTCACAAATTTTGGAGGTCAAATATCTGTGCAATATATTATATTAGTTTCCCACTATCTTTGCTGTAGATAATACATCTAATGTATGGATTATAATGATAATGGTTGCCTAGGTTAATTTTCAGGGACCCCAAGTTCACTTTTATTAAAAACACTGACTTCACCTGGGCCTACAGATGTCTGATGGGTGACTAGAATGAGATGAATATGTTTAGCATCTCTGCCTTCATATTATATCTTTTTTGTTGCCTTAATGTTTGGGTCAGATTCTACTCAGTTTTGTATGTAGACATGTTGATCATTTGAGAAAAGATTTGTCCCAAACTATAATATATGGTTAACTTGACCTAGACTTGCCTAGTCTCTCTCTCTTACCCAACTTCAAGGATAAAGACATCTACCAACTGTTATGACCAATACATCAGACCATGGTCTGAGCAAAAAGAGGTAGTGCACAAGTTCCTGGAAGGGATTTCTGCCTATTCTCAGAAAAGACATGAATATTTCTCCTCTCCATTAGCCTTTCCCTCTCCTTCATTATTCCTATCCTACTGGTATAACGGTTCACTCCCAGGAGTGAAGAGGATGATTTATTAGTGTTGTGGTTTGGATGTGAGGTAACCCCCAAAAGCTCATGTGTAAGACAATACAAGAAGGCTTAAAGGTTAAATGACTGGATTATGGGAGCCTTAACCCAATCAGAAAATTAATCCCCTAATAGGGATTAACAGAATAGTCACTGAAGATAGAAGGGGGGCATTGGAGTTGTGCCTTTGGGATATATATTTTGTATCTGGCAAGTAGAGTCTGTCTCTGCTTCCTGGTGTGATGTCTTGAGCCACTTCCCTCAGCCACACTTTTCCGCCATGATATTCTGCCTCACATTCGGTCCAGAGGAATAGAGCCACCTATGAACTGAGACCTCTGAAACCATGAGAAATGAAATAAACTTTTCCTCCTAAAATTGTTCTTGTCAGGTAGCTAAAACAAAACAAAACAAAACAAAACACTGACTAAAACAATAAGCAAAGCTCCCTCTTCTCCATTTTGGGGGCACTGAATAAAGCTTTTCTGTTTCCCCAAAATTTGTCTCTCAGGCATTGATTTTTCATGGATGAGCTTTCAAACTTGGGTTCAGTAACACTCTCGGGATTTGGAGAACAAGGTACTTGACAGGGTCCCTTTAGTTCAGCAGGAAGTAATAAAGACAAGACAGGAACAGGCAAAGCACGGTATGGAACAGAGGGGTGCTGACTGGGATTGTTAAGAAAAAACTAATCTTCCCCAGGAAGGGTATGAGATGAAGCTAGGAGAAACTTAGCTTGGGCTGAACTTAGTTCAGAACAATAGTGTGGGTCAGATAAATACTTTGGGCATCCAGAGAAGAACTTGGCTACACAGATAGTATGCATATAGGTGGTTTTCTGAGTATTTTTTTTAGGATAATTCTTTTTCTAATCAAATAACCAGCTGAGCCCTGCAGTTGAAAAGAGTCTCTCTTCCTCACCTAATTCCTGATGTATTCTTTCACTTATTGCAAAGAGTGGAAACTGATTTAAGTAGAAGCAAGAAGAGAAATTCCTTAAAGGCTATTGGGTAGATCATAGCATCTCCAGGTGCCAAGAGAACCTAGAGGCTGCACTCTGAGGAACTTACCCCACATGATCTGGAGACAACCCATGGTTGCCTGTCGCGACTTCTTGCCCGCAAGGAAGACGCAACACTCAGGAATCTTCTTTCAGTAGTTTATTTCAGGCCCTTGATAGTTCTTCTTCTCTCTCGGATGCCCCTCCCAGCCTTAATAAAGCATCTCAGGCCCCAATGCAAAGCAGCCACGTGGAGCTTTCTCATAGGGTGATGAAAAGTCATGCGCCAACTCTCCCAAATAAGGAGTTGTTTGTCACAGACCACAGCGGAGCCAGCGCCATCTTGTAATGGCGACCATAATTTGCATAAACGGCAGAAGCGGCTCACCACAGTTCCCCCTTTCTATTTTCTTAAAACAATACAGGCAAGAGTAGAGGTCCTATCCCACTGTGCAGAAGTGGCTGCATAGTATGGCTCAGTCTTAAGGAGGGCCCTTCCCCAGATCCGAGACCATATCAGCCGACGCCTTTTTTCGTGGGGCGGGGAGTGGACGCGTCTAACCCGCATGCAATAGGACATGCTCTCCTTGAGGTCCACGTCAAGGATCACTCAGGTGCAGTGCTTTGCCTCGCATCCTGTATCGTGGCGATGGTGGACGAAGGGGGATAACTGAGGCTAAACTGTGGCCGTTTATAACGACAAACAAGTTGACAGCACCCTGGAAGAAAGGCACGGACTTTAA
>NW_025999875.1:550101-650594 GCF_001458135.2 Marmota marmota marmota
GAAAGTACACAATGCAGCTGCTGCCCCGCTTTGGTCGCGGATCCCACTTACTTGGGACTATTTCCCGCTTTGATCGCGGATCCCACTTACCTGGGACTACGGTGCACCCCCCTGACTGCTGAAAGTTCTGGTTCCCGGGTTTCGGCACCACTTGTTGCGACTTCTTGCCCGCAAGGAAGACGCAACACTCAGGAATCTTCTTTCAGTAGTTTATTTCAGGCCCTTGATAGTTCTTCTTCTCTCTCGGATGCCCCTCCCAGCCTTAATAAAGCATCTCAGGCCCCAATGCAAAGCAGCCACGTGGAGCTTTCTCATAGGGTGATGAAAAGTCATGCGCCAACTCTCCCAAATAAGGAGTTGTTTGTCACAGACCACAGCGGAGCCAGCGCCATCTTGTAATGGCGACCATAATTTGCATAAACGGCAGAAGCGGCTCACCACAGTTGCCATTGATGGTCATGAATCCGTGAAATTCACACAAACAACATGGTTACTGCAACACTTGCCCCATTTCTACACCATCTATTACAAAGTGGCTTACAATGATAAAAGGACCCAGGTCATATATTCCTGAGAGGACGCTAGGAAATTGGCATTTATATCTTTGCCCATGAGAGATGATCTCTGCCCCAGACATAAGAAAAAGAAGGAACCATAGATGTTCCTGTTTGGTGTGCTGTATGATCTGTATTCCAGGAGAAACACCAAAGAAGTGTTAGAGCAGAGTGAGGTTAGGCATGAAGTGAGGAGGAGTTGAAGGTCTGCAGCAGGTAGGTTTAAAAAACAAGAAAGAAAGTCCATCCATGAGTGGGAGGAGTGGAGTCACAGGGATCTCCTGGGGAGAAATGAAACTAAAAGAGGTTTAAGAGAGAGAAGGAAATGTTTCCATTACATTCAAAGATCAGAATGTTTTTATCAATGGTTTACAATGAACAAAAGTGAAAGAGAAGGTTAGGGAAGAATAGAAATGGCAGGAGATGATGATAGCTTGAGGGGCAGAGGTAGGGAGGAGAGGTCACATGGTACAGACAAATGAATCAGGACTTCGGTCTCCACATTACAGTTTCAGCAGCTCACCCTTAGATTCAGACCTACTTTCTATTCCAAGAGAAACGCCAAAGAAGTGTTAGAGCAGAGTGAGGTTAGGTTCTGGGTGCAGCTTCAGTGTGAAGGTTTGCCCTTTGCTTGATGTTCACATTCTGATCCTTTCACTCCACTTAATCATTCAACAAATAGGCCTATGATAAGACTTCAGAGATTACTAACTCACCTCTCTAATGGAAAAGGCTCACATACAAACTCAAATACAAAGCATGTGGCAGATTCTGCAGAGGCACATGGGACCACAAAGGAAGAAGTAATAACAAGAGGTATTAATGAAATGAGAACTGACCAGGCAAAGAGGGAATGGGAACTGCTGGCTGTAGGGCTCAGAAGACAGGTCAGAAGCATTTGGAAGATCAAAAGAAAACCCAGTGTGTGTTGAAAGAGGGACCAGGAAATAAAATCAGTGACTGGAATCAGATTATTGAGAGCCTTATATATGGTATCAAAGGGTTGAGCACAGGAGGGTCTTAAGAATTGGGAGTTAGCAAAAGCCTAGTTATAAAAAGTTAAAAGACTGCCCCTGTAACCTATGAAAAGAGATGAGGCATTGGCAGTGAGAACAAGAGTCAAGCACTTTGATGCCAGGTTTAGAGACCAAATTCATAATATGTGGTGATAAGATGGAGAAATAGAGATGAAAAATCAAGGTTTTTATACATGTAACAGTGTGGTGAACAACTTATCTATTCATTGAAATAACACTGTTCTCAATCACTTAAGCAACAAGGATTTTTAGAATCATCTTTTGTACAAGTATCTTTAAAACATGTTTTAGTGGAGGAAAAGTTCTCTCCTTCCCAGCATCCAGAAGGGGAAAGAATATGGAAGAATGTCAATGGGAGGGTCATGTATGCCATGATTTGGTCATGACACACACCAATCTCACTCACAAACCACTGGCCAGAGCTGTCACATGGCCACACTCATTTGTGAGAGAAGATGAGAAATGTGGTCCAGCATATACCAGAAGTAAGAGAGACAACAGAAGCAGTTTTTTCCACAAGCAGAAATAATCCCTTGTGGTAGGTAAAACAATCTGGCCCTAAAGATATCCACATCCTAAACCCCAGAACCCGTGAAGATGTATCTTACATGAAGATGAGACTTTGGTGATGTAATTAAGGATATATATCTTGAGATGGGAAAATTCTTTCATGATGTAGGTGTGCCTAACATAATAATACAAAGCTTAAAAGTACATTAAAGAGATTAGACTGAAGGAGGAGAGAGGTTCAAAGCTTGAGAAGCACTCAACCCACAATTTTCAGCTTTGAAGATGCAGAAAGGATTGTAGCCAGTCATGAAATGTGGGCAACCTTAGAAGCTGGAGATGGCCCTGAGCTGGCAGCCACCGTGGAAAAAGGGATTTCTATTCTAAAACTTAAACAAACAGGAAATTATGTCTTCCCCTACAAAAGGAAACACAGCCTTGCCAACACCTTGACTTTAAGTCAATGAGATCTCTGGACAGATTTCTGACCTACAGCACTGTAGTATAATTTCTTTGTGTTGTTTAAGCCACTGTAGTTATAGTGATTTGTTATAGCAGAAAGAAAACTAATGCATCCTTGCTTCAGGCAGGCATGCTTTAAGTAATCACTAAACATTCAGGAACAAATTTCCAGGAAACAGTTGGGAATGTAGATTTGGGAACCATGGTGATTAAACCCACAGAAGTGGATGAACTTACCCAAAGGGTTTGGATCAGGAAGAGTTGAGAATGAAGAACTGAACCCTATAGAACAACAGCCTTCAGAGATCCAAGAGGGATGACAGAAGTCAGAGAAGTTACCTCCAAGGTGATCACATCAGCAGATCAGCAAAGCATATGTGACGGCTTCCAAAGAAGGGAGGGATCTTCAGTGCTAAGTATTATAGGAAGGGAAGCAAATGGGGCCTATGTTCATCCTCCATTCAGCTGCTGTTATCTGCCACATCACTAGTCTCTCCCCACTTAGAATAAAGCTCTTCAACCTATTCCCCCTATGGACCAATGGTTTCCCCATCAGTAAGGTGATACCGAGGGGATCAAAGTTTTAGTGCTTTTTCTTTTCCTCAGCTTCAGGCTTCTCACCAGTGCTTTGGGTACCCCTTCCTCTCAGAAGGCTTCAGAGAGTGAGCATAAGTGTCAGATCCCAAGAGCGGATACTCAGGTGAACCTGAATTTTCTCTACAACCCAAGATCTGATTGTGGTTCCCAAGATCTGATTTTGGTTCCGTTAAGTCCTAGGAAACTTTTCAGGGAGCTCTCTCTATATATACCTAGTGTTCCCCTATTGTTGAATTCTAACAGAAACCAAGAAGCATCATACTAAGTGATAGATTTTCTTTCTTCAAAACACAAAGTGTTCATTTTCAATTCCAGGAAGATGGAGCAGACATACTTTCCTCTATTTTTCCCACTAAATTTTGTGTGTGTTACAAGCCATCCATGGGCTGTGTGTGTGAACTATTGCGCATAGTAGCCATATGAGGGGATAGGCCTGGCACTGGAAATCCCTGTCAGGGATTTATGGCTTGATGCAGGTGCGCGTCCTCCTCTAGCCCTGCCTAAGATCCCACATAGCACCTGAAGTGGGTGTGACTTGCCAAGATGTCAATCAATCTGCTGACCACAAGACATCCAGAAGCAAGACTCTACCCTTGAAACCTTATTCCTGCCTTATTTGGTAAAGAACATTCTATCAAAAATCCTTTGTTAACCCCCCTATGAATAAACAGATCTCAGTTTCTGGTGCTCTCTCTTTCCAGTGCTCTCTCTTTCTAGCGTGGAAGCTGACTCCCAAGCTCAAAGAGCCGTCCTGCCCCCATATGAAAATTATGTATGTGTTGCATAATTTCTTGCCACCTTCTTCTTAGCTTAATGTTGCAGCCAGCTTGTTTAAATTCAGTTTATCTTGTCTAAGCGGGTTGTGGTCGAGATATATGAGGAAAAAAAAAATCTTCAAGTCAAGAAAACACAGACACACCAAGGTATCTAGGGGACGACAGTTAGCATCTCATTAAGGGGTACTTCTTCCTGCCCAGGATAATCCAAGCCACCCTAAAACTTACAATCTCAAATAAATTAGTGAACAAGAAAGCACAAACACTCAGAAATATATTTACACAAGATGAAGCCCCTGATAGATCTAGTCCACATGGGTTTTGGAACTAGACAAAGGGAAAATGGCCCCGGTGGTTTATTTAACGGGGTACATCAAAGGCAGGGATAAGGTTTCAAGGGTGGAGTCTTGTTTCATGATTTCTTGAAGTTGATAGACATCTGGCAGATTGATTGACATCTTGGCAAGTAACACCCATATCAGGTGTTGTGTAGGCCTTGATTGACATCTTGGCAGGTCACACCACAGAGCGGGAAAGAGATTCACATTGTCCCTGGGCACTTGACCAGAGAAAATGTCCATGGTCATTCCCAGACACAAAATGTCTCTATCCATGAGGCTTCCATGCACGGTGACCCATGTGCAACCCTTGGACAGGTCCTGACACCAAGGATCTCAGGCTCTTAGAGTTAAATAAGTCAGCAATTTAAAAGAAATAAAAAAGTTGTATAGATACACACAGAAAAAATACACACACACAACAAAGCCTTCTCTTGAGCCAAGTACCAGGAAAAGAGGAAGTCTAGCAAGAGAAAACCTTGAGACAATAAGCTGTATACTCCAGAGAAAAGTCCATGACCCCTCCCACAGCAGCAAAGTCTGAATGAGGATTTTTCTAGACATTCTCAAAGCTCTAATGAGTCCCCTCAACCTCTTTGTGGTAAGGGCTATCAGGAAAGGCTGGTAATGAATCCTTGCCCTTTAACACACCCCAAGTAGATCCAGGACTTTCACCCACATCCAGCAGTAATGAGGCACTCCTCACCCTCCCTAGGGAGTGAGGGTATTACAAGAGGCTGCTGGAAAGTCAGGACTTTCCCAGAAAGTCAGCATATCCCAGAAATATGAGGCCACTATCTGTGCTTTCAGTGGAGACTACAATGGAAAACAGTAAGAGAGCCTGTATGGCCTAGGTGGACACCTAGTGGGGATCTGCAACTCTTATCACCACCCAATTCTAATGAAAAGCCCATCCCCTCTTGGGTATCAAGAGAGAAACCTTGACTTCCATCTCCACCCTTCAGCAATGATCCAGCACCCCACAGGCCCTCTCTGAGGCCCCTTGAACTTAAGAAAGTTCTATGTGCCCTCATCATTATCAGACTTAGCATTATAAAACGGTGCACCTGCCATTAACCGATGGAGGAATGATGCTGTAAAAAGTCCAAGGATGAGCTCCTCCTGCAAACCCCAACTCTCCTCAGATCCTTTTTAACTTTCAGTTTAGAAATGTTCAAAGACAAAATAAAATGTAATGAACCCAGATGCATCCATCACTAGCTTCAACTCCTGCCACTTCATGCTATCCAAGTTCCTACCTACTTCTCCCTACCTACTTCTCCACAGCCCTCCACATGATTTTGAAGCAAATATCAGTCATTCTATTGTTTCACCTATATATGTTTCATTTATATATATATACATATATATATATGGATACTTTGAAAAATAACCACAATACTGTTATAATTTCTTTAAATATGAATAATACTTATGTTGTATCATCAAACATCCAGTAATTATTCTCATTTCTATAACTGTCTTACACAGACAATATATGTTTAGTTTGTATGTTTAATCAGCATTTGGATAAATCCCAAACATTATTAATTAATTGATAACTCTGAAGTGATTTATAATCTATTGTTCTCTCTCCTTTTTCTTGCAATTTTTTGTTGCTGTTGTTGTTATTATTGTTGGAGAAATAGAGTCAATTTTCTGGCAGTTTCTCACAATTTTCCATGTTGCTGGCTGAATCTCTTTTAACATATTCCTCTATCCCTCTATTTCCTTTGGTCTAGAGGTTTGATCAGATTCAGGGGCTTCTTTATTTGGTTGGCTGGATTTGGGTTTTGGTTTTGGTTCTGGTTTTGTTTAGGGAATGACAATGACATCCTTACCTCATCCCTTACTCCACTGATTATCAGGAAAGCTTTCATAAAGGAAAAATTGTGTCAAGCATTTGGCAATACTCAGGTACAGGCTAAGTGCTTTATATTTTTCCTCTTTGCTGGTCTACGTAACAAAAAATGAGGTTATTCCCTAACACCCCAAAATGAGGTACCTAGCAACATTATGAGTTCGTTTATTTAAACATATGAAATTTGCATCTGTCCATTGCAGTTGTAAATCTCACTGAGCCTTCAATCTGCCTCGGAGGAGTCTCACCTTTTCTCCTGCCAGAACCAGGTGTAGTTAAAATGTTCTCACTACTGATCAGGAGAAATCTTGTCAAAAATCACTCCCTCCTCAAACCCAAATCTGCCCAGTCTCCTAGACTGGTTCCTCCTGGGTCCTTTGTGTGGCTAATGGGATTTATGTGTCCTTCATGATTATTTACAAGCCTTTGGTT
Organism: Marmota marmota marmota; assembly: GCF_001458135.2. Taxonomy (NCBI): domain Eukaryota; kingdom Metazoa; phylum Chordata; class Mammalia; order Rodentia; family Sciuridae; genus Marmota; species Marmota marmota. The sequence goes on from NW_025999875.1 coordinate 556,666, forward strand.
TTTCTGTGCCAAGATTTCAGGACCTAAGAAAATACTAGTCCTCATTCTTCAGAAATTTCAATGTTTCCAATGGGTCACAGTCACACGGGCTCGATGTTTGACTTCGATGCATCCTAAATGAAAGCCACTGCCAGGAGGGCGGCAAGGGGGCCAGAACCAGTGACACCGCGTCGGCCCAGGCTCCTGGAGCGGAACCGGCGCTGCGCTGCTGTGGTTCGCCAGCCTTGGTTCTGCGTGTGCCGCGCCGAGTAACTGCGGCCGCGGCCACGCGAGTGTGGACTTCGGGATCTATTGGCCGAAGTATGGAAGGAACCGCAAGGCGAGAATGCACGCCCCCGCCCTCCAGCTGCGGGGAGAGGAGCGGAGGAGGGGCGGGGATTGCCAGTGACCTTCCAGAGAAGGATGCTTGCCTGGTCCTCTGACGCAAGGCGGCCTCGTGCGCTGCCTGCGGATCGGCGCCGGGACGCGACGAAGGCCAGGAGCCAAATCCCAAATCTTGGCGTCCAGGTAGTGAGAACTTCAGGTCCCTCTCTGCTTCGTCCCCTGGGCAGTCACGCCTGCATTGGGAGCTATACTATGTCCTTTTCAGAGAAGACAAATTTCCATGCGGCGGTGGGAAATTCACGTTTCCTGAAAAGTTAGAGAATCCTCTAAGTAGGGCTAAAACAGAATAGATTTGTCAGGCCCTTGGTGCGTCTGGAAATGGCAATCCACTGTGAGGCATAAAGCCTTTTAAGCTCACAGGCAAATCCGGTCCCGCTTGGAAGCATCCCGGGACCTAAAACCTTCATTCTCAAATACTTTACTCCTGTAGCTTCAGCGTTTTCGGGGATATTTTGTCTTTTCATCTTTGAGATTGGTGTTGGAATTCCTAGTAGTTACAGTCACACCTGGATGGCCAAGTCTACCCCTGAAAACTTTTTCTGCCCAAAGCATGTGCCTCACAGGGTTGGCCTGGGGATTAAATGAGATGGCCTGTTAAGTGTTAAGCCCCATGCCTGACACACAAAGGGTGCTTGACAGACAGACGTTGGTTGTAGTTCGTGGGGCTGCTAGTTTGTCATGTTCACTATTTCTGGGTCCTTGTCATCCCTGCCAAGGGACTCTGCCATAAGCCAGGGTCCAGAGGGCAGAGACTCAATCTTATGTTGTTCTGGAAAGCCCAGTCCTTGCCCCAGATATCAATCCAATAATGAGGACACTGTTTTAAGAAAAAAGGCAAAAGAAGTTTTATTGGTTTGCTAGCAAAGAAGAAATACAGGGGCTTCTATCCCAGAGGCTATGATTCTGCTCACCAGGGGGAACAGAGGGCTTTTAAAGAGGTGATTCAAAGGCTACATTCCAGGTGTGCCTTGTCAAGGGTGGTGAAGACTTGGAAGACAACTGTTTCTTAGGTCTTCTGCACCATTCCTGAAGTCAGAATTATTTCATTCCTATGGTGTGTGTTTGCTCCAGGACAGATAACTCAGCCTAAGATGGGAACAAGGGCAATCTTCCCCCAACCCCCCAACGTTAGGGAGGTGGAGAGGGAGAAGAAAAAAAAAAAGTCCGTTTTTTAAAAAGCCACAATAGCAGAACAGCAAGTGTTATGTTCAGAGCATGAAGTGAACTCCTGTTAGTCTTTCTTATTGAACTCACATTATCCATATTCACAGTAGATACATCAACACAATGCTAATTACTAATTTACAAGGGAAACCTTATTTTTTATTTGTTCTTTTTTAGATATACGTGAGTATTTTTGACATATTATACATGCATGCAATATAACTTCCCAGTCTTGTGGTTGTATATGATGTGGAGTTATGCTAGTTGTGTATTCATATATGAACATAGGAAAGTTATGTCAAATTTATTCTACCATCTTTCCTATTCCCATCTCCTCTTTCCTTCATTCACTTTTGTCTAATCCAATGAACTTGTATTATTCCCTCCCCCCACACTTATTTTGTGTTAGTATCCACCTATTAAAGACAGCATTCAGCCTTTTGGTTTTTGGGGAATTGGCTTATTTCACTTAACATGATAGTCTCCAGTTCCATACATTCACTGGCAAATGCCATAATTTCATTCTTCTTTATGGCTGAGTAATATTCCATTGTGTATTTGTACCACACTTTCTTAATCCATTTATCTATTGAAGGGCACCTAGATTTGTTCCATAGCTTTTCTATATAATAGTAACTTTATTTGTCCATGACTAAAATTTTCAGACATCTCTTTCCATGGTCATTGATCTAAAATGACAAAATCACAACAAAATAAAGATCTTAACTGGCTTTATTTTCAATTCTAGAACCCAGGAACAATTCATTCCATAAAAAAAGGAATTAGTGTCCCTATGGGCTAAGCAGAAGAGGTTTGAAAAAATCAAAGTAAAAGAGCAAAAACCATATTGATCATTCAAAGTTACCTTCCTTATAAAGCCAGAACTAAAAATAGAAAAATAACTGGTTGGGCTAGAGATATAGTTCAGTGATAGGGTGCTTGCCTAGTGTGTGTGGGGGCCCTACATTCAATCCCTAGTGCCATAAATAAATAAATAGTTACCATAGGTTACTTCAAGTTACTTCTTGTAAGGATTAAAAAATCTAAAGATAAAAGGCAGGGGAAACTTCTTTATTGCACCAATTGGGAAATTGGTGGGAAATTTGGCTCCTCATTGAATTTTTTTTTTTTTTTTTTTGGAAGGCCAGATAAAAATAGTCTCAACTTGTGATATAGAACTTTAGCTTGGATGATTCCATTTTGATTTTCAAGACTGATCTGTTGGAGCCCAAGGCAGTAATCTAATCCAAAACAGTGACAATCTGTAATTATTATGTAACACTAGGAAGCTGAATTAGTGGTAAGATGGTCATGGGAATGGGGAAGAGAGGAATAACAAGAGGGTGGCCCTTTAAGTACATGCAGGTTCTCATCCTACAACAACACAAAGAAATAAGGACTTTGTTAATAAAAGCTATGAAAAGCAAACAAAAATATCAAATTGTAACACCTAGAAGCAATTGTTCAATGCTTAATTTTCTTTCTAGCATTTTTGCCCAATGATTCAGAATATTTTTTGTCTAAGTAGTTATATAATTTAAAGTATACTAAACTTTTTATTCTGCTTTTCCTTTCAATGAGTATTTTCTTCCTATCATGCCTGTTTTCTAAAAGCTCAGTGATTCCCATAGGCTAACAAGTTCTTGAGAACACTTAACAGATTTATTCTTAGTTACCACTCAGAGCTAGTAAAACAGTTTCTGGAGAGGATCTCCCTAAGGTGACTGTTTAATACAGCAAGTTGAAAACCTGAAAAGAGTTTTAGGCCCATCACCCAAGGCCAGTTAGGAATACTTTTGGCTGCAAGTATCAGAAAGACTGGCTAACAGCCTGAACAATAAAATCACTCCATTTTGTCCTGTGTCAAGAGTATGGAAATTGGCACATCAAGGCTGGTACAGCAAAACAGAAGCATCAGTGGAAATTCAGGCTTACCTGCATGTACAAGTCAGAATCCTCCAGAGAAACCAAACTAATAGGGTAGAGAGAGAGACAGCAGTCTGAAGTCAAGATGCTTAATTCAGTACACCAATTTAAATGTTAATCTCATCAAAATATCTCCCACTCAGAATAACATTTGACCAAATATCTAGGCACCCTGTGTCACAGTCAGATTGCTATATAAGCCTAACCATTACACCACATCCAAAGGATGCCTTTGGATCCTCCTGTGTTTTGTGTCATGGTTATAAAACTAGAGGAGTTCTAAGCATCACATGGATTTTTAAGCAGGAAGAAAAGTACCAGCCAGCTCTCTTCTGGGCTGTTTTTTCTTGTTTGATTTAAAACAAAATGTTTCCAAAACCCCACAGCAGAGTTCCCCACACAACTCAATGGCCCAAACTGGTCCCACCAGGGGAAGCTCTAAATCTGAAAAAGGAGAACAAGAGTCATGCACGAAGATCTTATACCAATTGTGATTAATCTGGGCATGGGGCTACCCCTTATAATTTGTGGGTTCTGTTAGCCCAGAAGAAGAAAGATGAAAATGGCTATTGGGAAGGAAAATAATAATATCAGTCATTGTTCACAAACTGAAATCCAGATCCAGCTTTGCACTCTTGGTTTCTTTGGAGTTTATGATTTTTATAAACTAAATCACATTAATAGAGACTTCCTATTTTTTCCAAAGCTGATCCTTTTATTATATCTGAAGTTTAATACTTTAATTCCCAGATGGTAGCCTTTGTCCTCCTGTGGAAGAAGGGTGTCTGTATGGCTGGATTTGAACTTCTTGAGGTGGAGGAGGGAGGTCCTGAAACAGCATCAGCCTTGGCAGCTCCATGGCTCTGTTGAGGTGCAGGAACAGACCATTCAGCAGGTCCCCTCCTTGCCATACTGCTGGTTCTAACACACGTCCCCAGTGTGCTTACTTGTGATGCCTATGCCACTTCCCTGCCTCCAAAAACCCATCTTCTGTTTGAGAGGTCAAGTATCCTACGTGGTGTCCTGTCTTGGACTGTGCCAGGGGTTACCTTTATAGGATGCAAATGAGATGTTGCTGCTTTTATGATTCAGATTTTTCATCATAGACATCTTTATTTCATACTTGTGAGATAAAGTCTCACAGCCTGAGATCTATCAAAAGGGCCAGCTGCAATTCTTGGTACCCCTTCCCCCATCTGATCTGTCACCAAGTCCTATGTGTTGAATTCTTCCTTACCCCCCTCTAACACAAACCCCTAGTTAAGCTCACCCTCAGCATGACCACTGCCTTTCCTGAAGCACAGCCTCCCTAACTCTGGTTGCTATAGTCCTTAAGGTCAGATGGTGTTAACCCCTTTTCTCAGGGCGACTTTACTACCCACCACCAAGTTACCAGTTTACTATTGCATAAGTTATACCATATCATTATTGTTATTATTTTTTAAATAGTTATTTTTTAGTTATAGGTGAACACATCCTTATTTTTATGTGGTGCTGAGGATCGAACCCAGTGACTCATGTGTGCTAGGCAAGCACTCTACCTCTGAGCCACGATCCCAGCCCCGAGTTATACCATATTATAACCACTAACTTGTCTAAAGTTTATATTACTAGGGAATTTATGGTATGACCTAATGTTTTGTGACCACTGCAATATTTAGAGCTACTTGAACATGACAACAGCAACCAGGTCAATACAACTAAATATGTGGCCCGTACATGTCATTTTCTATATTAATCTAATGTGTTAAAGTATTTCAAATCAATGAGAAAGGTAAATGAGTAAATGGCAATAAGGGAATCTGTTCTTTGGAGGGGAGAGAAATTCCTATACTAAGATAAATTCTATGAAGATTGTTGTGGTTTTAAAATGTCCACAAATTGTTTTATATTCCATTTTGAAGACATAGAGGTAAGTCCCCTCTCCTCCAATGTGGGCTGGGTTTAGTGATTGATTTCTAATAACTAGCTTATGGCAAAAGTGATGGTGTATAATTTCAGTGACAAAGACATAAAAAATGTCTTCTGTCTTGTCCTTTCTCTTGGATCTTGTTGTCATCCCCTGAGGACGTTCAACCAAGCCTGCGAAGAGGCCCACATTGTGAGTGAACAATTTGGGAAGCAAATCTTCCTGACTCTACAAGGGCATTGCTTCAAATGAAATGCAGTTCCAGTCTACATTTTGACTAGACTCTCATGAAAGAGCTTGAGTCAGAATCACTTAGTTAAAACAAATTTCTGACTCAAAGAAACTGTGAGATAATAAATGTTTTCTGTCACTAAGTTTTGGGGGTAATTTGTTACATAGCAAGAGGTAACTAATTCAAAGATAAAAAAGCAAAAGTTTAAATTATAAATTAGAGGGACAGGGATTGTGGCTCAGCGGTTGAGTGCTCGCCTAGCACGTGCAAGGCCTGGTTTTGATCCTCAGCATCACATAAAAATAAACAAATAAAAATAAAGATATTGTGTCCAGTTACAACTAAAAAATATTATAAAATTTATATATATATATAAAAGAAACAGAAATGGGCTTGAGAGGAGAAAGGATCTCTAAACTTTAATGAAAGATTTCTATCTCACTTCAATTTAGGTTTCACCAGCCAGTGCAACAAATGGGGCCACACTGAGCACATTGCTGGAAGAGGCCAGCTTGTGGTGTCAGTTTACTGTGCCCCATAGGGCTTCTTTTCCCATATTTGAGTTTCCCTTGCTATTGAAAGACTATCATTGTCCACCAAATATCCACAAGCTCCTCTTTTTTCTAGCCTCCTTTGCAGTTAGTTAGCAATATGAGTTGGTCTGGTCAAAGACATATGGATGTATCATAAGGTGCTTTCAGACCTAGCCCTTAAAAATATTCTATGAAATCTTCCAGCCTTTTCTTCCCCTACCGTGGTAACTCTGTATGCCACACATTTCAGGTTATGGCTACCAGATAGAAGAATGAAGACTGACTTTTATTGAGGATTGTGTAAACAACCAATAAATATTGGGCCACCAGAATGGAAGGTTTAATTGTTCCTGAAGTCTATTCTTAACTAATCTTCACTAAATTATTATCCCTTTCCAGTGTCTCTGGGTCTTTTGGGGTATTCTCCAGGGCTACTCCAGGATGTGTGTGTGTCTACATTGCTACATGTCTGTCCCCTTCCCTCCAGTTTAGAGTGGATTTTTGTTTGTTTGTTTGTTTGTTTATTGTTTGTTTTTCAGTGCTAGGGATTTAACCATAAGCTAATGCTAGGCAAGCACTCTACTACTGAGCTATAACCCAGCCAGTTAGAGTACTTTGTACAGATAGATTACTTCCAGAGTTGTAGGAAACCTGGGACACACCTTGTAGACCCAGATGAACACTTAAGTCTTTCCTGTAACTTCCCCTAGTCTAGACAAAAACAAGTCATCATGTGTCTTAAGACTTTATTATTAGGGGAATAACCCTAGCACTTGCTACTTTTGACACTCACAGGCCTTGGGTGGTTTCATGAGGCCCCTGCAGGGCACTCCATCCCCACCCCGACTATCACTTAACCTCCTCCCTTGAAGTGCTTCTCTGGGCTTTGAGAGAACACTTGACTCAGCCTAAAGCTGCAATTTCAAGTCCTTGGGTCCTGGATTTCTCTTCCACTCTTTTCAAGAAACCCAAAACCTACAGGAGTGTAACCACAGTGAAAATAGTTAATGTTTATATAATATTTACAAATACTAATTTAATTTTCATAGCAATCCAATGAAATAAGTACTATTATTATCTATTTTACAGATGAGGAAATTTGAGACCCAGGAAAGTTAAGTATCAGCCCAAAGTTACATAACTTACCAGTCCTTTAAGAGACACAAGGCCCAATACTGATTCAAGAGAAATATCTTGTACCAGGTTGCCATTTATTTCCCCACAGCCATATATAACTGAATTAGTCCACTTGCATAATGGGAAATTCAATTTTCTTTTTATTTATACTTTACCAAAAAGTAAAATGATAATAAGTACAAGGACAAATGACAAGAAGTAGTGGCAAGGATGTGGATAAAAGGAAGCCCTTACACATAGCCATTATGGATAACAGTATGGAAGTTCCTAAAAAATTAAAGATAGTATTATTATATGATCCAGCAATCTCACTATGGGGTCCATATGCAAAGGAAATGAAATCAGTATGTTGATGAGCCATCTGTACTCCTTTGTTTATTGCAGCTGTATTTGCAAGAGACATTGAATCCCTAAGTGTCCAAAAACTAATAAATGGATAAAGAAAATGTGGTGTTGTGTATGTGTGTGTATGTGTATGTGTGTGTGTGTGTGTGTACACAATGGAATGTTTTTCAGCCACAAATAGGATAAAATCCTGTCATTTCTGGCAACATGGACAGAACCAGAAATCATCATTGAGTGAAATAAGGCAGGCACACAAAGGAAAGTACTGTATAATCTTCCTCATTGGTGGATCTAAAAAAGTTGATCTCAGAAAATTTGAGAGTAGAAATGGTGGTTACCAGAGACTAGGAAGAATAGGAGGGAGGAGAGATGGGGAGAGGTTGATCAGTAGGTACTAAGTTATAATTAGGTAGAATCAAGAAGTTACGGTGTACTATTACACTACAGGGCAACTACAGATAACAAAAAGTATACTTCAAAAAGCTAGAAGAAAGTGTGCTGAATGTTTTTACCATACAAGAAATGATGAAATGTTTTAGGACATAAATATATTTATGCTGATTTGAACATTATATAATGTGTCCATGAATCAAAACATCACATAGTATCCCATAAATATGTGCAATTTTTATGTTTTTATGTATCAGTTACATAAATTTAAATTTTAAAAAATTTCTTACTGTTTGTGTGGCAACACAACAACCATCTGCTTGGTGCTCTGTGGTCTCCAAGTTATAACTTATATTATCTCCAGGAAGAGAACTAGCAGCTGAGGTTTGATATGCAGGTGCTAAAAACAGAGCATCTCAAAGATACCAAAGATAAAAAAAAAAAAGAAATACATACATACATAGCGCGCACGCGCACACACACCACACAAACACACACACACACACAAAGATGTCAAATATCCCAGCTTCAAAACTGCCCAATTGTGTGTCCTTGGATAATTTACTTACTTTCTGTTTCTCCATCTGTAAGAATGGGGATATATATGGTGCTTTCATCATAAAGTTGTGCAGAAGATTCAATATATCAAAATATATAAAGCACTTAATAACAGTACTTGGCACAAAATAAGTCCCCCAAAAGGTCTTGCCATTGCTAATTATCATTTTAGATGAAAGTTCCAATCAAGAATTCTGGGAAAAAAGAAATCTCCTTTGCATAGAGCTCAGAAATAAGGTTGGCAGAAGGGCTGCTTATTCCTTCTAGATTTTTTTTCCAGGGATTGTGATTTATCCCTTAACAGTGTGGATGACTCAAGTTTCTCCAGGTTCATCCTCTCTCCTTTCCAGCTCAAAGCTCAACAGCGCCACCTGCCACACAGATTTTTACGTGAAAGAAATCCACTGTCCACACTAAAGAGCATGCAATAAAAAGGACAGCAACATTCACGGCAAATTCAAAAGGTGAACTTCTTTAATTATACAATATGCTCTCACAGTGATGAAAAACTCCATAAAAGACGTCAAGAAAATACTTGATCTCAGATCAGGACAGGCAGTCCCTAGAGGAGATCACTGAGGATTAACAAACAGCAAATGAAACTACATGCTTGGCCTACTCATTTAGAGAAAAAATAAACCTGCCAAACTTAATCCCCAGGAGGCTTTTTACTTATGGTTGGAGGATCTCATAAATATAATAATTCTCAAGAACAGTTTAACATTCTGATTCAATTTAGGTTTTATTATGTTTAAATTAATTTTTGAATAACTAGTTCATTCTCATGATTGGAAATGCAAGGAATATAAAAAGGACGTGCATTCAAAATTCTCCTTCCCAGCCTTCCCTTTCAGCAACCCAGGAACCTCCCCATATTACCATTTAATAAAGAGCCTCCTCTTTATTTTTTATTGCTAAACATAGTATAGGGTTGTTGTGCTCTTCGTCAAATTCATATATTTAAGTTCTAACCCCAAATACCCAACAACAGGAACTTATTTGTAAATAGGGTCATTTCAGACATAATCAGTAAGTAGAGGTCATCCTGGAGTAGTTTGTGAACCTAATCCAACATGACTGTTTTCTTTATAAAAGCTAGAAATATGCACATAAACACAAACACAGTGGTGATATGTCCACAAGGAACACCAAACCACCAGAAGCTAGGCAAGATTCTCTCTCACAGCCCTCAGAAGGAACCAACCAGTCTGACTCCTGATTTCATACTCCAAGCCTCACGGACTGTGAGATAATAAATTTCTCTTTAAGCCACCTAGTTTGTGCTACATGTTACAGCAGCCCTGGCAAAGTAATACAAGTGGATGTACAATAAATCATTTAATCATTTCCCTATTTTGGACTTTTAGGTTTTCCCCAATCCTTTACTTTAAAAATGCTACAGTGAATAAGCTTTCCATGCACCATTTCACATTTACATGTGTGTAAGTTGGCTTTCTGTCACTGTGACAAATCCCTGAGATAATTCAACTTAAAGGTTTATGTAACAGTTTCAGAGATCTCAGTCCATAGTCACTTGACTCTACTGTTTTGGGCCTATGGCAGCAGAGTACACCATAATGGGAGCATGTGATGAAGGAAAACTGCTTGCCTCACGTGGCCAGAAAGTAAGGAAGAATAGAGAGGAAGTAGTCGAGGTCCCAATGTCCTTTTCAAGGGCATATGCCCAGTGATCCAACTTCCTAGGCCCCACTTCCTAAGGGTTCTCTATCAGCTCCCAGTAGTGCTGCAGGCTGTCTTTAACTATGGGACTCTCAGGGACATTTCAAATCCAAACTATAGCAGTGTTACTACACCAGCATGGGGAATTTCTAGAGCAGAAATGCCAAGGATACGTGCATGTTAGTCTGTATTGTCCAGTCCCCTGGGTCAGTCTATGCTCCCTACAGCAGGGCAGAAGAGTGCTTTCCCTTGTGATATGACTACCACACTGTGTTATCAAATTTTTGAATGCTTGTCATTCTGATAGAAATAGGGTATTTCTGTGTACTTTGGATTTAAATTTTTATTGAGTCATTTGTATATACTTTTCTGTGAACCTATTTTTCTAGTGGGTTTTTCATCTTATCAGTTTTGGAGATGAACTTTGTCTATCAGGGAAATTTGCCTATAAAAGGCAAATATTTTTCCTAGGTAGTCATTTGATTTTTTTGTTTTTTTAACTTTGCTTATGGTGGTTTTGCCACAGAGTATTTCATTTTTATTTATTTGAATTGGCAATTCTTTACTTTTACAGTTTCTGGATTTGTTAGAGTAAAAAAAGAAAAACAACCTTCTCTATTCCAATATGATCAAAGAATTCACCTGTACACTGGTGATGGTCAACGTGTATACATTTTTATTTATCACTTATTTACTTGAGAGGAGGTTTTACCATGTTGCCCAGGCTGCTCTCACTCTCCTGGGCAACAAGCAATCCTCCTGTCTCAACCTTCTGAGTAGTTGGGACTACAGGCACATACTTCTGGCTTGTGTATGGCATTTTACATTTCACTCTTTTATATATATGTAGTTTATCCCAACATAAGGGCTAAAATTTCAATCTAACTTTATTTTTTTAATAAATAAACTTCCCAGTTGTTATATCTTTCTGCCCAAATTTGTCACCTTTATCAGATATACCCATAACCACATAGGTCTATTTTTAGGGTTCACTGATAAGCCTCAGAATTACACCAGCTTAATTATTAATATGCTTATTACCTGAAAATAGGATAGTGATACCCTTGTTTTCCAATATTTACATTCTACATTTTTTTCTTATCCAGTTGCAGGGGGTGTTGGTGGGTAACATCTCTTACTGTTTCTTTACTCTGTTTTCAATGTTTCCCCCACTAAGCTTACTAGTGCTTTTAATTCTTCACTGATGTTATTTTCTTTTGATCCAAGAATTTCTATTTTTGTCAACTATTCTAAGGAAAATATGGGAAGAACTTTGCACAGAATTATTTATTACAACACAGACTTATTTTTTAAGACAATTTTAAAGAATCTCACTGATTAACAACAGGAGAAAAGGAGAGTATAGTTCAATATAATATTACAGACATAAAAATATTAATATTTTACATTTTCTTCCTACTTAGCTTGAAAATCCAGAGTGAATTTTATATTCACAACATATCTCAGTTCAGACTAGCCACCATGTGCTCAATAGTCAGATGTGAACAGCAGTACCATATTGGACAACTCTAAACACTGCAATGATCTGTAAATATTCCAAAGAGACAGTGTTGGAAAAGTGTGTGCGTGCGTGTGTGTGTGTGTGTGTGTGTGTGTGTAAGCATAAGGACAAACAAAAAGTGCTGCAGTATTACAAGACTCGTGAAGAGAAAAAACATTATCTAAAAATCATCTGAAGCAATTTCTTAGGTTTCTCAATGATATCTACCTCTCTCTCTCTCTCTCTCTCAAACTACCTTTTATTGAGCAAAGCCCTCCAACCTGGACATAAATATTTTAAACTTTGCTGCTGTCTTGGTTGGCAGGCCAGCTTAAGGCAGCAGCCTTCAGTCTGAATTTTTCTGAAAGCTTAGAACTGCCCAAAGCTCCTTCTAGGGCAATGCTGTCCAATAACATGGTCACATGAGACTATTTAAATTAAATATAATTAAAAATTCAGATCCTCAGTTGCACTAGCCACATTTCAAGTGCTCAACAGCTACATATGTCTAGATTACTGGTTAGGGCAGCTCTAGGAGAATCTCCTCCCAATCTTCAACTTGCTTGTGCTCCTATTCAAAACTTCCTGGCCTGAACGGTATTTAAGGATCTGCTTCCTACTAGAGTTCACCGCTGCCTGCTGCTCAAAGACAAAGCAAAGCTCCCACTGGCCCAGACTTCCTTTTGAGTATGTGGAATTCTGGCATGCAGTCCAAATACAACCAAAGGATTATTGCTACAAACAAAATTCCTATATTGCTATTTAAATGTCAACATTACTCCACTGAGTTACTCTGTTTTGACTCAGACCTTCCATAGATACAAAAGAAAACTAAGCATAAAATTGATGCTGAGCCCCAGCTTATTCCAGCCATCAGTACAATTCACCCTAGTATAATTTGAACTTAAAAAAAGTTATACTTCCAAAGCATTTAAGTTTTGGTGTAAGAACTGAACATAAGACTTTACAACATACTTACACAGCTTTGTTAATAATAATTAACACTTTAAAATAAGAAAAAAATTGTGAAGTAATCATTTCATTATGGAGATGTCTGCTAGGGTGTGTTAAACCAAAATCCTAAAGAACCAAGGGATCTATGGAAATAAGAGGGTTTATTGAGCCACTACAGATGCTAACCAGAAAAAGGTCCAACCAGATACTGGGATAATTTCCCCTAACTACCTATAGCAGGGCTATGTAATTGGAAAAATTTCCACCAGCACAGAGCCAAGAGCATTTTTAACTTTGGGGAAAGAAAGGACTCTACCCCACATTAGCTATAGAAAGACTGGTAGGGACAAGGCCAAGCCAGGCATTTTGGGGACAGAAGGATAGCCAGCAAGGAAAAATACTTGTTGCTTCCTGAAGTTTTGAGTTAAGGGTTTAATTATGAAGCCAGAATTATACAGGCAATCAGTATAGACAGGTAAATCGAGTCAGGTTGGATCAAGGAAGCTAATTTTGAGTGAGCCCAAGAGTTGGAGCCCTTCCTCCACCCTTATCAAGAAACTGTCCCTGCTCCAACCTGTCGCTGAGGTAAACTGTCCCAGGAATTGCCCCTCCCTACAGGGAACTACAAGGTTGTTAATTAATAAGTCCTGGGCTGCACCATCCTGCCCTTACCCCTTCAGCCCACCTGTTTCCCACCTTTTGGCCATCCCACCTAGTCACATATGCAGGAAGGAGAAAGATAAGAGGAAGCAGGCAGAACAAAGGCAGCCTAGGACATATAAAAAGGGCAAACCACCTCTCTTCTTGGGATATCAGGATACCAGCTATGGCCCCCTTGTCCCTCCTGGGAAACGTCTATATTACCCCCCCTTTTTTTATTACCCTTTTTAAATAAACCCTGCTTTATATGCTTGCCTCCGCATGCTTCTCCAATGTTCAAACTTCAACATGTGAGAACTCCTCACATAATGGGTGGTATCAATTATTCACTCAAGAATGTGAAGCAGTTTAGTGGGTTTTTGTGCGTGTTTTGTTTTTGGTCTGAAGCTGTTAGCTAAATAGCTTCTCTGATTTCTTTTCTCCATCCTCTTTCCTGGAACTACATTTTAGGTCATCTCAAGTTTTTTCTTTTATCAGATGAACAATAAAACCCAAAGCATAAAATATTTAACAGGATAAAATTCAGTGAAGCATGTGGAATAAAAACATTTTAGATTAGGATACAAGTCCCCCTGAGAAGCATAAAATAAAAACACAAGTTCAAGGTTAAAAAAAAAATTCCCAATTACAAAAAATGTCCGTTAAAAGTGGATGATAGTATCAAATCCTCATGGGCTTTTAGATCTCACTGAATCCATTTAAATGGAAAAAAAAAAAAAAAGAAGTTAAATGTCAACACTAACAGCATGGGAAGAACACATTCTTTGCAGTTATTTCAGGCTTTGGGTTTTGGAGCCCGCACCAAGACAGGGTGTGGAAAGGCCCGGTCAGTGGGAATCCAGCAAGCCAGCATAGTAAGGGGTCTGGTCTAGAACCCAGGGGTTAGCTCCTTTCCTCACTCCAGCAGGCCCAGAGGGGGGTTCGGTGGGGGTTCTCAACCCAAGCAGTGGATTTACACTCTCGTCCACTATGTCCGTGCCCCACTAGGTTCTGGAAACAGCTTACGAGAACCCCAGCCCAGGGTTCTCCTCCGACCCCATCTGGATCCCCCCACTCCCCAGGTCGTTCTCCCGGCTTCATTCGGTAACTATGTGTTCCAGTACATCGGTAGGAAGTTAGGTATTTATCCTACCAATCCACATGCTATCACTTGTGCTCCCCCTCCTACCGCGCGCCCCATTCTATCCCTGAACGTAAAGTCCACGAAAACAGGAAACTCCGCCTGTAATTTCTAGGCCGCGCCCCACGTGCGGACCACAGCACCGGTACTAAATAAATAGGAGTTGGAGGATCTTCCCACTCTTCCAAGCCTAAGCGGGCCAAGAGGATCCCCGGTCACGTGTCCAAAAGAGGGCATACCATCGAGTCAGTCCTCCAGCTTCCCAGAGAGTCATAGGAAGTGCCCTGGGGTTGGCGCAGGTCTTTCCGGTCGGGCCGTCTGAGCTTTTGTCCCGCTGGCGGCCGGGCTCCCGCGGCGCCGCCACAGCCAGTACGTGAGTCCCGGGCCGCCTGCGCTCCCGCCCCCCTGGCCCTTGCCTGCCACGCCCTTCCCTTCTTGGCCCGGTCCAGGCTGCCCCCTGGGCCTCGGGCGGGACCTGGGAGAAAGCATGCCCTCCCCACACACGTCTCAAGAGGCGGGTTCCAAGGGAGAAAAGGGGAAGGAAAGAAAATCTCAGGCCTGCCAAAGGGTGTAGGGCCCGCCTCTGAAACTGACAGGACTCCAACTCCTGTCATCTGAGCAGGCCAGGGTCGTGTTAGGGCTGCCCCGACTTCCAGGGAAGGACCGTGTCCCGCCCCCCGTGTTCCTTAACTGTTCATTGCTGTCTTGGACGGGGAGGGTAGACAATCCTGAAAACAAGCGCTTTAAAATAACTACCCTGTGGTGGCGCGGTTACAGTTAAGTTTGGCCCTGGGACTTAGGAGGAAATTCTAGCGCCAGAAGGATCCTTAGGGGTGTTCTGATTCGACCTGCCTACTCCTTCTTTTTGGTGAGTGAGTGAGTGGTGTTGAGAGACTCCTGCTGCAGGAGTGGATGGAGCCCCCAGAAAGCGCTTTGTGGCCCCCGGCAGGGGTATGCTTGGGGAAGACGACTTGCCATGGGCCTTCAAATCTGAGGAGTGACTAGTGTAGGGAGAAGGAAGGTGGAAGAGGCCTCTAGGCTGCGGGAAAGCCTGGAGGAAGCCAGGTTGTGGGAATATAAAAGACAAACGTGGGTTGGGGGTAGTCCAGGGCTGGTTGTGTTGTTCTAAGACGTTTAGACTAGGTCACCAGCCCAACTTTTTTTTTTTTAATGAATTTTTGAATATATAATATATTCATATGGTTTCAATAATAAAAACTTAAAAAGTTGGTGAAAAGATTTCCCCCAATCTGCTTAGCTTTTTATCAACCCTTACTTCCTTGGTGACCACTTTTAGTTTGAGTGTATGTCCCAAAATTTATTTAAAAACTGGCAGATATAAATGTAGTTAGTTCTCCCTTTTTTCAAAGATGATACAGTACATCCTGATGCCCTTTGCTTCTTCCACTTAATCTGCTTTATAGATCCCTGCATATTAGAAAACAGTTTTTGTTTTACAGAGCCGTGGTTTTGGATTGGTCATTGTTTAGATGTTTTGAACGTTCATAATTTGCTTTAGTTCCATTCAGGGAAATTTGGATTATTTCTAATTTTTTGTTACCCCTAACAATAGTACTGAATGCCATTATATTAGATTAAGGTTTTTAAGGAATGTTTGTTTTACATTAACTCAGCCAGTTATTGGCAGACTGTTAAAATGTCAAATCAATATTGTAATTACTGTGTAGAGTGTTTAGAGAACAAATAAAACTATATAAAAATGAAGTAGTTTCTCCCTCTGGAGACGTGTTTTTCACTGACCTAATAGACACTAATTCTATCCATGACTTTCTTCAAGCCAGTCCCTGCCCCTTTAGCTTCAGGGAATCTCTCAACTTGCTTTTCAAAATCTCCTTTACCTTGTTTTCTGGGCCAATTGGAAATCTATTCTCCATTACCAGGTATGAGTCTGTTCCTTCTTCTTCTTGTTGTTTTTTTTTTTTTTTTCAACCTTTAGAAAAAAATCACCTTTAATCCTTACTGGTGCTTTTAAGCAATAGAAACAAGTCATGTTAACCATTTACAATTCAGATATTCACAAACTAAATGCAAAAATAACTAGACAGCACAAACCATTTTCTCTTTTATCCTTTGCATATCACTTTTCTTTCCTTCTTTGCTTACTCCTTAGTCCCAGCTTTCATTTGCCTGTTTCCTCATTCTAGGTTCTCTTTCTTCTTTGTTAGTAACCATTTTGTGGTACATTCTCTCTCATTTTCTTTCTCCAGTTATCTCCAAGTCAAATATAATCCAAGAACTTAAGGGACAGAATCCCAGTGTGACACTTGAGATAGTAGATTGCTTTGTGAAATATTGTTGCCCCTTGGAAATTCATAGTAGTGACTGATATGTTGTACCTGTTTCTTGTTGCAGTCTGTTATTATAGGAAAGAATTTTCAGCCCCCAGAGTGAGTCACAGTTATGCTCATGTGAGTTGTCTAGGCTCTTAAGAAGTGGCTCCTGACTCTGGTGCAGAGACAAAAATTGAGTTCACGTTCTTACTATCAGCATGTACTTTTGTTGGTAATGGTAGTAGATCACAAACTATTTGTTGGTACTGGCAGAAATGCCCATAGGTGTAAGTGATACATAGTTTTGTAAAGAATGAAGAGCATTCTGTGACTGACTTTGACTAATTTAACCAGATATTCAGGGTCATGATCCCTGTTGAAAACTGGTTAGAGAGGGGTTTCCCATCCAGCTTTGAGAACTTCTAAGAAATTCGGACCTTTCTGGCCCTCTCTGTGGAAGAGTTGTGATTTTGGAGTAATTCCTTTCTTGTGTCATAGGGGACATATGACAGCCCCACATTAGTCTTCCTGATTTTAATAACCTGCTAGAACTCCAGGTCTTGATTCTCTTCCCTCTTAATCCATGCTCCGACTGGAATTAGTATGAGTGATCTTTCTTTTCAGGATTCTGCTACATTTGTCTCATTTTTGCTTTTTTTTTTTTAATTTGTTGAAGTATTTTAAAAGTAAATTCTAGACGCCATGCCATTTTACCCATGCATATTTCAATTGGCATATTTTTTTTTAAATGGGGACCTCTAACAGCTACAATACCATTATCACACCATCCCAAAGTAACTCTGGTTCCTTTATATTATTGAATAGGCAGTAGGTTGGGAAACTACTGGGCCTGTAATCTGTGGGTATGGACTATAAGTTAAGAATGAGTTTTCCCTTTGGGGAGGGTACTGGAGACTAAACCCAAGGGTGCTTTGCTATTCCACTGAGCTACATCCTCAGTTCCCTTTATTTATTTTGAGATAAGGTCTCACTAAGTTGTTAAGAGTCTAGCTAAAGTTGCTTAGGCTGGTCTCAAATTTATTATCTTGCCTCAGCCTCCTGAGTTGTTGGAATTATAGACATAAACTATTGTACCTGACTGATTTTTACATTTTAAAGGATATTTAAAAAAAAAAACAATAAGCACCATCCTATATGGCCCACAAAGCTTAAAATATTTGCTCTTTGGTCCTTTACTGAAAATGATCACTAACCTCTGATTTAGTAAAATAAATGATCTTTCAAAATCCTTACATACATTTGCTTTTCCTTTGTCTAAAACTCCTGAGACAAGTCTGTACTCCTTAGTATGAGTCCGACCCTAGTACAGCCCTTATTTTTGCCCACCTGTCCAGCTTTGCCAACTGTCCTGTGTTCCAGATGTCTAGTGGGTGGTGAACATCAGTTGTTTTACACTTGCTCTTCCCTCTTACTTACTCTTTTCTTCCCACCCTCTTCCTAGTTCTTCTAGGCAGTCTCTCCTTCCTGTACCCCCCACCCCCACCCATTTCCTCTATCTGGACTCTTTGTCTCTGTCATTTTTATCTCATTGATTGTTTTCCAGTGAGGCATTCCTTCTCCTCTGCAGGGACCTTGATGGCTAGACCTTGTCTTATCTCTCTTTATTTCTAGGAATAGCTCAAGACCAGGGTAAAGAAAGCAAGGTATGGATCATAATCTAAGTTTCTTGTGCAGCATTCAGCTTCAGAGATAACTAGAATGCATTTTCAGTATTGCTTATGAGCATAAATTAATATTTTGTTACATTCTCTTTAAGGCCTTTAGTTTTTAGCAGCACTTACTCCAGTGCTATCTTGGTGTTCTGCATTTTTGTTTCACATTTTCTTAGTTGTGATACTGATTAATTTGAATTTTGAGCTGTTTTCAGTGAATATGTTGATCTATTTTCATTTTACTCAATAAGAGGAGTGAACTACACTAAGTGATAGACATTATGCACCTATCCAAACTGAGATGATTGAACAGAACCAGAACCAGGAGATCCCTGGCTTATGACTAGCATAGAGAGGTATATAGTTAAGTATTTGTGATTACATGCAGACTAGGCCAGTCAGCAGCCAATCAGATAATCCCGAAGGACATGAAAGGAGCTAAGAATCTGTTAAAAAGTTCAGAGAAAGGGCAGACTCAGAATCAGTGCATGTAGTGGCAATGAGGTGATGAGAGTGGCGTGGTCTATTTTATGTTCAAAGAATCAGTTTTAAGTGGTTGGATGCAGAAGACTGGCCTGGGAAATGTGTTACTTTGTTTTTTGTTGCTCTAACAAAATATCACAGATTGGGTAATTTATAATGAAGAGAAATTTATTTCTCACAGTTCTGGAGGCTAAGACATCCAAGATCAAGATAAGATCAAGGCACTGGCATCTGGTGAAGGTCTTTATGCTGTAACCTCATGGTGGAAGTCATAACATGGCAGAACAGCAAAGAGAGAGGGGCAGAATGGAGCTGAACTTGCCCTTTCACTTTTTTTTTTTAATGAATATTGAACCCAGGGCACTCTACCACTGAACTATATACCTGGCCCCCTTTTTGTTTTTATTTTGAGTCAGGGACTTACAGAGTTGCCCAGGCTGGCAACTTGTTATCCTCCTGCTTCAGCCTCCTGAGCAGCATTCACCACTGTGCCAGGCTTAAGCTTGCCTTTTTATAAATAACACAATCCCAAGATAATAGCATTAATCCATTCATAACAGATGCAGAGCCATCATGATTTTATCACCTCTTAAAAGTCCCACTTCGGTCAGGCTTCTGTGGTGTGCTTTTATAATCCCAGCTACTCAGGAAACTGAGGCAGGAGAATCCCTTGAGCCCAGGAGTTGAAGGCTAGCCTGGGCAACATAGCAAGACACCATCTCAAAGAACAAACAAATAACAACAACAAATGAGAGCCAGACTGTTTGACACACATTTATCATTCCAGCTACTGGGAAGGGGTCCAGGCTGACACAGGAGGCTCACAAGTCCCAAGTCAGCCTGAGCAGTTTAGCAACACCCATCTCAAAATTTAAAAGCCAGTGGTGTAACTCAGTGTTAGAGTACCCTGTGTTCATTCCCAGTACTATAAATAAATAATTTTTCAAAATAAGAAAGAAAAAGATGCACCAGGAGTGGTGGCACATGCTTATAATCCCAGGGATTCAGGAGGCCTGAGGCAGAGGATTGCAAGTTTAAGACCAGCCTTGTCGATTTCATGAGGCCCTAAGCAATTTAGGGAGACCCTGTCTCAAAATAAAAAGTCTGGGGATATAACTCAGTGGTAAAGTGCCCCTGGGTTACACCTCCAGAACCAAGAAAGACAGAGGGAGGTAAAGAAGGATGAAGAAAATGAAAGGAGGGGAGGGGTAGGGAAGACCCATTTCTTAATGCTGTTGCAATGGTGGCAATTTAATTTCAACATGAGTTTTGGCGGGGACATGCAAACCATAGCAGGGAGTGATCAGGTATGCATTGTATAAAATTCTTAAAAGCTATTGGAAGAAGAAGTGGACAGGCATAAGAATGAAGGCAGATAGACTATATAGTAGCAGCTCAGAAGATAATTTAGAAGGGTTTAAACTAAGGTCTTAGCAGCAAAAATGGAGATGGAGGCAGAGGTGGGAGCTTGAGAACTATTTAAGCAATGGAATCAGCTGGTTTTATGGGCTGTTTTGGAGTAGATTAGGAAAATAAGAGTCCCCCTTCTGGTTTAGGCAAAGGGAGGAGCGGGGGTGGATAATTTGGTCTGTAATTAAAGATAATTGTAATCAGGTCTGTAATTGAAGAGAAGGATCTGGGACAGAGATGAATATCTAAGAGACAGCTTATAGGAGTGGTAGGAGTTTTGTCTAGGGGTTAGTATCTAAGTATGTAGAGTAAATTGAGAAGATTCAAGATGGAACAAGGAGGCCAGCAGCATCCAAGGGACAGCAGTCTGGGGAGCAAGCACCTGACCTAGAAAAAGCTAATTCAGCATTGTCTGAATAGAAGAAATCAGGTTAATTCCACGGGGCTAGAGGGGAGATGGGACACGAAGACCACTTTATCAAGATACTACTAGGAAACAGAGTGGTGAAAGTAGTACAAAGAGGAGAATTTTTTTTATAAATTTACAAAAAAAGGTACCCTTTAAAATTCACCCACAGTTAACATTTACTTCATTTTATTGTCTTGCTCTTTCATAGATACAATATTTTTTTCAATCATTTAAGAGTAATTTATAGATATCCTTCTGTGCACCAAACCACTCCTATCCTATCTTCCTGAATGTATATAGTCAAATATTATGTTCCTAAGTTACATGAACTTGTTCTTTGTATTTGTTTCCTCCCTGTGGTTTTGATATTCATGTGAAACACAAATGAGTTCATTTGTTTCTGTTTGCTTTTTGTTTTTGCAATTTCCCCCTTTCTCATCATTAGGGATTTAATATTATTCTTTGAATATGCAGAACATTATTATACTATATAGATGCTATATAGATGCTATAGAGTATATTTCTCCCCTGTCCCTTCTGCTGTCTTCTCTCACTCCACCCTTTTAAGTAATGACAATTTTCTGGTATTTCTGTAAAGATAAGTAGATAGCTACTTTTTTTTCTTTACTTTCCTTTATTTCTTACACAAACTTTAGCATATATACTCTATTTCACTTTTACTTTATAATACTGTGTATCCTGGAAATTGCTGCATGTCAATAGGATGTTCCTCATCATTTTTTAGTACTGCATTTTGCATATGTGCCATAGCATAATCATCTATACTCGAACATTTACGTAGTTTTCCAGATTTTGCAGTCATAAAAATGTTATAATGAAAAAGAAAAAAATGACAAAATAAACCAAAAACTAAAAACAAAAACAACAAAAAATATTATAATGAAAAACTTTGTGCTATACTTTTGTTTTATTGGAAGTGTTCTTTTAGTATAAATTCCTAGAACTGGAGTTCTGGAATTAAAGGGGAAATGTGTATGCAGTTTTGTTGGATATTGGCAGATTTTCTACCCACAGAAGTTGTACCTATTTGTATTCCTAGCAATGTATGAGAATACTTTTTCTTCACAACCTCAATAGAATATTTTATCACATTTTGAATATTTGCCAATGTAACAGGTGCAAAATGGTATCTTACTATAGTTCTTATGTTTCTTTCATTAGTGAAGTTGAATATCTTTTCATGTTTAGTATTTCTTTTTGTGAATAATCTCTTCATATCTTTTGCCTGTTTTTCAGTAGGAATTTTAGTCTTATTTTCTTTCACTTTTTGAAAATTCTTCGTATAATAGGATATTGGCCCTTATATATGTTATGTTGCAAATATTTTCTTCTATTTTGTCTTTTATTTCTCAATTTTGCTTATAGTATTATTACCATAAAATCTTATTTTTATGTGGTTAAATTCAGTCTTTATTTTGCATCTTTATAGAAAGCTTTCTCTATACCCAGGTTATAGAGGCATTCACCCATGTTTTGTATAGCTTTTTTATTTAGAGCTATGTTCCATTTGGAGTTTATTCCTATGTATGTTATGAAGAATGGATCTAATATCTTTATCCAGATGGCTTTGTAGTTGTTAAAACATAAAAGATGGATTTTACCTAGTAATTTGAGATACCATCTTTACCATTGATTTCTATGTGTAGTTGGGGAAGTTTCTGAACTTTCTTCTATTTATGTACCAGTACCACACTATTTTAATTATAGAAGCTTTATAGTATATTTTAATATCTAGTATGACTTGTACCCCCTTAGCCTTTTTTTTTCTTTTTTTCCCTTAACAATTTTTTGTGGGTTTTTTCTTTTGTATTTTTTTAAAGGAGAAATTTGGCTTTATTACTATAGAAGCATAAACATTTTTCTGTCCTGGAGAGTATAAGTGGAAGGGACAAAGTTGAAAAGGAAATGAGTGGACCAGGACCTGATATGTATGGGAACAGCATTCCGAGCACAGATGTATTGCTGCTAATGGTTCTGGAATTATGCCCAAATAGTAGCCCTCACACTTTAAGTGACATGGACCACTTTATCCAAAGTAATAAAAGGAAGCAGGGAAGTAAGCCATGCCACCATTCTTCAGTGACCTCAGTTGATTCTTACTTAGTATTTAATATATAATATTTAATTACATAATAGTCATTTTGTGATATTCTCTCAGCTGAAACACCTTTTGATTTAATGTCTACTGAATGATTGTCTTCCTAGTGATCTCCTGAGTTCCTAACTGCTTCTCCTGTTTTGTAAAATTTTTTAAAAATTTTTTAGATGTTGATGGACCTTTATTTTATTCGTTTATTTTATATGTAGTACTGAGAATTGAGCCCAATGCCTCACACATGCTAGGCAAGTGCTGTACCACTGAGCCACAACCCTAGCCTCCCTATTTTGTAAATTTTAATTTGGAGTCTTTTCTATCCATAAGTTAGATCATGACTGTTTCTTTTACTTTTTCTTTCTTTTAAACGGGGTTTTGCTGTGTTACTGAGGCTGGCCTCAAATTTGCAATCCTCTCTCCTCATCCTCCTGAGTAGGGATTACAGACATGCCACTGCCCAGCTTGACTGTGATTCTTTATTCATATGTACTCTAAAATATATATTTTACCTTCCTTTTATTGCTCCTGTTTCCTCCTAACATATTTACTTATAGAGTTTTCAAAGTACGATTATCCAAATTTCAAAGTAATTATCCAAGAATCTGATATGCATTCAGGATAAGAGGAGAAAATACAAAATTAATTAAATCTAATCGCAAATGTCTCATTGTCTAAGGTTTAGGAGTAACTAGCTTAGAATAATTAGAATAGTATCTTTTCTTCTCAGGACTTAGTATTTTAGTAGGTAGGTACAAATGGAAAACAAATGATATGTAGTATGACTTCAAGGGAACAAAGATCTTAGAATCTGTTTTTGGAATTTTACCTTTTCTGAGTCATGTGCTTTAATCACTCAGGTTTAAACCTCAATCCAATAACTCAACTTGAAATAACTCGACTTCATTTTAATAGTCCAACAAATAATTATAACATATAGCACTCACCAAAGAACAGGCACAGTTCTCTGTGCTTTTACACATATTATCATTTAATATTACAACAACTCTATTGCCTTCATTTTACACAGGAGCAAACTGCTGTATAAGGAGATTAAATAACTTTCTCAGGGGCATACAGCTGGGTATTTGAACTTAGGAAGTATTCCATTAATTCTTTGGTTACCAAAAGGAATTGGTTCCAGGACACCCCCACATACACACAGACACCAAAATCTGCTGTAGATGTTCAAGTCTTTATATAAAATGGTATAGTGTTTGCATATAACCAACACACATCCTCCTGTGTACTTTAAGTCATCCTTTGATTATTTATTATACCTACAGCACTGTAAATGTTATATAAATCTTTCTCATTCTGTATTTTTTAGGGAATAATGGCAAGAAAAAAGTCTGTACACATTCCATGTGGATGAAATTTTGTTTTTCTGTGTAGTTTTAATTCATTATTGGCTGAATTTGCAGATGCAGAATCTGCAGATATGGTGAGCCAACTGTATTTTCTTTGCTCATTGGTTCATGGTTTTGCATCTAATCTTTGATTTGCCCAATAGTTAGCCTGTTTATAAGTAGAAATGAAAGCTTTATGGCCGGAACATGTTCTTTCATGTAGAGTTCTTCCCTAATCACTTTCCAGGGCCAGTGTTTTCCTTGGAGGGAAAGTCCGGAAGGAAACCAACTTAAGGCAGCTGCAGGTTGTTTTCTTTCTAATCTCTGCAGTGATCATCCTCATGATTTCATAACTACAACCACCTCCCTGATACCTCTACACAGGTACTGATTTCTTTAGTTTGCCTGTCCTCTGCTGATTATGTGTAACTTTCATAATTAAAAATAAAAGTTATGCAAGGCACAGTGTCACATGCCTGTAATTGCAGTGACTTAGGAGACTGAGACAGGAGGATTGCAAATTTGAGGCAAGACCTTGTTTTAAAATAAAATACAATTAAAAAAAATTTTTTTAAAAAGGACTGGAGATATAGCTTAGTGGTAAAGTACCCAGTACCACCCTCCCCACTCCCTAACTTTTATCTTAATAATCTTTCTGTCTCCTGTTCTTCAGAGATTTTTTTCCTACCTTCTGTTCATTGTTCCATGACTAGGTTAATTGTTCAAAAATTGATCAGTGTTATCTGTTATTCTGTGCATCATTTCAACTTGCTGTCATGCTAAACTGTTATGCAAGAATTGGAAAGCTCTTTGATCTGAAATTCAGGGCTCTGGTTTTAACAGAAATTTTGTCATGTCTACTGTTACATCTCCAGTATTTAAAATGGTATCTATGGTGCATGCAGTCAATAAATATTTATCAAGTGAATGAATGAATTTTAATGTTATTCTTCCAGTTTTTTCTAAACAAAGTGAACAGGTATCATTTTCATTTTCTTGGTTTAGTGTCACATTTGAAGACGGGCACTGAGGATGAGGAATCAACTGAAAAATATGAAAATGTTGGAAATGCAGAATCTAAGTGGCCAAAAATGGAAGGTCTTCACAAGGATCATATGCAGGAATCTATTGATAAAACTCATGATTGGGATAGCAAGATAGGGAATCAATTGGAAAAGCCTGAGTGGAAAAGAATGAAGGAAGACAAAAGTGGCATCAGGGAGAAGATTGACAAAACCAAGAACACGACAAATATAAAAACAGAACGAGATGAGGCATCTGAGAAAAGCTTACATCTGAGCTCAAAGCATATTACACATCAGACTGTCCCTATGGAACAGAAAAGCAGTGAACAAGGTAAATGTGTTGAGAGCATTAATGGAAACTCTCATGCCAGCCTACAGCAGAATACCATTGCTCTTAAGAAATCACATAAATGTGATGAGTGTGGGAAGTCCTTCAAATATAATTCCCGCCTTGTTCAACATAAAATTATGCACACAGGGGAAAAACGCTATGAGTGTGATGACTGTGGAGGAACTTTCCGGAGCAGCTCCAGCCTTCGAGTCCATAAACGGATCCATACTGGGGAGAAACCGTACAAGTGTGATGAATGTGGGAAAGCCTACATGTCCTATTCCAGCCTTATAAACCACAAAAGTACCCATTCTGGGGAGAAGAACTGTAAGTGTGATGAATGTGGAAAGTCCTTCAATTATAGCTCTGTTTTGGACCAGCATAAAAGGATTCATACTGGGGAGAAGCCCTATGAATGTGGTGAGTGTGGGAAGGCCTTCAGGAATAGTTCTGGTCTCAGAGTCCACAAAAGGATCCACACAGGGGAGAAGCCCTATGAATGTGACATCTGTGGGAAGACCTTCAGTAATAGCTCTGGCCTGAGGGTCCACAAAAGAATCCATACAGGTGAGAAACCTTATGAATGTGATGAGTGTGGGAAGGCCTTCATTACTTGCAGAACACTCCTAAATCATAAAAGTATTCACTTTGGAGATAAACCCTACAAATGTGATGAGTGTGAGAAATCTTTTAATTATAGCTCTCTCCTTATTCAACATAAAGTCATCCACACTGGAGAGAAACCTTATGAATGTGATGAATGTGGAAAGGCCTTCAGGAACAGCTCAGGCCTTATAGTTCATAAAAGGATCCACACAGGAGAGAAACCTTACAAGTGTGATGTCTGTGGCAAAGCATTCAGCTATAGCTCTGGCCTTGCAGTTCATAAAAGCATTCACCCAGGAAAAAAAGCTCATGAATGTAAGGAGTGTGGCAAGTCCTTTAGTTATAACTCACTTCTTCTTCAACATAAGACTATTCATACTGGAGAGAGACCTTATGTATGTGATGTGTGTGGGAAAACTTTCAGAAACAATTCAGGCCTCAAGGTTCACAGGCGACTTCATACTGGAGAAAAACCATATAAGTGTGATGTGTGTGGGAAAGCTTATATCTCACGCTCTAGCCTTAAAAATCACAAAGGAATTCATCTAGGGGAGAAACCTTATAAATGTACCTATTGTGAGAAATCCTTCAACTATAGCTCTGCACTTGAACAGCATAAAAGGATTCATACAAGGGAGAAGCCCTTTGGGTGTGATGAGTGTGGCAAAGCCTTCAGAAACAATTCAGGCCTTAAAGTACATAAACGAATCCACACTGGGGAGAGACCTTACAAATGTGAAGAATGTGGGAAAGCCTACATCTCACTCTCAAGCCTTATAAATCATAAAAGTGTACACCCTGGGGAAAAGCCCTTTAAGTGTGATGAGTGTGAGAAAGCCTTCATCACATACCGAACCCTCATAAACCACAAAAAAATTCATCTTGGGGAGAAGCCCTATAAATGTGATGTATGTGAGAAATCTTTTAACTACACCTCACTCCTTTCTCAACACAAAAGAGTCCACACTAGAGAGAAACCCTATGAATGTGACAGGTGTGAAAAGGTCTTCAGAAACAACTCAAGCCTTAAAGTTCATAAAAGAATACATACTGGGGAGAAACCCTATGAATGTGATGTGTGTGGAAAAGCCTACATCTCACACTCAAGCCTTATTAACCATAAAAGTACCCATCCTGGTAAGACCCCCTATACATGTGATGAATGCGGAAAAGCTTTTTTCTCTAGCAGAACACTTATAAGCCATAAAAGAGTCCATCTTGGAGAGAAACCCTTCAAATGTGTTGAGTGTGGGAAATCTTTCAGTTACAGCTCACTCCTTTCTCAACACAAGAGGATCCACACAGGGGAAAAACCCTATGTATGTGATAGGTGTGGGAAGGCATTCAGGAACAGCTCAGGCCTCACGGTGCATAGAAGGATCCACACAGGTGAGAAACCCTATGAATGTGATCAATGTGGAAAGGCATATATCTCACACTCGAGTCTAATCAACCATAAAAGTGTCCACCAGGGGAAGCAGCCCTATAATTGTGAATGTGGGAAATCCTTTAATTATAGATCAGTCCTTGACCAACACAAAAGGATTCATACTGGAAAGAAGCCATACCGCTGTAATGAGTGTGGGAAGGCATTTAATATCAGATCAAATCTCACCAAGCATAAAAGAATTCATACTGGAGAGGAATCTCTAAATGTGATAAATGTGGAAAGTTATAGTAGCACATCCCAGAAGATAATCTATGAGGGAGGGAATGTTCTGGATGGGACCAGGATGAGGATGCCTCTGTGGGAGGCAGAGCTTACTAAGTCTCAAAGAACTCAAATAGAAGAAAAACCTTACGAATGTAAGAATTTCTGAGGCCCTTATTCATGGCTTACAAATTTCATAGTATAAGTGAAACCATTTTAGATGATCAAGAGTAATCTTTACTATGTGATTTTCAATCATAATCAGCAAAGAAGGCTCCAGTGTTAAAGTAATTGAGCCCTTTTGGAGTGTAAAATAGTCCATTATGGGAATAAAACCTATCAAAAACAATGAGATATTTTTAAATCCTCAAAGTGAGCAGACATTTCTGGACATAAAAATGTATATGAAGAAAGAACTTCAATTAGAAATCACAAAGTCACCATTAGAAAGTTCATATTTGGGTAAATTTTGTGAATAGAAATGTAGGAAATTCAGACATAGCTTTGCATCCCAATAAGATTGTATTGGTCAGTGGGGAAGAAAAAAATCCAAGAAGAGCCTCCAAAGGGCAAATTCAGGGAGAGATAGGCTTCAGGGAATATAAATTTATTTATTAGTAATCATGGATTATTAACAATGTAATTGAATGGTTTGGGGGATAGGATGAGAAAAATTTGGATTTCCTTGTAGTAAAGTAAAAAGCATAAACTTATAAATCTAACAGGAGTAGGAGAGTATTATAAAAATGCAAATTGAGTGAAATGTACTATTGTAATTCAAGAGTTGAATGGGTGAAAATTAAAGTTTCAAATGAACCCCCTCAATAAATGATGACTGTGTGATGAGTGAAAACCTGGTATTCACATATTCTACCATAAAAGGTCCTACAATGGAGAGTATTTTGCCATCTTCAATAACTAATGGAACATGAATCTTCAACATGAATTTGCACCTTCAGAAAGAATCAATTCAGGGATTCCTGTGAATAGGAATGTTGGGAAGGAGAGCTTTTTATTGTGGTAGCTAAAAAACTAAGTAGCTACTAGTAATTGAGAGAGGAAATTCATGTTTCTAAATCTTGTCAAATGTTTGTTTTGGAATGTGTTGTAAAGATTTCATGCACTACATGTGTATATTGTCTGTCGTAAAATGTTATGAATACTTTGTTCAGGGCTCATTCTGCTCTGCCATAAAGACCAGGTAATTGTGGTGAGGTAAGATTGAACTCCAATAAAGAAATTCCTCAAATGTAAACAGGCTGTGACTTACTTTAGATAGAAAAATATACAGAGCCATTTGTGTGTTATATTTTTGTGGAATAAGTTATACCAAATCTAAACCAGAGAGAACATCAGGACACTCATACTACAGCCTGGTAACTTAGATTTTACCTGATGGTGCCTCCACTAGAAGAAGCACAGATAGATTTTGAGGGGACCACAGGTAAGCAATGTGATTCTTATCTTGGGGCCAGATCAAAACTTGTGGGAGTAGGCAGGCCATGTGAGAAATCACCCCACAGAAACAGTTTGTTAGGAACAGGTAGAATTTAATATAAAATATTGTTAGCTATGTAGAAGTGTTAGCTAAGTAACTCATGGTAAAAGTAAACTCTTCTGAGTTAACTAACTTACCCAAAAAGACTGTGGGTGGGGCTTATCAATAGAGGCTAAATTCTAAGTCTGGTCTGTGGCTTCAGAATCTGTGTTTATAAGAAAACAATCTCCAGCCAGATTGTTTCCTATCTCATTAGGATTCCTGTCACTGCAGCCAGATAGTTTCCATGCTGCTTTCTAGGAGCACTAGAGAGTACTGTCTTCTAATACCTGTAGGTTTTGATGGATGATATAAAGAAAGGAGGAGATGAAGTATTTCTACCACTCAGTTCCACTTTGAAATGCCATGACCACAGTTGATGTATGTCCTTTTCTACATATGACACTAGCAAACCTGACTCTATCCAATATAGATTTGAATTAATTTGCTCAGCAAATACTTGTTAAGAATTTACTAGGCACAATCCACTGTCTAAGCACCAAATAGGGAGAGGATAGAAGCAGGAGTACCTGGGAGACAGATATAAGAGAAAAAGATCACAATACCTTTCTATTGAATGTCTGAACTAAGCTAACCTTTGTAGGTATTCAGAGGAAAGTGAGCACAGCCAACAAAAAGGGAGGCATGAAAGACATTGAGTTGATTTTTCTTTCTTTTTATGGGGAGGAGGAGAAAAGCCTAAATAGAGCCAGCAGCACATGTGTTTAGGTATCTGGCAGGGTTGGTGTTTGGTGACTGGAGAAAAGGAGGCCTTAAGAGTATCCATTCCCAGTAGTTGCTGTGATACAGATTGGCCTTTTATTTGTTGAAGATGAAACCAGCTCTGACTTCTTAAGACAATTCTGTTACCTGAAGTTTCCATGTGCCCCATGGCCAGGGCAGTCAGGATGCCTGTTATTTGACCACCTCCTGCACAGTTCCAATTCATTGGATTCCAACCAGACCTAGTACACTGCCTAATTTCAGGGAGGCAGGTTAAGTAGCAAAGTAGAGGTTGGCCACCTTTCAGATGTGAATCTTAAGCACTCCAGTGCACTGAACATGAGGCATGCACCTACTTCAGTCCCCATCTATTTAGATGCTTGGAAAATGGGCCCCTGGCCTCTTGACCCAGGCCTTAAATAGTTCTAGGGCCAGATAAATTGAGCTTATACAGATACTGAGTATATCTGGGGTCTCTTGGTCTTCAGCTGCCCCAGGTGGACATCAAAGAGCAGATCCAATTAGTTAGGCTGAACCTACTCAGGCCAGTGCAGTAATTTATGGTTGTGAGGAACCACCCCTACCCACTTAAGAACAGAGAACAATATGCAAGGGCATGGGGAGCAAAATTTGCCAACTTATAATTAAATCAAACACTTTTTTTAGTAGGTAAATAAGATATTCATAAAAGCCTAAAGTGATTATATTATATAGAAGGGGGAGATCAAGATGTTGTTTAACTCTAGATTTCAGAGTCAAATGTACATGGGAAAATGTCATAGATGCGCATTAAAACGACAAAAATACACTATAAAAATGAATGAAAAACTTTGTAAAGGGAAAAAAGGTGGGACATTACTTTCTTTTAAAGGTAGGCTTTTATTTGGATCAATTTGGGTGTCTTTAAAAGGTAGGTAATTTGCCCTCTTGGTCCATTTAGGCTGCCGTAGCAAAAGCCACAAACTGAGTCAAATATATTTTTCAGCTCTGAAGGCTAGCAAGTCTGGATTATGTGCCTGGTGAGAGTCCATTTCCTGGTTTGTAGATGGGAACTTCTTTCTGCATCCTTACATGTAACAAGATAGAATTTGTTACATATATGTACATGCACAAAATATAACAATACAATTTGGCCAATATCACTCCTCAGCATTCCTCTCCCTTCACCCCCTGATCCCTATTTTCTGATTTCTCTTTGTTATTCATGAGATCCCCCTTGCTTTTCTTTTCCTTTTTCATGAGGCCTCCTTTAATAAAGGGCACTAATTCAGTTCATAAATGGTGTACCCTTATGACTTAATCGCCTCCCAAAGGTGCCAGTTCCTAACACTATCACTGAGTTGGCAATTAGGTTTCAACAAACGAATTTGAAACAAATTGACACATTTAGACCATAGCACTGCCCCTCCCTCTCAAAGCATGGAGGCTAAAAATACTGGTTTTAAAAATGGGGTCCTATAATTAAAGAGGTGAACACCAATACAGCTTTTGTTCTAGACTGCTAATGCTGTTCAATGGATGCTAAATCAGAAGTTCAAGGCCAGGCCCACCCAAAATGATGAATCTTACTAGGAGATCTTTCTGCAGTTGATCTGGGTTCCCAAAATGCCACCCTCTCAAGATAAGATGAATCAGATATGACCTCACTCCCCCAAGTGTAAAGACAATTGCCTTGTTACTGAGCAAACCAGTAGAAGAGAAAGGGGAAGCATTCCTGATGAGTTGTGATCACAGATCTAGACCTTTACTCAGATCTAGGTAAAACAACCTGACACCTGGTAAACACACACACAAAAAAAGGATTTCTTCAATTCTAACCTCAGGGCTTATAAATCATTTTTATTTATTTCACCAAACAGTCAAAAGATAAGCACATAGAAAAATGGCAACATAAATGAAAACCAAGAAAGGAACAGACCCACATAGACTTCCCATACTGAATTATCAGGTATATTTATGAGAACATCTGTGCTTAAAATAATTAAAGATGTATTTGGCAACAGAGTGGGACATACAGAAAAGAGAATTAATTGAAAGATATGTAAAGATGTCCAGGATGCAGCATGGAAATAGGACAATACAGGAGATGGGGAGGCTTCATTGAGAAGTTTTTGTATTTAGTCATAGTCTTGACACAAGAAAAGAGAAAGACATTGGGCTGAGAATTTTTTAAAGTCGATGAAAAATATGCCTACTGATTTCAAACCCCAAAGAACACAAAGCAAGGTAAATTTATGAAAACCACACCTACAGATATCATAGTGTTACTATAGAAAATTATTTCATATGTCCCATCATTCTATGTAGCATTGAAAGCTTGGGACTTAATGGGTTAAAGAGGAAAAGGTCTTGGCAAAAGACAAAACAAAAATTACTATCAAAGAAACAACTGTTGGTTTCCTCAGTAATAAAAGCCAAGAGTGGAATTAATTGTAGTATAAAGATAGAAAATAACTCAACCTAGAATGTTAATAGCCAATGAAAAAATCAAGAATGAGGACAAAATAAGCACATTTTTTTTAAAAAAAATTTCATTTGAGAAAATATTTATTTTATTGATCCCTTCCAGGCCCTCACTAAAGGAAATTCTAAAGAACTTACAGAAGAAAGGCAATACCACAAAGAGTTATGAGATGTAAAAACTAAGGAAGAGCAAAAAGTAGGAAATGTGGGCAAATGTAAATGAAAGTTTTACATAAAATAATTATAATCTAGAGTTGTTAAAGTAGACTTAAAACACCAGACAATAACAAATCAAGAAAAATAAAGGATTGAGGTGGTCTATGAATATAAAGTTTTTGAGTAATCTTGTAATTATAAAATCTAGGGAATCATAAAGTAGAAAGTCTAATTTTGATACTAGTGGATAGAATAAGAGTTTTTTTTTAAATGAAAATCGCAAATGAAAGAAAAGTAACAATTTATAGGTCAAAGAAAAAAACAGATGGTAAATATTTAAGCCAAAAATATCAGTATTTATATCCAATGTACTTCATCAGGACAAAAATACAAGACCCCACTCTGTGCTGTTTAGAGGAGACTCAAATATAAGGACTGTTTGAAAGTAAGAGAATAGAAAGAAAATATATAAAGAAAATAGTAGTCAATAGAAAACTGCCATATCTCGACTAACATTAGCTGAAATAGAAACTATGGCACAAACCATTCCTAGAGATAAAGAGAGCCATTGCTTCAAGAAAAAAATTCAGGGGAAATATTAGGAAGATATAACAGTTTTTAAGTTAGTACTTATCTAACGATATGGCTCAAAAGTGGGGAAACATTCACAAAACTCAAAGCAGTTGAAAGATTTTTGACACCTCAGTAATTAACAGTGCAAGCAGACTAAAAATGAGTAAAGATATGGTTTAAAATCATTTAAAAATATGATTCACAAGCAATCTAATGGATATACATGTACTATTATATCAAGAATACATATGCTCTTTCAAACACACATGAAACATTTTTCAGAAATTGACTATGTGCTGAGCCATAAGGTAAATCTCAACAATTTAAAAGGATGGAAATCAGGGTAATTCTGTCATGCATTTAAATGAGAAATTAATAAGAAAGATAACTAGGACATTCCCATTATATTCAGAAATGGACCAATACATGAATAAATCATGGTTCATAGATAAAAAATATTTTAACTGAATGATAATAAAAATGCCACATACCCAAACAGTGGGAAGATGCTTAAGCAGTGCTTAGAAATTTATAGCTTAAAAATATTTTTAGAATATCAAAAACTTGGTAATCACCTAAGCACCACTCAAAAGGTTAAAACAAATCCCCCCCAAAAATGTTAAAAAGTAATAAAAAGCAGAAATTAACAAAATAGAAAAAATAGGATTAACAAATCCATATGTATGTTTCTTTAGGACGACTACAAAATTGACATAACTCTCATGAGACTGATCAAGAAAAAAAGAGAAAGCACAAATAACCAAAGTCAGGAATAAAAAGTGGGGGGAAATATACAGCAGGGTAAAATTTCCTTCTCTGAACATACACTGACTCCCTTGCTCCCTGAAACTAAGAGAATACCTCACTTCCTCTAAATTCCTTGAGTCAACAATTCTGAGAACAGGATGTAACCGTCTAAGATGAGCCAAATCACAAAGAAACAGCTCATTTTTGTAAAATTACAATGCCTATACCTCACCAATGCTCACCAAAACCATAGTGTGCACTGTTGCTTGTGTTTCTTAAAAACTCATTCTGGGGCTGGGTTTGTGGCTCAGTGGTAAAGTGCTTGTCTAGCATGCATGAGGCACTGGGTTCGATTCTCAGCACCACATACAAATAAATAAAAGAAAGGTCCATTAACAACTAAAAATATTTAAAACAAAAAACTCTCATTCTGCATAATTGGAAAAACATTCCCTTTGAGAACTTATCCTGTTACAAAAGTTTCAAGATAGCATTTTTTGGGCATATAAATCTAGGAGAATGTCTTAAGTTTGATGTTACAAAATGCTATCACATTAAAACCATAAGAAGGTATTATATTGCAATGTTATGCCAATAAATTAGAAATTTTAGATAAAATGAGAAAATACCTAGAAAAACATAACTTACCAAAATATACTAAAGGGCTTACATCTTGTGGATATGGGGAGTATGAGAAGGAGTATGGAATGTGTTTAGTCCTCTTACAGGAGAGTTAAGAAGAGGATGAGGGAAGAAGGGAAAAGAAATCATGAAGGCAAAACCTGAATAAACAGTGAATATTGAAGAGCCTTGCACAGAAGCACTCATCTTGATTTCTTTTTTTTTTTAATTTTTTTTTGTTGTAGTTGGTCACAATACTTTTATTTTTTTTATTTTTATGTGGTGCTGAGGATCAAACCCAGGGCTTTGCACGAGCTAGGTGAGCGCTGTACTGCTGAGCCACAACCCCAGCCTCCACTCATCTCAATTGCTATTAGTGAATTTGTCTAAGATGAAAACCTAAAATGTAATTTTATGTAGTTCATATGTGGGGCTTTTACCATAGTGGTAAAATGGTACTAAATACTAGCTATATGATGCAAGGGAACTTTTCCTCATGGGATTAAAAAACATCTGGGGAACACCTGAGGATGAGTTAGCTGAGGCTAGAAAATGGAGACCTGAAGTCTGCATAAGGACATTAAGAATTTGGAAACAGCTGCCCCCAGGGAAGTTCCTGGGAGGACTCTCCATGGCTCTACTTGCCTCAGCTCAGGGACTTAGTCCAGAGACATGTTGAAGAAAATAGAACATTTTTAATTCAATTTATCTTCCCACTGAGACACTGTTCCCGTTTATACCTCACAGTTCTCAGGCCACGAATAGTATTGGTTTTGCCCAGGTAGCAGTTAGTATTAAATCCATGAAGAAAGTCAACCAAGTATAGTCAGCACTTAACCACTGAGCCACATCCCAGCCCTTTTTAATTTTTCTTTTGAGACAAGTTTGTTTAAAGCCTCACTAAATTGCTGAGGCTGGCTTTGAACTTATGATCTTCCTGCCTCAGTCTCCTGAGTTGTTAGCATTACAGGTGAGCACCCACTGCACCCAGCTCCTATATCTATCTGTGTATTTCTATATCTATCTGTGTAATTGGTGCGTTTTAGTTGTAAAGAATGGTAGGATTTGTTGTTACATATTCATACATGCAACCAAACTTTTCTTTCTATGCTTGTATGTCCTCAACCATCTTTTGTCAAGATAATGGAAACAAACTGTTGTAATGAGGTTAGAAAAGTTAGTATTATTAGAACCCTAAGAAGAATGCCTGCAGTGAGAATTATTTGTTATAAGGATGAATCAGTAAGTCTGGCTGTATAATGGCTCCTGTCCAAGGACATCTAGACATTCAGACAATAGAAGACAATTCCTATCTGAAAGTTAAGAAAACCCTTCCAAAAAATCACTCCATATGCGCATACACTTTGAGAAGAGATGTGAGAAAAAAAATTTTAAAATATAGTTTCTCAGTGGTATTTTGCTTCTAAGCAAGCAATCTGTTGTTTTTAAGCAAACATGCTTTGTTTCTGTCAGGGGTTAGGGAAAAGAGTCTCCCACTTGAGTCCAGGAATGAAGAGTGCTGGGTGAGGTGAAAGCTGCTACATACATGCTTGCTTTTCTGGCGTAGGCAGCCTTGCCCACTTATGCTGAACACATTTCACTTCTCCCCCGTGTTTTCTTGGAAATCCCCAAATATTCTGGAGCTTACTCAGAAGTGTTGGCAAGAGCCAGGCTTATCCATGGATCATCTTAACCATGGATTTTTTTTTTTTGAGTGTTCTTTAGGATCTAAAAGGAAGAGGCCCTGGGGTTGTAGGCAAAGTTTCTTTGGTCTTGAATGTAAACCTTAAGGGAAATATTCCAGTCAATGAAATAATTATGAATTGGTTTCCTGTCCTGTCTATAATTTTTCTATATGTAAAATTAGAAAATGACTGACTCATAAGTTACTTTAATAATCTGGTTTCTCTTCAGATTGTATAAATCTCTCATATTTTACATAAAGTTATTTAAAGGTTAATGAAAAAGAACCCTGTATTTTAATTTTAAAAACTTTGTACAAACATTATTGTTAAATTGACTTAATGATTTGTCTTTTTTTTTTTTTTAAGTTAAAGGAGATATTGAAGACAAGAGCATGAAAACAGGAAACAACATAGTAGAGAAGATCAGCAAAGTCAGGTTGGTATTTTGGAAAGAGGGAAAACCTTTGGTATGAGTGAACAAGAAAAACCAGGAAACCACAAATAATTAAAGAGAAAAATGAAAACTGGGAAAGCACAGCCGATATCCTATGAGTTATTTAGAAGTATATTTTTACTGTTCCAAACATATGGGGACTTCCTAAGTTATATTTTAGTTATTTCATTGTATTTGGAAAACATACTCCATGTGGGGCTGGGGTTGTGGCTCAGTGGTAGAGTGCTTGCCTAGCATGCATGAGGCACTGGGTTCCATCCTCAGCACCACATAAATGTAAAATAACCTAAAACTAAAGGATAAATATTTAAAAAAAAAAACTCCATGTGACTGCAATCAAAATTTGTCAAGATTTGCTTTATGGCCTAGCATGTTTGACCTTAGTGAAAAGGTTCCTGGGTACTTGAAAAGTACATGTGTTTTGCAAATGCTAGGTGCAGTTATCTATATAAAGGCATTAGATTGAGTTTGTAATGGATTAGTCATATCTTCTCTGCTCTTCATGAATTTTTGTCTGCTTATTTATCAATTAATGAGATAATTGTTGAGGTACTTTCTTCTTAGAATTCTGTGAATTTAGATTTATTGAGACCACACAGATAATAGAATTGTTATATCTTCTTAGTCAATTTCAATTTTATCTTTATGAAGCAAAGCTGTATCTCTAGTATAATGCCTTTTCTTACTTAGTCTCTTTTCTCCTAGTATTAATAACACTGGCTTCTTTTTGATTACTCTTACATGGCTTATCTCTTTCCATTCTTTTACTTTCAACCTTTGTGTACCCTTATGTTTTAGATGTGCCTCTTAGAAATAGCATATAGTTGTTGTTGTTTTAATTTAATCTAATAACTTATTTTAATAAGAGGATTTATATTTTAATATATAATTAATGATGGTTTTGGGTTTAAGTCTTATTAATTCCTTTTTACCTACTTTCTTTTTTCAGATTAGATTAAAATTACTATTGATCAGCACAAATCATGGAGCTCCTAGTTTCTAGCATCTTTATCAGGAGACTTCTTCCTCTAAAAACAGTGACTCAAGCATATTACAACAGAAATGCTACAACAGCAATACTATGATGAAGACTTTTCTTTCTTCGTGTGGTCTTATTACTCCATCTTCCCTCCGCTCCCCACCACAAAAAAAGTTTTTTGACTATTAATGTGGAAAAAGTGACACTATTACCCAGTTCCACTCTCACCTCTACCCACATCTGGAAGCTGTTATGATTGGGGCATGGTTTGAGTGTGCCCCCCAAAGACTCCATGTCCTAGAAGTTCAGTGATGGTGTTGAGATGGTGGAATCTTTAAGAGGTAGAGACTAGTGCAAGGCAATTAGATTACTCTTGGGAGGAGTTAATGCTGGTCTCCTGAAGTGATTTAGTTCTCAAGAGAGAAGGTTGTGATAAGGTGAGCAACCCCCACCTCACCCCCATGTGCTTGGCTCCTTCTACACATGACTTTCCATTTCTCTGCTATGTTTTGATGCAGTAGAGGCCTATCACCAGGACATTGGCTCAATGCTATTTGGACCTTCTAGTCACCAAAATTATAAACCAAATAAATCTCTTTGTTTTATAAGGTATCAGCCTCAAGCATTTTGTTATAGCAATAGGAAAGAGACTAATACATGGACTGACTGACAATTAGTAGAGCTTTGAAGGGCATCTTCAGGAACTTACTCATCCCCCAGCTCTTCAACTCTCTCTGAAGTTGACTGCCTCATATCAATGCATTTAAGCCCTTGAGCTCACTACTCCCTTGGCTAAGACCTCTCTCCACTGTGCCTAACCAGTTAGTGTAGGGGACAATGGACAAAGGCTATGTCTAGAACTTCTTCACAGAATATGGCCTTGATGACTCAGTTTCTCCATGCGACTTACCATGGTGCCTTGGGGAGTCTCAGCTCACTTTTCTTGATTTCCTGACACCTTTCTTCTAGTCAAACCCACAACTGTAGTATTTCAGGTGGGTTGGTGGAAAGGAACCATATACCCATTGCAAATTTAGATTTTCTCATACAACAACAAAATAAAATTAAATTAAAAAGTTCCTCATTATTTAATCAGGAATTTAAAGTCTTACTGTAAGTAAGCTGGTGACTGAGGCAGGCAGAAAACAAACATATTCAGCACGTCACACTGAAGTTCTTTAATGCTGGGGTCCCTAAGTGGGTAGGATCTAACCAGATCTGTAACATTCATTTCTTGTGAGGATACAACCATTTTATTTTATTTATACTGGGATCTAACCCAGGGGCTCTTTACCAATGAGATACATCCCCAGTCCTTTTTATTTTTATTTTGGGACAGGATCTTACTAAATTACTGAGGGTCTCGTTAAGTGGATGAGGCTGGCCTCAAACTTGCCATCCTCCTGTCTTGGCCTCCTGAGTCGCTGGAATTAGGCATGCACCACCACTCCCAGCAACACAACTTAAACTCAGGTATTACATAACTTTTCTGGAAGAAATTGAATTAATAATCTTTGCATTTATATTTCAATATAAATTTGTACAAGGGGCAGGCTCTCATGGTTCCAGAACCACTTCAGCATCACCAGGGCAGTCTGTAAGGGTAGTCAAAGCAGCAGTATGACACTGTTCTTAACAGCTCTCTATACCATGCCTCTAAATAGGCACTTTTGCTTCTAAACATATACTTTTGAGTTTTAACAAAAGGAATCTTGCCATTTGTAACACGAGTACCTTTACATTTATATAATGGTTCACCTTTTTGTGAAAGTACATATACATCTTTTTGCATTCTTTCTAAGAGTTTCCTAATAACTCACTATATAGTTATACCATAATTTATTTAATCAGCCCTCTTACTAGGGGCTTGAATAATGCTTATTGTTATAGGAAGTCAATTGCTGTAATAGCCCCTACTCACAGCCTCTGTAAAGAGCACCCTGCATGTCCACAACCCATCCCTGCTGTCATCATCCATCCCAGTGGTTCTGGAATGACAAAATGGAAATCTTATCATGGCAGTGTGGCCCTTACTTCAGTTTACATGTTCATAAAAAGAAACAGGTAGCCAGACATGGTGGCCCATGCCTGTAATCCCAGTGACTGGGGAGGCCAAAACAAGAGGATTGCTAGAGCTAGTTCAAAGCCAGACTCAGCAACTAAGAGACACTGTCTCAAATTTAAAAAAAAATTTTAAATGGCTGGCAATGTGGCTCAGTGGATAAGTTCACCTGGGTTCAAGCCCTGGAAAGAAAGAAAAAGGAAGGAAGGAAGGAAGGAAGGAAGGAAGGAAGGAAGGAAGGAAGGAAGGAAGGAAGGAAGGAAGGAAGGGAGGGAGGGAAAAGTTTATCACATAGGCTGCTGGGTTCAATTATTATTTCAAGTTTAGAGATGAAAAATAGGTCTGCCTTTACTTATTTCTTTGCAGCTATTTCTCTATTTATAGTTCAATTGTGTCTGCCCAAAAGATATGTTTAAGTGAACTAATTTGGAAATAGCATCTTTGCAGTTGTATTCAAGTTAAGATGAGGTCACACTGGCTTAGAGTAGGCCTCAAAACCAATTACTGTGTCATCAGGAGAGAGATTTAGAGACATGCAAGGAAAAACTCCATGTAAAGACTGAAGTAGAGAAACAAGTTGTGCTGCCACAGGCAAAGAATGATAAGGATTGCTGGGAACCAGGCAAGCCAGGAAAGGTAAGGAAGCATCCTTCCATAGAACCACCAGAGGGAATTGGTCCTGTTGACACCATGATTTCACACTTATATCCCCAGATCTATGAGAGGATAAACTTTCTATGGTTTAGTTTACTCAGTTAGTGGTACTTTGTTATAGAAGCCCGCAGGGAAACTAGTTCAATTTACACTAGCTGAACAACCTTAAATTTTCTTCATTCAGTGTTTCAAGTGTGGTTTTATATTGCATTTGAAATTTGGATCAGAACATCAATTTTATAATGAAACTATTACTGATAAATCATTGTATGCTCATCTGAAACTGATAAAAATTTGTACCTGAAATGCACATTTGAAAATAATTATTTTTTGAACTACTAATGATAAATGTTAGGTTTTTTTGAGCCATACTTTATATATGGTAGCTCATTTATACCTCACTTTGGGTAGAAACTTTCTTATCCGTATTTTATGGAAGAGGAGTATTCCCTAAGACCATCCCTCATATCAATGTCAGGGTCAGACTTGAACCCAGGGCAGTCTGCCTAAAGAACTGAAATTCTTATTTGGCATCATCTGTCATCAAGAATACATGGCATTACCTGCTCTCCACCAAAAAATGCAGTTTGAAGATGATATAGTTTTAGGACTCAGCTGTGTTTGATGGGGTTTAGGATGAATGTCCTCCATGAAGCCTCTGTAAATATTAAGGCACTCTAGGAATAACTGATATACTCCCAAGAAAATCAAAGCCCAGGTACATACAGAGAGCAGGGGGAAATGAGTTTTTAAATATCCTAGAGTGTCTATGCCACCATTTTCTCTTTCTGGTCTCCTCTAACTTCTTAGGTTCTGATTTCAAACATGCTGGGCTTAAGCCCAGTTTGAAAGCAATCTTCCCTTCACTCTGTTTCATAATCACACTGGTCCTCTATTTCTCTATGTCCTCCATTGTCAAACTTTATGAAACAGTAGATGACAGCATGGGCCTGAGATTTTTCCCTCACCTCATTTCCCATGCCACGTTTACAGTCAGAGAAGCCCTGTCTTGGATTTGCTCTCTGATGACCTAAGGTCTCCGGGGTGAGCTCTAAGAACTTCAGGAGAACATCATGGGTTAAGACACTTCCACAGTAGCATAGTTTCAAACAGGGCAAGGCTATGTTCCTAGAATGAGTACTCCAGTACCCCAAGTTCCTGCCTGGGAAAACTCAAAGCTGCCAAATGAAAGAACAGTTTGTTCTAGCACCTAAAAAAGGTACTCAGCTAGCACCCAAAGAAGGTGAAGTTAGGGGCCCTGTGTTCCAGTCTGTGTAGGAGAATAGAAACCTTGCTTCCATAAATGCCAGTTACTGAGCTAAGGGCGATCTGGCTATGACATCTGTCACCCATTGATCACCAGGGTTGATTCGGCTGATCTGGCAAGATTTTGTCCCCTTCCTCCCTCACTGTTCCATGTGCATCCCTCCTGAAGCTATGCGCTTAGACAAAGAAGATGACCTTCCCCCATAGAGGAGGACTGTTCTTTGGTCAAAAGTAGCTGTGCTCCCTTGCTAGAACCTCCAAACAAGCTCTCAAGGTTCATAAATGCCAGTTAGCAAACCCAGATGACCTAATCACATTGGCCAACCCCATTCACTTTTTGTACATTTCCACTTTCCTAATTTTGCTAAACACCACCTCCCCCATTTCTCCCTCCCCACTTCATAAGACTCCCCTTAAAATGCCCAGTTACCTCTCCGTATAGATCAGCATTGAGTTCCCTTTGCAACTGTTACTGAATAAAATCTGTTTATGCCACTCTAACCAGTGGCTCTACTTTATCTTTGACAGAAGGTAGCATTCCATCACCAACCACTCCCTCTACATCAATTATAATGAAGATTGTCTGCTTTGATACCCTAAATGATGGTGGCTTAAACAAGGTGAAAGTCTGGACCAGAGATTCAGGGCTGACCTGATGTTTCTGCGACCATAAGAGACACAGGCTCCCATCATTTTGTTACCCATTCTCCTTCCTTCTAGTAGTCTAAGAAAGATGTCCAGATCCTGTCATCTGGTCTGTATTCCAGTCAGCAAAAGATTCATGAAGTAGCATATTTTGCTTGAATCACATAACAGCAGCCCCAACCTGACTTCAGGGAAGCCCTGGAAACAGGTAAGGAGAGTCAAACACTA
This sequence comes from Marmota marmota marmota, assembly GCF_001458135.2. Lineage (NCBI taxonomy): Eukaryota > Metazoa > Chordata > Mammalia > Rodentia > Sciuridae > Marmota > Marmota marmota. Next base: position 599,293 of record NW_025999875.1, read on the forward strand.
TTCTTGGGTTAAAGGGGAACCTGAATACTAGAACATCTAGCATCCACACCCCCTAATTAGTACTTTAGAAGGCTTTGGCCAGTGTAAAGGAGAACTTTGGTGGTTCTGGTGGAGAGTAAAGGTTTAACACATCCATTGTGAAGATATTTCATGGGGACAATGTCTGCACTTGAAACAAGATGGAATTTTTCAACTTTGGGATTCTTAATTTTTTTTCTCCAAGACCAAGAACTGTTTGGTATGCATGTGGAAGAGGAACTTGGGGTGGGGTGGGAAAGCCAGTGAGCTATCTGTGTGAGAAGCTGTGGCCTGGCTCTTGTTGAGTCAGAACTATCTTAGCCAGCAGATTCAGTTACAGCTCAGAGACATAACAAATGCTTTTAACTAAGTCACCTCACTCTCTCTTTATACCTTGGGAAGCAAATTTCTGTGAAATGGTCCTCAAACTTTTTTTTTAAGCAGAGGAACTTATTTTTCAGATAAAATTTTTCATAGACCCCCCACATAGATGAAAGTGGAGCTTTCATATAGATGAAAGTGGAGTGAGGGATTGAAGTATTGACCATTGGTCCGCACAGACTCTCCTGAGTGACTTGAATGACTTCCAAAGCATTAGGTATTGCAAAGACTACTAACTACTCCAAGGCACCCAGTCTCTCCTCCTTCCATTAATTAATTGCATCTCTTCCACCAGAGTTATGGCAAGTGGCATGCTCAATTTCCCTTTGATCTTCTGTCCAGTGGGATATAAGCAGAAGTGAAAGGAGCTACTTTCTGATGGCTTCCTTAAAAAGAAAGCTTAGCCTTCTGCTTGCTCTGCCCCTTCCTCCTGGCTGGGAAAGGAGACAAGTGGAGCAGCATCTTGGGTCCACCGGTGGATACCATGTATCTATGATGGCAAAGCCAACCTTGGTGCCCAGATGACCTCATGAAACAGTGCAACTGTGCTTTCAACACCCGCCCCCTCCTCTCGCACTTGCCCACCTCTGAAGAATTACCTGAAAAAGAAAAAGTTGGAGGCCTGTCTTATTGAAGACAGTGAATTTAGGGGTTTTTGTATAATAGCTTAGCCAATTGTCTAACAGGAAAACCAAGGCTGAACAAAAGAATTTCTACATTACCTACTCTAGGCCAACATTTGACTTTGGAAAACAATTTCTCTCATTATGTCACCTGTCCTTAATGTGTCTTAGGACCACTTTTAAAACTTCTTCAGCTCTAAGAGAAGAGAAATCTGCATCTTTTTTTGGATGAGAGGATCTAAAAAAGTTTCTTCTTCTAATCAATCATATATGTAGATAGTTCTCACTCACAACCCGCATGGGCCAGGGAATGGGTAACCATCAGAGGGGTGGGCTGGCTGTGAAATAAAAACTATGAAAGTAATATATCAGAAATAAAGATAAAAGGCAAAAATATTTTTAAATAGGGATGTGATGGTTGAGCTGACGGGAAGTGTCTGGCTCTAACAAAGAAGAATTCTGGGCTTGCTTCATTTATAGCCATACAGATCAAAGGGGATGGTTTCACTGTGGGAAAAGCCTTATCTCAATGCTTGCTTCTTGGTGCAGCAGGTTGTATGGTTCTTAGCAAGTCACTCCTATCTCTGGGGCTGTGCTTGAATATGAGCAGTAAGCTAGAACAGGGCACCAACTTGAACTGGGCATTCTTGAACCCTCAGTGGTCTGGGAGTTCCTAAGACCAGGCTTCCCTGCCTAAAGGCTTGAATGTCCCTCAGGTCACACAAAACTCATGGATGGATTCCTGCAGATAGTAATTTATAAACTGATATAGGAACACAGAGCAAATTTGTAGAAAATCAGATTCTGTTCCCTTTTCTCCTTGTACTTCTTCCTGCCAACTGTTTCTTTATTCTTAACTACTATTCCTCACTCCTGTGCCCCCTACATTTTTTTCTCTTGTGTGCCTAAATAAATTATTCCAACATGTGGCATTCCATGGATCATCAGTGATGTCTTATAGAAAGAGAAGTGACAAAGCACGTAAAAGTACAGCAGACTGCTAGCATTCCAAGCACCAGGAGGTGGTGAGACTGCAGAAGAGCAACTGGCAGGGAATTTTTCTTCCTGTTGAATGCTGCCAACCCTCAGAGGAAAGATAAAAAAGATTGAAGGCTGCCTGAAAATAAAAAGCAACTATAAAAAAAATAGAGTAAAGTGCTCAATAAGCCTTATTTTTAGATTAAAGGCTTAATAATTGCCATAATTTACAAGTCAGACAAGGCATAGGTGTCTTGCAGATGTGATTTCTAAACTTTACAGACTTGCTCAAGGTTAATATTCCCATCTTACAAATGAGGAAACTGGAGTTCAGAGGAGTAAGAGGCTTTCCCAAGGTCACTCAGGGGATTTGAAACTAGCATTGTTTTTTTTTCCCCTCCCAAATAGCCCCACTCCTGCTTTAGATGAGAAAAATGAAGTATTAAAAACTGACTTTAGCTGGGCATGGTGGCCCATGCCTATAACTCCAGCGATTCAGGAGGCTGAGGAAGGCAGGAAGATTACAACTTCAAGGACAATCATGGCAATTTAGTTAAACTCTGTCTCCAGAAAACAAAACAAAACAAAACACTGGGGATATAGCCCAGCAGTAGAGAACCGCTGGGTTCAATTTTCAGTACCCAAATCAAACAAACAAAAACAAAAAACAAAAAAAAATATGCTCTTGAAGGATGTAATATAATGTTTGATTTTCTTAGTAGTTTTAAACAACAGCATTTTATTATATATCATGAGTTTGTGGGTTAGAAATTTTGAGTGGGCATGACTGGGGATTCCTTAGGTGGCATTTGATGTTTCTTAGGGGTATTCAAGTAGTGGGTGGGCAACTGTGGGGTGGCCATGTGGACTTCTCTTTGCACCATGGTGGAGATAGCTGGAAGGCTGGGCTTGGCCTGGGCTGAGGAACAGCAAGCCAATGCCTGATAACTCTTGCATGACGGTCTACAGGGACTTCCATGGAGGCTGCTTTTCTGAGTGAGCATTCTAGGAAAACCAGACAAGAGTCACCAGTCTTTGTATAACATAGCCTTAAAAATTCCAGAACATCCCTTTCTGTCATATTCTTTTCATGAAGGGAAACAAAGTCTAGCCAAGAATCACACATTAATTTTATGTTGGTAGAGCCACAGTGCCCAGGTATTTTTTTTTAAAGAACTTTCTGAAACCCTCACATTAGGAGACTGCCTATTTTTTTTAAGATGGATAGATAGATAGAGAATTTTAATATTATTATATTTAATATTTATTTTTTAATTTTTGGCGGACACAACATCTTTGTTTGTATGTGGTGCTGAGGGTCCAACCTGGGCCGCATGCATGCCAGGCAAGCGCACTACCACTTGAGCCACATCCCCAGCCCGGTGCCCAGGTATTTGACCAAACATTATCTAGAGGTTTCTGGAAGTTATTTAAAATTTAAATTGGTGGGATTTTTTTGTGTTTGTGGTATTGGGGAGCAAACCCAGGACCTAGCAAGCCCCCTACCCACTGAGTTACACCCACAGCCATTTTTTAATTTTGAGACAGGGTCTCTTTAAATTACTCAGCCTCCCAAGTATTTGGCGTGCACCATTATGCCTGGCAATTTGGTAGGATTTGAGTAAAGTAGACTACCCTCTCTGTTGTGGTGGACCTCATCCAATTAGTTGAAGGCCTGAATAGACCCAAAAGACAGACTTTGTCCAAGGAAGGAGCAGTTCTGCCAGTAGATGTCTTGGAACTTGAACTACCACATTGAGTCTTCTTTGGTCTTTAGCCTGCTGGTCCACCTTATTTGGGACTTACTAGCCTCCATAATAGTGTGGTTCAATTTTTAAAAATCTCTTTGTATCTATACACATGTCCTACTGGTTCTGTTTCTCTGGCAAACCCAAACTAATACAGAGGAGAAGGCATTATAAAATAGGATAAAATAATGTTATTAGAGGTGAACACTGATATTTTGCAATCTAAAACAGCCAGAGAGAAAGTGAAATTAGTTAATACACTGTTCTATGCTGCTCTGAACTGCTTTACTGAAACTTTAGTAGTTGCTTCATGAACAGCACAGCTATATAAATACTTAAATGAGCCAAAGTAAGAGCTATGTCTCCCAGTGTGTAATCATACATTTGTGGAAGGGTTACTGTTCCTGAGTTTCTAGGAGGACTGCTTTTCCAAATCTCCTTTGCAGTTAAGGGTGATCATGTCACTGAATTCTGGCCCAAAAGTGGGTGGGTAGAAATGATGAAAGCTACTTCCTGGGTTGGCCCTTACAATCACCTGAATCTTTTTGTTCTCTCTCCCACAGTTCCAGTGACCTGGGAGGTTCACATTAAAAATGAGTTGAATAAAAGATGAAAGAGAGTTAGCAGCACCAAATTAGACTTTGCATGAGAACGAAAGAAATTTTTGAGTGCAGAGAGTCACTGAGAATGGAGACTTATTGGTTACCTACTCTTGACTATTCTATCTTGATAAAATATGCAATTAGTCTCTATTGTTTAGAAGAGGCTAGTTTGCTATAATGAAGAAAGTCAACTATACAATGGCTTATAGAGTGCCCAATGGATTATTGTACAAGTTGTTCCAGTGTAATTATTTTCACAAGTGTCTCAGATGATAAATTACATGTGTGCTTACTGAAAGAAAAAAGAACTTTCTTTCTCTTTTGTTTCACAGTCCAAGGTAAGCATCCCTTCCTGGCACCTCTCCTCTCAATTCTTTTTAGTAATTGGTGCATTTCAATGCCTTGTTGTCATTCAGACAGTTAAGCTGGGCTGCTGCCATGCAAACTTATCATCAATGATTTTTTGATTTTTTTATTCTTCTGATTGTGGTTCTAGACCAAGCACAAAGAGAACAAGGATCCACTTTTTTTTTCTTTTAATTTCTTATTTTGAGATAATATAGGTTCACAGGCAGTTAGTTATAAGAATACAAAGATCCTTTGTACCCTTTACTTACTTTCCCTCAGTAACATCTTAGAAACCATAGTACAGCATCACAACTAGAATATTGATATTTATACAAACTGAAGATCTTGTACATACTTCTTTTTTACTTGCATTCTGTGTGTGTTTGTGTATTTAGTTCTACACAATTTTATCGCATGTAGTTTTGCATAACCACTACCACATTTCAGATACAGAACAGCCAAGTTTGGTTTTGCTCACTGTCATTTCTCCAAGGCTTTGCACAATGCCTGGTACAAAGAAGACACTTAGTAAATACTTGTTGAATGAATGAATGAATGAATGGTGTACCAGCTATGGTTCTAAGGTACCATAACCATGAAGCAAGAAACCAATAGTGTAAGTGTGGCCACGTGTAACAGTTCAGATGTAGGAACAGCAGGACAGCTGTGCCAGGTGACTGCTGCTGTCTCATGATTTCCCAAGCTGGTAGGCAGGGGGACCTTGCAGGGCCAGTCCAACAGGGTTAAGGCCTGAAGTTTGTACATATCACATCTTCTCATATCCTATTGGCCAGAACTTAGTTGCAAGTATACACCAAGCTGCAAGGGAGGTTAAGGTAGATTGTATTATTTGCCTGCAATTCTCCCTCCATTCTCCTCTTTTGGCACTTCTTCAAGGTGAAGAATACTTCCTCACCCTACTGGTGTTGGGTTTTGGCCAGTGAAATGTGGACAGCAGTGATAGTATGCCAGCTGTGAGGTGACCCTTAAGAGGCCTGTGTTTCTGCTTGCCCTGCCCCACTGACACCACTGCCACCCTCCATGAGAAGGGCCTTCACTAAGTTCAGAGCATAAGAGATAAATGGCACAGCCCTAAATTGGTTCAGAGCCTGAAGGAGAGCAATTTTGGTATTTGCTTGCTATGAGCTCAGTCTTAACTGAGGAGTTAGTTTTGCTGTTAAAGAAGGAAGGAATGAACATTTGTGGACTCAAAACATTTTGTAGGTATGAGAGTAGCCCCTCCACCTGCAGGGGACCCTTTAGAAGTTCAGAGCACAGCCTTACCAGCTGAGTTGCATGACGATAACATAAAAAGTATACTCTTCTAGGACTCTGTCATGAGTGTGGGGATGGAGATGGCTTGGCTGTCCTGAGGTCAGCCAGGAGACTGAGAGCAGACCAGGAGCACCTATGCCTGGAGGCCCCATGAGAATGAAGGGCAGGCTGAGAGTGGGAAGAACCATGGTAGTGGAAAGCTGGCTCAAAACAAAACAAAACAAAACAAAAAATAAAACCAAAACCAAAAACAAAAAACCTAACCCTGGTGCATTAACAAAACATGTTGGGGAAGTTTTTCCAGTGAGTGAAGAGGTGGTGCTAATAATAGAAGCTTGAAATAGCTATACACTTTAGTATATTAAATTGTTAATCCATGTTTGTTGCCAATATAGCTATAGAGAATGATGCTTTCCCAATTTGGGAAATGCATGCAAAAGATAATCAAGGCTTCTACCAGATCTATCAAAATTTACCTCTAGAAAATTATTTCTCCACAGTACATTGGTGTCTCAGTATTTCAGAACTCACTGTCTGTGGGTTGAATACAGCTTTTTAAAGAAACTAGCTCTCTACCTGTTGATGATTCTGCCAACAAGAATTTGGGTGTGAAGAAATGACATCACAGTTTTCCTACCTGGGAGATTGCTAGAGACATGCAAAATGTAAAAAGCTTGAGAGCACAGCAAGTTGGGTGTGAATATACAGTTACAGTGGATGAGTTAGTCCCTGATAAAGTAGTGGCTGCTTACATGAAAGTAGTTGAGGAAAATAAAAGTTTAACATCTTTCTTCAAATATGAATACATTCTAAATTTTACTTGATTTTTCTTGGTATTTATCTTTCTATTTAAAAACAATTTTCTGTAGTTGTACATGGACAGAATGCCTTTAATTTATTCGTTTATTTTTATGTGGTGCTGAGGATTGAACCCAGTGTCTCACACCTAGGCAAGCTCTCTGCCACTAAACTACAGCCCCAGCTCATATCTTTCTATTTTTTATTATGAAAAATTTTGAACACTTAACAATGTCAAGAGAATAGAACCACAAATGCCTTCCACTTAGAGTCAATGGTGGTTAATGTTTTACCGTATCTTCTCTCCTCTCTCTCTTCACAAACATGCGGCACATACCATTTTTAAAAATAAATTGTCAATATGAAACCATGATACCTAGATGCTTTAGTACAAATCTCCTCAGAATAGACAATCTCCTATATGATCACCATACCCCCATCATACTTAAAAAATTTAACAATAATCCTATAATCACAACTGATATCCAAGTGGTATTTAAAATTTCCTAATAGTCCTCTAAAAAATTTATGTGTAATTTTCCTACATGATGTGATCAAGGTTCATGAGTTCCATCTGGAGGCTAATCTGAAAAATCTACCCCATTTTTACTTCTATGTGGTTTTAATTTATGACATTAACTTTTCAAGAATCTGGGCCAACTTACTGAAAGTTGCACATTCTTGGTTTGTTGATCATTGCCTGATGTTGTCTTTTAACTTCTAGGTTTAAGCCTGTATTTGCCTTAAAATGAAGTCCAGGTTGGAGCTTCTTCATGAGGTTTGGGTTGAACATTATTTGCAAGAATATTACATAGCCATCACATGAGAAGTCTCATATATTTGGTTTTTCCACAAGTAATGCTAAGGGTGACAACTTGGTTGAGAAAGTATCTCCATGGGAGATAATCTCCATGCCATATCTCCATGGGAAATCACCTTTGCCTGGAAACAGAGACTGAGGTGGAGTTTACATGATAATGCTTCATGGGTGATATAATCCTATGTAAGCAAGAAAGGGGAAAAAGAGGAATTGAGGCAGAGAAGAAGGGGGAAATGAGAAATGATCCATTGCCAAGTTGGCCATGGTTTCATAAACAGCACGGCTAGTCACTTTGGAGTACTGAGTAGCACCATTTCATCTTAGAAAACCTTTCCATGGAGGAGTGTTCACAGGATATTAATGTACCTATTGCTTCTGGGTTGTTATTAGGTGCCTCTGAGCAGCACTGGGAAAGTCATGGTGTTTATGGCTTCTGTTGTGTTGGACTGAACATAGCAGCTGCTGCAGTTTCCATTATGGCAGATAAAATAACAATTTTGCCAAAGGCAGAGTGCCTATCATGGTGGGAATAAAGTGACATTGCTTTTACTCAGGAATCAGGGCAAGTGGGTTCTGAGGGACAGGGAGAGCAAAATGGAAGTAAGGAGTGGGTATAAATTTGATTCAGTACAAAACATTTTTGTCTTTGAAATTACTAAATGATCTGTGAGGTGTACTTTGCCCCTGTAGGAATAACCTGTTGCCTAGCTACTTTTCATTTGATGGTTTTAACACATTGATTATTCTTGCTTTGTAACAGTTATTACATTTGGAGATACAAGATATGAGGGCCAGTTATGTTTATCACCACTGGGGTGTGTCATCATTGCTTGCAGGCTCTTTAAAGAACACAATTAAATTATATATTTTATTCATACACACATATATACATATATATATAATTTATATGATGAATTAGCATAAGTTCATATTGCTATTAAATTTAACTAATAGTGTTTTTAAAATTCATTTTTATATCATTTTCTTTTTATACTGAAAATGTCCTCGTTCCCAACAGCATTATGTATAGTCAGAGCATATTCAAGCTACCCCAAATAACTTTTTCTTTCATTGTTGGTTCAGTAATACATTTTATCTTATTTATTTTTTTGTGTAGTGCTAGAGATGGAACCCAGAACCTCACTCATGCTAGGCAATGCTATACATTGAACTGTGCCCCTACTCCGCATGGCTCCAGTGAACAATTTTATATAGAGTTGGGATGAAGTTTGTTTCTTTAAAGGTCCAATTTTAGAGCATTTTACTTTATAATTTACTTTTATTTCTGAATATATAAGATACATGGTTCAAAATCAACACTATAATAAGCTCAATCAAAGAAACGTTGCTCTCATTAATGCCCCTTCAGTCTATCTATAAGGGTAGGTAAAAATTTTCATTAGTTTCTAGTTTCCCCTTTCTTGTATTTCTTTTTGCAAAAATAAGAAAAAAATATATATATATATATACACATTTAGTTTCTCCTTTCTAACATAAAATGTGGCATGTCTACTCTGTTGTCTTGCTTTTTTTCTCATAAAATATTCCAAAGAACCATTGAATATTAGTTCACCAATACCTTAAATGCTAAAATTCATTAACGTGTGTGTGTGTGTGTGTGTGTGTGTGTGTAAAATGTATTAGTCACAGTAGACTATGCAAAGACAGAGTTTAAAAAAAAACTCAGTGGCTTTACAGATAAAGGTTTTTTTTTTGCTCACATAAAGCCCTTTATGGATCAGGCAACCCTTCTTTGTCTTGTAGCTTCATTCCATAGAATAGGTGTCCTCTGTAGCAGCCTATTAGGCAAAATCCACTTACATGAACCCAGACTAAAAAGGGAAGTTGAAAATTTGATCTCCTGTTCATAAAGAGAAAACTGAAAAATGTAATTTGGTGAATAGTAGCATTGTCTCTTATACACTAGGTTTTACATTAATTATCTCAAACTCTACAACAGCTCTGTAAATAAGTTAGCTACTTTCATTATTCCAATTTTATAGCTAAGAACATATATGTCTTTCAAAGTCATGTGTGTTCCTGTGTGTCAGGAGTCATATCATATCCAGGGGTATCTGCCTCCAAAGCCTGAATTTGTTCCAAATTCTGTGGCCACATGGTATTGTCTACCAACAAAGCATGGCAAATCTACTTCATCCATCCATAAATGTAAGATCTCCAACATTGGAGATTAGAGAAATTTATACAAAAAATAAATGTTGAGACTTAAGATTCATATTATGCTGTGTTTCCTAAATACAAAAAAGGGAAAGATAAAATTTAAATAAGTGATCATGAGGTAGTTCAAGAGTAGAGTGCTTACTAGATTGTGAGCCCCTGGGTTCCATCCTCAGTACCGCCAAAATAAATAGATAAACAAAGCACTAGTTGGATGTGGTGGTACACACTTGTAATAATACTAGTTATTTGGGAGACTGAGGCAGGTGAATTTGAAGTTCAAGACCAGCCTGAGCAACTTAGTGAGACCCTGTCTCAAAATCAAAATGATACATAACTGGAAACTCTGATTTAAATGAAACATTTAACACAGTTTTCAAAAATAATGCCTTGCAAATCTCAACATCACAGTAACAACTTCAAACATTTTGGACTGATTGTCCAGTTTATAAATATTGGTAACCAGTGTATAGAGCCACACACAGACACTCTGATCTCCTAACATACCCCATCTCCCCACCTATCCTACTCTATGCTCCTGTACCCAAAATGCTAGCATTATCTAGGTTCATGACCTATACATTGCAAGCAACTGTTGAAAACTCCTGAGCTACTGCTTATTTAGATTGCAAATCACAACAGCATGTAAAGATTTTTATTTATTTTCTCTTTGTTCCACAGCTCCTAAAGGAAAAAGAGACTCAGTGCTTGGAGAAGGCACTGTCATTGTGAAATAGTGACCAAACCCCAGAGTCTGCTGAGAAATGATGAGGCCCCAGCATTTAAGTGCCATCTTAAAAATGTTGAGATTCAACTTAGCATGTTGTCCTGTCACTGGAATTCCTAGACTTAGCAAAACAAAAACAAAAATCAGGATGCCCAATTAAATTTTAGTTTCAAATAAACCATGAAATAATTTTTAGTATGTTTCATGAAATAACAATTGCTTTTTATCTGAAGTTCAAATTTAAATGAACGTCTTGTATGTTATCTGACAACCCTCTGGGTGGCACAATCTGACCCTTTACTTTGAGGGTCTAAACCTAACTGTGGGCATTGCTGCTGGGAAGAAGGGGATGTCTGACATAGTCTCCTTCTGCTCTCATTGTTATTGTTGGTTACACACCCTTCATGGTTGGGCAGGGTTTCCTCATACAGCTGGCACCCTTTGAAACAGAATATTGGGTTGATAAGGTGGCCCAAACCCTGCCCCTCCTGTGTCCACTTGACCTTTGAGTTCTCCTAGAACCTTGGCATGCCAATCTTTGGGATACAGACTGTTTCACTGTCATCTTTACTCAGAGGCTAAAACCCTATTCTGCTGAACAAACCCCAGACTCTCCTTCCTGCAGGTTCCTGCTCCTACCAGTAATCCTTACTTTGAGGGAGGGCACCTCACAGGCAGGACAGAGAATCACTTCATTTCCCATTCCACTTCTTTAGAACCTACAGCACTAGCCTTCCTTCTACTTCCTCCTTCTTCCAATTGTATACATCCAAAAGACCTTTGTCATTCAGCAAATAATAATTAATTCAATCCCTATTAAGCAAAAGCATCATTGTGGTTCAGGCTCACAAATCCAATTGTTTAATGGGCATGATTCTCAAAAACATATCAACTTCATTTCAACATTCCCCACAGAATTCACCATTCCCTTCTCCCTACTTGATAATTCTATCCTCCTTCTTCCATTATTACCATGTGGTAAATTATGGAGGTTAATGCAAGGAGTGCCCAGTCATGGCTTTCTCAAGGAAGATTTCTGATCCCCAGGCTAGGCCAGGATCTTTCAGGGTACTTCTAGAAGTTTGCAATTCTACATTACTTATGTATTCATGAGAGGTAGTGGTGATCATAGATGCCATGGTTTGGAGCAGATCTTGAATGTGAGCCTTGATTCTACTATTTACTTACTATGCAACTTTGAACAAGTTATATATATTTTGTGATTCAGCTTCCTCATTGTCAATTGTAGTATCTAAATTATAAGGTCGTTGAAGGAATCAAATGAATTACTGTATATAAACCTATTGGGATTTTCTAAATGGCTGAGAACTAGATTACATGTCACATGAATTTAATTTGGAAGGGCACTTGAAGCATTTTGACTGAGCGTAAAGAAGGTAGTTCTCCAGCAAGAAGTCAGGGTAAGATTACAAAAATAAAGTGAAAATGATGTGAAGGAGGTTAAAAAGCAACTGTCCCCTTCATTTTGGCAGCAGGGTAGATGATGGCACCATTCACACAGAACTCAGGAAGACAGGTTTTTTATAGTGAGTGATGAATTTGTTTTCAAATATGCTATATTTGAGAGAGTTGCCTGAAGAGGCTCCTGTGAGTCTGAATCTCAGGGAAAATCATCTTGGCTGGACATACAGATATGGGATCTTCAGCATATTGGTTGTAGCTGAAGTCATGACAAGGGTAAAATTATGGATGGTCAATTAATAGACTAGGATGAAAACTAGAGTTCTGGAATATTCAAATATGCAAGTAAGAAAACCTGGTAAAGATAGAACAGTCAAAATGATAGGACAGGAATATTATCTAGCCTTAAGAAGAAAACAAATTATGATATATATATTGCAATGTAGATGAATTTTGAGGACATTATGCCAAGGAAATAAACTAGCAAACCAAAAGATGAATACAGTATGAGGACCCTAGGGTAGAGAGTTTAAAGAATGATGGCTGCCAGTGGCTGGAGACAAAGAGAAATGGGGAGTTATTGTTTAATGGGCCTCATTTCAGTTTGGGAGGAAGAAGAGTTCTGGAAATTGGTTGCATAACAATCTGAATGTACTTGTCACTACTTAACTGTACACCTAAAAATGGTCAAGGTGGTAAATTTTATGTCTTGTGTATTTTACAACAAACATGTTTTTAAAATAATGGGAGAAAACTAGGAGCAATTAATGTCATGAAGTCAAACTAATAGAGAGATTTTAGAGCATAGTAATCTTCAGTGTCCAATGAAGTAGAAAAACCCTGGAAGTTAATAAGCATCGAGATTGGGCACCTACTAAAAACTAGATATTATTATCTCAAGACCCTGAGTCCCTGAGCAGTTCAGGAATACTGACAACTTGATTTATCAAGATAAATCAATTAATGAAAAGAAGGGCCTATATTGGCTTTTTTTCTTACCATTATGGTTGGATCCAGGTCCTAGAAATGCAGCTACAAGTGACAGTATGCCACCCATGATGCAGCATAAAGGCACCAGGAGACCTTGGGCTACTTCTAAGTCTATAGATTAGTGTCTGAAAGCCACATACTTTTGTCATATTCAGGCAATGTGATTTACCTCATACAAACATGAGATTAGATTTGAGACAAATCAGGGCTGAATGTTTTGTAAGTATTTGACATTCCCAACAGCTGTGTGAAATAGTTCCTCTTTTGAAAATCTTCATTTTATAGATGAGGAAATGGAGGTTTGGGTCTTATGGCATGTCAGTGGTGAAGTAAAGACCAGAACTCATGTCTTTGAGTCCGGCTTGATGAGACTCTACCAGAGAACACCAGACAATTTAGGTGATTTGAGTCTTCCCTTGAGCATAACTTTCTGAACTACTCTTCACCCTCTCCCTTCATCCTGGCTAGAGAGATAAATCAAGGAGAGGTTCAAAATGTCTCTTCCCTAAACGGTATCTTCTGGCAAATTGAACCAAGGATGAAAAATTAAGAAGCATGTAGATACTTAGAATGTCTCCTTTATTGCCAGTCCCCTACTGGTCCAGGCACCCCCCGCCCCCACGCCAAAAAGATCCCTGTACTCTTTAATTACCTTAAGTTTTCCCAAAGAAAAATTTTGACTTTCTGTCAAAGCATATTTGTGTGTTATAGTGTGGCCAAGTTAGTTCATGCCCTCAATAATTAGGACCTTTGGGCTGGGGATGTGGCTCAAGCAGTAGCGCGCTCGCCTGGTATGCGTGCGGACTGGGTTCGATCCTCAGCACCACATACAAACAAAGATGTTGTGTCCACCGAAAGCTAAAAAATAAATATTAAAACATTCTCTCTCTTAAAAAAAATAATTAGGACCTTTGAACATGTCACCTCCCCCATCATAAAATCATTTATTGTCTGAAACTGCTCACAAATGAATTATGTGACATGCTTATGAGCTTCTCTGCCTTCCTTCAGTTCAGGAGGTTTCCTAAACCTTTGGCTTAAGGCAAGGATAAATTTCACCTCTTGATGAGGCTTCTCCAAATATCCCAATACCCAGGTCCTCAGCTCTGGGTTCCGAGTTCTGGGTCCTTGCAGGCCCTCCTCTGAGGTAGTCTTGTGAGGTTGTTGACACGTCTGCTTTTCCAATAGGCTGTGAGTAGCACACATTTATACCCTACTGCCCAGTGTCCAGCATGTGGGCCTAGTGTCAGAACATGAAGCAGTCTTGCTGCAGTTGGACTAGGATATATGTTGGGGTGGATGTTGTAATGTACAGACTATGGTCCTTAGTCCCTCCATTTACTTTGAACAACCTTTTTCAGTAATAGACTTTCTTCCCTCTGACTTCCAAGACTCAGCAAATCATGCTGCCCAGGTCACAATTCTGAGACTTTTTCTCTCTTCATTAACACTTACCCTAGACCGTTGTGCCAGGGCCATCTGGGTCTTCCAAAGTGGCATTAAACAAACACAAAAACACAAAATCACAAAAATTTAGTCATTGCTAATGTATAAACGGTTAAATTTATTGGGATAAATTTAAAATCCTGTATTAAAATCGAACAGCTTTTTATCAAACTCTACTATGTATGCTAATATTGGTAGGGGCATAAAGGATTAAGACACACAAGTTTCTGCATTTAAGAGTGATACTGGAAGACAAACTTTAATAAAATCTACTAGTCTCTTAAAAATAGAGACTAGTAGATTTTATTAAAGAGTTTAAAATAATTAGTAAAACTTCATATAATGATACTACTTCCTCATCTATGGAATGACAGAGGATTTGACCAGGTTTTCTTCAAATATCCTTATTTGTTCCAAATAAATGACCAAATAGACCTTTCAAATTTTATATAACATGTTATTTACTATGTGCTAGATATTATTCTTAGTAACTCCTCCAATTTTCACAATTCTATGCAGTGGCTATTATGAATTTCTCATTTGGAGAAATGGGCAGAGAGGTTAAAAATTTGCTCAGGGACACACAGTATTGTAGTGCAGCTGGCATTTGAACCATGACAGCAGGCTCTCAAATGTGCTCTTAACCACCATAGCATCTCTGTGAAGGCCTAAATTCATGCTTTCCTAAACTTTTTAAGTGGGAAAACTAATTTTTTCTATTTTGTATTATGTCACAAACTTGGTCCTCTTACTTCAAACTGGTATAATTTACAATAGTTTCTACCATCTTCTTGGCTGCATCTCCTCTTTAGGGATTTTTCTTTTCTTTTTTTTACTGGAATCAATACATTTCACTCAGATATTAGCAAAGTTCTGCCTCATCCAAGGCATCATAGTCCTTCTCTCCAAAACTTATAGGATTAAGCCTTTGCCATTTTGTAACTCTCTTTGCTACCCTTCTCTTAATTTTGATTTCACACCCCAAGGATTTCTAGTTTCTCTAAAAACTGAGTTTCTTCCATGGCTGCTCAAACTTTCACTTGAATTCTCTCCAGATACTGCTGTAGGGGGTGAAACTGAGGGATACAGAGAGACCAGGGATGGCTGTATGCAATTAATTTTAATACAAGGCAAGGAAAATTTGGTCCTGTGTACTGAGGTTTTAAGAAGAGAGTAGTATTTGAGCAGATAATACAGTCTGAAGTCTTTTGTGAGTTGGGCAGAGGTGGCACTCCAGGCTAATGGAGGGGAGATAAGTCTGAGGTCTCCACGTCCCATGTCCCTCAAGTCAATCATCCCTCCTGATCTCCTCCCTGAAATGAACTGTGTGTGATGTTCCAGATTTTTTTTTTTTTTTTTTTGTACTAGGGTTTGAACCCAGTGGTACTTAACTATTGTGTCACATCCTCAGCCTCTTTGATTTATTATTTTGAGACAGGGTCTTGCTAAGTTGCTTAGGCTGGCTTTGAACTTGTGATCCTCCTGCCTCAGCCTTCCATGCTACTGGGATTACACACCTGGCTGGTGTTCCAGATCTTGACAAAGTCCAGAAAAACCTATATCAAGACAATATGTTTCTCTACATTGTGGACTGCAATCATTTTATAGATTACATCCATTTCTCTGCTAAAATTCCATTTGTTTTTCATCCACTCAAGAAAACGTATCAGAATGCAAGCGAGCTTAATAGGCCCACAAAATGACTTTGATTTATTTTGCAGGCTTAATCATCTGAAAAGGCCAGTTCTTTGTTGTAACTGTTTTCTCCAATGTACTTTTCAATTGCTCTTTCAGGAGGAGTTGCCTCAGATAGAAGGTGAAGGATCTGGTCAGGGTATATGATGGGTCTCTGGAGACAGAACCCAAATCCAAGCTCCCGACAGCAGATTGCAGATTAGAATCTAAAAAGTATAAACATTTTTTGAGCTTGGTTATATTTGAAGGGTTTATGTCTCCCAAACCAAGAGTGCCTCTTTCCTCTGGTTCCCTTCAAAGCACTGCTGATGAGATATTCCTAATTAATTTTACACCCCTCTATACATTTCTTTACATTAGCACTTCTGAACTGACTTTGGTTCCCTATTTCTTTATTAATTCTTCAGAATGATTTTCCTTTTCAGTGACCTGCAATGTCCCAAAGGCAAAAAACAGGTCCATTTCTGATTGTTCCATGTACCCTCCTTCCCCACACAAGAAGCCCATATAGGAAAATTCAGTTGCCTGGCATCAGGAGGTTTCAAATATTCACTTGTTATTTGTCGAATAACCTCCACTGATAAAGCTGTTCTAAAAAAAACACAACAATTGGCAAATAAATGTAAATTCGGACAAATGGAAGAACCTGGTGATAGCCTGAATTTACATTACATAGCCTGAACAGACTGGCTTTCTCTATGACATAATCAGGAACCCCGGGAAAAGAAAGGTCCAGGTAAGAAATAGGAGCAGCTTCCTTAGGGAAAGGATGCTTAGACATTTCTCTGCTTACAAATGGAGACAGCATTTAGAGTGCACCCCATAAAAGCTCAATACACTGGTACCCTGGCACTTCTGATTGCTATCTGTGAATTTCTAAACGCTACTGATATTTACGTAGTTCTTTCTAGTTTTTAAAGGGGTTCCCACACCCAGGGCTTCATTTGATTCTTATGAATACTTTGCTGGGGTAAAGGACAGGTCTCATTATTCTTGCTGTAGAAGGGAAACCAAATCTCTGGAGCCCACAGAAATCAGAGGAACCAGGATCTGAGCCTGTAAGTAAATATTCATTGAATTGAACCAATATAGAAATATGAGTATTTTAAGGTAAAAAGAATGTCTGCCCTTATAAAGCGCATAATATAGTTGGGAAGAAATGCCCAAATTAAAAATAACAGTATGAGGATTAAATAAGGCAAGACCAAACACAAAACAGTAAATGCATCCTTTATTGTGAAATAAACTAAGAAAATGCTTTGATATTTCGGTGTACTTATATAACTTTCATCTCTTTATTGAACTGAAATTTCCAAGTATTCTCCACTGTCCCCTACTCCTAACCCAAGTTGCAGCTCAGTATTCTGGGTTTTATGTAGATTCACTGCATCTATTGTCTTCAGTTTGATACCTTAGCTATGGATATCTGGGTTTGTCACACTTCTTCAGTTCTATGTTTGCAGAACACAGGAGCTCCTGGTCAAAAAGAAGCAAAAAAAAAAAAAATGAGACATAAAGGAAGGAATCTCAGGAAAAAATAACTGACCAGGCCAATGGAGAGAGTAAATAAGAAATCAGAACATGCCCAAGGTCAGGACTGTCTCTTCCTGATACTCAGAAGAAACATAAGTCTAATAATTATGTGCATGCTAATAGAGCCTTTAAAATTGGTATTTCCCCAAATCTAGAATGGCACTAGCACTACCAAATTCCCCTAAATGCCTCCTCCTTTATCTGGGGGATTGTGTAGCCTTCCACATAGAGACTGTCTCCTTATTCACTTCAATCAGGACTATCCCATCGGCAAAAACAGATTCACAGCAGAGAGAACCTCACACACGTGCTCATCAATAAATGAATAAGTAAAAAATTGTGGAATATACAAATAATAGAATGTTATTATATCACAGAAAGAAGTGCTGATTCACACTGTAACATAGGTAAATCCTGAAAACTATGTGAATAAGAGAAGCCAGACATATGCAATTCAGTCAAAATATCCAGAACAGAATAAATGATACAGACAGGAAATAAATCAGTAGTTCCTGGGGATAGGGCAGGGAGGAACAGGGAGTGGCTGCTAATAGATATGGTGTTTCTTTGTGAGTGATGAAAATATTCTGGAATTGGTGATGGCTGTACAACTCTAGGAATATATTAAAAACCACTAAGTGGTTAAAAAAAAAGTGGACAATGTTAGAGTTTTACTTTGAATTTAAGGAGAGAACTGAATTATATTATTTATTTCCTTGGACAGGAAACATAGCTTCATACATGTGTGACAAGTGCTCAGAAATCAGAGGAACCAGGATATGAGCCTATAAGTAAATATTCATTGAATTGAACCAATATAGATATATGAGTATTTTAAGGTAAACAGAATGTCAGCCCTTAAAAACTCATAATATAGTTGGGAAGAAATGTCCAAATTAAAAATAACAGTATGAGGATTAAATAAGGCAAGACCAAACACAAAACAGTAAATGCATCCTTTACTGTGAAATAAACTAAGAAAATGTTTTGATATTTCAGTGTACTTATATAACTTTTAGTTATATAAGCCACTGAGCCACAACTCCAGCCTGCATTATCTCATTTAAGGTTCACAATAATTGAATTAGTTTAAGGATTATCATGATCCTTACTGCACTCACAACAAAACTGAGTAATTAGCCAAAGAAAATACTTCAGTGAGTGGCAGAACTGGAATGAAAGAATCTTCAGATTTAAAGGGAAATGTATCCAGGAAAAATCAAATAATTAAGTCATTCTGGTACAGTTTACCGAAATTCAAAGATAAAGGGAGGAAGAGATCCAAGAGAACTAGAGGGAGGCTGTATTCCTTGTTGCTCTGTGACTTGGGATACAAGCAGATGAAATACTGTTTCTCTGAGAGACAGCCCTTGCTGCCCACTGATCCCCTGCTGTTTGCCCCTACTTTGTCTGCCAGCCCCTTTTCCAGTATATCACATGCCTTTTGGGTGCTGATCAGTGGCTACTTCCACTGACTGCCCGCTGGCTGCCCGTTTGCCTGACTTTTATCTGCTCATCTATGCCTTTAGCCAGCCAAATGCCCACCCTTTGCTGGCAGACTGCCGGGCCCATTGCTGCCCAGAAGTCCATTGTCAGGGTACCTGCAGGTTAAGTTAGACGTGATTGCAGCCATCTTGGGAAACTGGCCAGGGCCTGGGAGTCTAGGGCCAAGGGGCCTGAAGGTTTGCTACTGCCACCACTGCATCTCAGGGCTGGCTGCCTCAGTCTGGAGATACTAGTCAGGTCCTAGAGATATATCATCAGGATACCTGTAGGTCTGGATGCACTTGCTGGGTGTGCTAGTAGCCGTGATCTGGCTGCCTCTTTGCAGGGTGGCTCCTTTGTGTGAGCACATCCCTGGTAGTCTTTCTGATAGTTGGAATAGCATTGAGATCTTGGGACTGCAGCAAGGCAGAGCCTGGGGAATCTGAAGCCCAGGTCCATCAGATTGCAGATGGGTCTGTGTGGGCCAGTCTGGGCCTGGCAAGCCTGTGGAAAGCCAGAGTCTTGGGGCAGTTCCCTGGGGTGGGGAGCACACAGGTTGGAGAAACTGGAAAGAACCAGGAATCCTGAAGTGCCCTGGGACAGAAGGGCCTAGCTACAAGTGCAAAGGTTAGAAGAGGGTATGAGGGCATCCTGCTATCAGACTGGGGAGCTACCATCAAACTTTAGAAAATCCCACCTATTGGCGGAAAAGAAAAGCTGAGAAAATTTTTGAAAGCCAATGGAAGCAACTGTTCAACTTTCCATAGAGACTTTCCTTTTTTTTTTCCTTTCTTTTTCCCTTTTTCTCACATCTCTACCATGTATGAATTCAAATATTTTTCATGCATCAGTTTATTGAGGAGTGGGATGTCTGACTAGTATATCAAAGTTTGGTTTTGTATTCTTAAATTTTTACTTTAAAAAAAAATCTATATTTTTTTCTTTCACTTCTGTCTCCCTGGATTCTCTTTCTCACTTCTCTCATGCTAAACAGCCAACCTCTACTAATTCCTTCTTTGCTCTTACTATAAATTTTTACCTCTATCTTCTCTCCTCCCTCATAAACATCACATCCTCCACTACTTCTGTTCCTTCTGTCCAGCATTTGAAATAGTAAACCCTTTTAGCAAACTTACTGTTTATATTGTAGACAATAATTGAACACATCATTTCTGTTTACTGAGACAAAACTGTAGCTCCTTAATAGGAGCTATTTGGTTTAAGGTTGTATATTGCTTGCATTGGGTGCTGTTAATATTGGTCTCCCCCTCAAAGGTGAGGTACTAGAAACCTGCAGGGACACTATAAGAAACTGTACTGCCTCAGATCCATACCGCTAGATGGACACAAAAACAACTTGAAAAAACAAGAGAACAAAGCACCTCAATCAAACCAAGATGTTCCAGCAACAGAATCCATAGACAACATAGTAGAAGAAATGCCAGAGAAGAAGTTTAGAAAGTACATAGTTAGACTGATCTTTGAAATAAAGGATGGTATCAGAGAGAAAATACAGGAAGTAAAAGATCACTTCAATAAAGGGGCAGATATTATAAAAAGGAACCAAGCAGAAATCCTCAAAATGAAGAAAACAATAAATCAAATTAAAAATTCAATGGAAAGCATCACCAAGAAACTAGTTGGTCCACTGAAAAAATAAATAAAATTGATAAACCTGTAGCCACGCTAACAAAGAGAACAATGCAAGCGTGGCTATGAGTTTAATTCAAATTACTAAAATTCATGATAGAAATATCAGGACAGACACTACTGAAAAACAAAGGATAATTAAAAACTATTTTGAGAATCTATACTCCAATAAAACAGAAAATCTTGAAGACATTGACAAATTTCTAGAGACATATGATCTACCCTAACTGAATCAGGAGGACATACACAATTTAAACAGATTAATTTCAGGCAATGAATTAGAAGATGTCTTCAAAAGCCTGCCTACTAAGAAAAGCCTAGGACCAGAAGGAGTCTCAGCTGAGTTCTACAAGACTTTCAAAGAAGAATTAACACCAGTACTCTTCAAATTATTCCATGAAACAGAATAGGAGGGAACCCTTTCAAACTCATTCTATAAAGCTAATATCACCCTGATATCAAAACCAGACAAAGACACATCAAGGAAAGAAAACTTCAGACCGATATCCCTGATGAGCATAGATGCAAAAATTCTCAATAAAATTCTGGAAAATTGCATACAAAAACATCTTTAAAAGACAGTGAAACATGATCAAGTGGGGTTCACCCCAAGGATGCAAGGTTGGTTCAACATATGGAAATCAATAAATGTAATTCATCACACCAACAGACTTAAAGATAAGATATGATCATCTCAATAGATGCACAAAAAGCATTAGACAAAACACGGCACCTCTTCATGTTCAAAACACTAGAAAAACTAGGGATAGCAGGAACATACCTCAACATCGTAAAAGCTATCTATGTAAGCATGAGGCAAACATCATTCTAAAAGGAGAAAAACCAAAAGCATTCCCCATTGTTAGAGTCTGTAAATAAGTCAAAATAACACCTGGCATTTTGCCAGGGGAATGTTAGAGTTGTAAACAAGTCTGGATGGTGCCTGGCAAAATGCCAGAGGGAGTGGTTTGAGAAGTAACAAAAGCGAGCCATTAAGTGTGGAGATTCCTTATTGGTTGACTGATGTATCTAGTTTATGCTAATTAGATAAGCTGTGTGGAATGTATAAATACTGCTCCTGTCCTGCAATAAACGGCTCCTACTCCTGCTGTATCAACGTACACAAGTTATTCGTCCCCCCCCTGATTATTCTGCTGCAGCCGGACTGCGGCAGATGGTGGCCCGTTACGGGGAGCCCCGGGACACTCGGGGGTAAGTGACGAAAAAAAGCTGCCCGTCCATAGATAGGACGGGAGCAAATCTGCTCGTCCCTAGGCAGATAGGGCGAGAGGAAAAATGGCCATTTCGAGAAAATGGAGAAGATTGATACAGTATGTTTGTGTCTTGTTTTGTCTCAGTGTATTGTATTGTCTTTGTGATGAAAATATGGAAGGGGTGAGAAGTAAATTACTAAGGGAAGAAGGCACCCCAGTGGAACCAAGAATAGTTAGGGCATGTGTTGATAAGAGCCCAGGAACTCTAGTCAGAAAGAAAAAGAAAGTTCAGAAGAAGAAGGATTATCAGGAAAAAAGTTGCAGCAAAAGGCTATTACTAAATACTTTTCGTTACCGGAGGGTGCGTGAAGCGGAGAGGCGGCTGCCGAGTGTGCAAGCCGGTCACAGCGCAGCAAGGATTTTCCAAGAGGCGGTGGCGACTGGCCCTTCCCCGCCTCCTGGCCGGGGAGCTGGCTCTTCCACTGCCGCGAGCCCAAATCTAGACCTGACCTGGAGGCACAGTCTCGCAGGCTCTTGCTCCCTGTGCCCAGTAGCAGTTTGAGTCCGGGACACTCCCCAGGGCCATCTGGGGCTGCCCAGGCACTACAGCCAGCAGAAGATGCTACTGGTGTCCCTGATGTTTGGTCATTTTCAATGCCAATAACTAAGCTACAATGGTTCTCCCACACCTGGAAGCTAATGAGTAATGAGCACTATTAATGCTTATTTCAAATGCAAAAAAACCTTGAGATAATGTACTAAATTGTTCAGAAGGTTGTTTTCTTAGTAGAATGCTACAGGATTTTCTTTAGCCATCCGGAGTTCCTGCCTTCGTCCCAGTGCCGGTAAAGACCAAGGTGGAAGAATTTCCAGTGTTGCTGAAAACCGGACAAGACTTTGGCTGAGAAACAGACGAGACTTCAGATCAAGCTAGCTGCCTGCAGAACTTACCTGGACTGTGATTTAAGCTAGCTGCCTGCAGAACTTACCTGGACTGTGGATTAAGCTAGCTGCCTGCAGAACTTACCTGGACTGTGATTTAAGCTAGCTGCCTGCAGAACTTACCTGGACTGTGGATTAAGCTAGCTGCCTGCAGAACTTACCTGGACTGTGATTTAAGCTAGCTGCCTGCAGAACTTACCTGGACTGTGGATTAAGCTAGCTGCCTGCAGAACTTACCTGGACTGTGATTTAAGCTAGCTGCCTGCAGAACTTACCTGGACTGTGATTTACCTGGACTGTGAGTTAATCTATTGAGACACTGCTTTACCTGAACTGAGACAACAAACTGTAATGTACAACAAATTGTTACTTGGTATCTTTGCTAACGGTGTCATTGCTGGTATAATTTTTCCAAGGGCTCCTTGCATGGAGCCATCAATTGGCTTGGTATTGTGGCATTTTGTATCCTCCCTTTCTGCTTGTATCAGGTTATTTATGGTGTTTCTGTAAAAACCACTATGGTCGTTATTTAAATTAAACAAAAGGGGGAAATGTTAGAGTCTGTAAATAAGTCAAAATAACACCTGGCATTTTGCCAGGGGAATGTTAGAGTTGTAAACAAGTCTGGATGGTGCCTGGCAAAATGCCAGAGGGAGTGGTTTGAGAAGTAACAAAAGCGAGCCATTAAGTGTGGAGATTCCTTATTGGTTGACTGATGTATCTAGTTTATGCTAATTAGATAAGCTGTGTGGAATGTATAAATACTGCTCCTGTCCTGCAATAAACGGCTCCTACTCCTGCTGTATCAACGTACACAAGTTATTCGTCACCCCCCGGTGATTTTGCTGCAGCCGGACTGCGGCACCCCATAAAAACTGTAACAAGACGGGGATGCCTGCTCTCACTACTTTTATTCAACATAGTCCTTGAAACTCTTGCTCTCACAAAAGAAATTAAAGGGATACGAACAGGAAAAGAAGAACTCAAACCATCACTATTTGCTGGCGACATGATTCTATACTTGGAGGATCCGAAAAATTCTACCAGAAAACTTCTGGAACTAATAAATGAATTCAGCGAAGTAGCAGGCTATAAAATCAATACTCATAAATCAAATGCATTCTTATACATCAATGAGGAATCCACTGAAAGAGAAATTAGGAAAACTACCCCATTCACAATATCCTCAAAAAAAAAAAAAAAAAAAAAACCCATCTGGGAATCAATCTAACAAAAGAAATGAAAGACCTCTACAATGAAAACTACAGAACACTAAAGAAAGAAATTGAAGAAGACCTTATAAGATGGAAAGATCTCCCATGCTCTTGGGTAGGCGGAATTAATATTGTCAAAAAAGGCCATACTACCACAAGTGTTACATTTAATGCAATTCCTATTAGAATCTCAATGTCATTCTTCACAGAAATAGAAAAAGCAATCATGAAATTCATTTGGAAAAAATTAGAGACCCAGAATAGCCAAAGCAAACCTTAGCAAAAGGAGTGAAGAAGGAGACATGATCATAATGCCAAACCTAAAATGACACTACAGAGCTATAGAAGCAAAAACAGCATGGTATTGGCACCAAAACAGACATGTAAACCAATGGTACAGAAGACACAGAGATAAACCCACCTAAGTAAGATTATCTCACACTAGACAAAGGCACCAAAAACATACATTGGGGGGAAAGATAGCCCATTCAACAAATGATTCTAGGAAAACTGGAAATCCATATGTTGGAAAATGAAATTAAACCTCTCTTACCCTACACAAAAATCAACTCAAAGTTGATCAAAGACTTAGGCACTTGAACACAGACCCTGCGCCTAATAGAAGAAAAAAGTAGGACCAAATCTCCACCATGTCGGCCTAGGAACTGATTTTCTTAACAAGGCTCCTAAAGTGCAAGAAGTAGAATCAAGAATCAATAAATGGATTCAAACTAAAAAGCTGCTTCTCAGCAAAAGAGACAATTAATAACAAAAAGAGAAGGCCTACAGAATGGGAGAAAATCTTTAGCACATGCACCTCAGATAGAGCATTAATCTCCAGGATATATAAAGAATTCAAAAACTTAACACCCCAAACCAACCAAACTAACAACTAAAAAACCCCTCAAATAACCCAATCAATAAATGAGCTAAGGAACTGAACAGACACTTCTCAGAAGAAGATATACACTCAAATTAACAAACATGAAAAAAAAAATGTTTATCATCTCTACTAATTAGAGAAATCCAAGTCAAAACTACTTTAAGATTCCTTCTCATTCCCATCAGAATGGCAATTATCAAGAATACAAACAACAATAAATGTTAGTGAGGATGTAGGGAAAAAGGTATACTTACACATTAATAGCGGGACTGCAAATTGGTGCAACCCACTCTGGAAAGCAGTGTGGATATTCCTCAGAAAACTTGGAATGGAACCACAATTTGACACAGTTATCCCACTCCTTGTTTTATAATCAAATAATAAGCAGCATACTACAGTGACACAGCCTTATCAATGTTTATAGCAGCTCAACTCACTATAGCTAGCAACTTTGGAATCAACGTAGATGCCCTACAACAGATAAATGTGGTACATATTCACATTCTTAAAGAGGGAGCTGGAGAATATCATGCTAAGCGAAATAAGCCAAACCCTAAAACCAAAGGCTGAATGTTTTCTCTGATAAGCAGATGCTAATCCATAATGGGGGGGGGGGGTTAGGGAAGAATAAAGGAACTTTGGATTATGCAGAGGGGAGTGCTGGAAGGGGAGGGAGTGTGGGATGGAAGGATGGTGGAATGAGATGGATATTATTACCCTATATACATGTATGATTACACTATTGGTGTGACTCTGCACCATGTTCAGTCAGAGGAAGATAAATTGTGCTCCATTTGTGTACAGTGTGTCAAATACATTCTACTGTAATGTATAATTAATTAAAAAAATTAAATAAAAGATAAAGGGAAACTTACATGATCATTCTAACTGGAAAATTCAAGTTTCTCCCAAGGGAAGAAAAACAAAAGATCAACTTGACTTCAGATTTCTCCTCGGTATCAACTGGTGTTAAAGATCAGAAGGGCAATAAATCCTAAGGAAGAGAGGGCCCAAGACTTTCATGGTTGGCCTGTTGTCCTTCAAGAAGAAAGGTTGATACTGCTTTCACTTGTGCTTCAGGTTTGTCACCTAAGCTTTCCATTGGTTCAGCAAATCGCAGGAAGGTCCTGGTCAGCAAAGCTTGGGTCTTGTGACACTCACTTTCCAGGATCTGGGCATGAGATGCCCAAACATCCCAGCTTGAGAAGAGACAGAGAGGCTTATCATGATCATGGAATAACTGGAAGGAACTTCATGAAAGTTTTTGATTGAATATGGGAAGTTTATGGAAAACCGCTGGGTTTCTGCCACAGCAACTGGCTGTATAACTAAGCCACTTCTTCGGAGAGGTCATGGATGGAACAGTCATAAGTTTAGCTTTGGGCACTTGAATTAGAGGTTTAAGGGGATCAGTGAGGAAACTAAGCTGAGATGTCCAGCAGGCAGGTGGATCAATGGGCCTGGAGGATAGAGGAAAAGGGTCTGGGAATGTGTATCTGGGTTTATTGGACACAAAGTTGACAATGGAAGCGAGATGACTTCTGTGGGATCACCTGAAAAGAAAAGTATAAAATGAGAACTGAGTGACCAGAAAGAGCACAGGAAATCTCAGCATTTAAATGTCAGGCATAGGAAAAGAGGGAGAAGCTAGTTAGGAAGCAAGAAAGGAGTAGCCAGAGAGTAAGAAGGAAACTGAGGAGAAGTGTGATGGTATGCAAGTCAGGGGAGAAGCGTGTCAGAAGGAGAAGAGAATAGCTGAGTATGCTGAAGTTGCAAAGAGGCACAATAGGATGAAGAGATGAAATGAGTGTGGGTGTTTCCTTATGGGTCCAAATTTTAAAGATATTCCAGAATAAAAGAACAAATAGCAAATGTACATGCTGACTTCTGTACTTACAGAGTTCAGACTTAAACCTGTACAAAGAATACTACCCAGGTTAAGGAGAAGCCCAGGAAACTACAAGAGTACCTAGTTTCTCTAAACCAATACTATCTGAAAATCGCATGTCTGAAAAAAATATGTGTGAAAATATTCAAGAAAATATTTAAAAAATGAAAAGGTCAATGAAGAAAGGCTCTTAGTGCTTACTATTAGCTACACAGACAGAAATAGGTATCAGAACAGATAACAAACTGAAATGGAAAGTCCCCAATACATTAAATTGGTGGGCCATTTGGATGAGCCTCTTAGTCTCTGATTAACTTCTTTCTAGTTGGAGAGGTAGGAAATCTGGTTCCTTTGCAATTAGATTCAGCTTATTAGGTGTCCTTGAGTTAAATTTTGGAAGGCAGAAGAAAGGTGGGAGCCATTTTCCTACTGCTTCTGACAGAAACATGAAGCATCCACAGGAAGGAGGAACCCACTTGGTATAAACAGTCCTTTAGCCATGTTCTGCAGATATTCAATCCCTTTTGGCCACCCCAATCTAAATGATAACCTAGGAGATCCTGCCTTTTGAGACTTTGCCAACTGGTCCTTCAGGTGAAATAACTAATACACAAATTTCTAGCTTACTCTTAGGAGTTTATCCTAAAGGCAGAGCATAGTCAGACTTCTGCCCCAGCTGGTGTTGACTTTTTTTATCTTCCCTAAAGCAAAGGGGGATAGTAAAACACCATGTCCCTGAAAGCTCCTTTTCTGTTCCCCAAAACCTCAGCAAATTAAGGGAACTGTCCTTTGTCCTTTAAGATAATATGTATCTATACTTTCCATCCCATTTCTATTTCTGGGATGGAAAGTCTAGATACATATTATCTTAAAGGACAAAGGCTTTCTCTTAGGCACACTGGAAACAAGATAAGTTAATGTTATCTGTAGAAAGCTACTTTATTGCAAGTACCTTAGGACAGATGCTCCTGCAATGCTGGTCAGACAAGCAAACTAAGCAAGCCAATACTTATGATGTTACTGCTTGTGCAGCCTAATATATAAAACTGCTCTCTGGGTGAGTGCTGAATTGAGGGCACCATGGAAAGGATACACTAGAGTACTTACAAGCATAAGCTTGCAGAAAAACTTCAGGCTTAGTGTTATCTGGTAATATCCAGAGCACATAAACAAAAGGCAAATGACAAACTGGGAAAATAGCTGCAACACAGGTAACAAAAGGTTGATATTCTAGAAAGAGTTCTTGCAAATCAACAACAACAACAACAACAAAAAGATAAGCCCAAGTGGGTAAAAGATATGAGTAAGCAACTTTCAAATGCTTCAAAAATAAAAAAGTTGCACTTTACTAGTAATTAATAAAATAAATTTAAAACTACACTGCAAAACCATTTTTCTTAAAACTACACTGCAAAACCATTTTTCTATCTGATTAGAAAAGACAAAAAAGAAAAAAAAAAACAACAAAACAGTGCTGGCAGGATGTGGAAAGAAGCTGGTGTCAAAGCAGTGCCACCTCTCTGTAGATCTTTTGATAACATGCATCAAGAGCTTTCAACAATAATCACACCTTTTGACACTAGTTCCAGAACTTTATCTTCAAGATGTAATTAAGGATGTGTACAGAGACTTAGCTACAATTAATTTTATAAATGTGAAAAGCTGGAAATAACCCCAATGTATAAAAAGAAGGGAAATAATTATGCTACATCTGTAATAATGAGAAACCAGAGTCATTAAACGGCATGCAAAATGGAAAAATGTTCACCACATATATTAAGCTATACAAGCCAGTTGCAGTATAATTCCAAATATGCACAAATATGAACAGAATAAATGGGAAGGCTTGTTTATTTCTGGTTGCTGTGTTTACTATTTTTTCCATTTTGTTTATGGTTCACTAATTTTCCTCAATGAATGTACATTTCATTTATTATAATTAAAAAAACTCTAGCAATTATATGAAGGTAAAAAGGAAAGAAAGGGCATTAGTAAAATTTGAATTGACTGAAGTAAAACTGTAACAGATCACTAATCAGTAAATAAACAAATCATTAAGTATTAACATTTCTTTTGAATTAACTAGATTTAGTTTTTCTAGCATTAAAGGGAATGAGACCTCAAATATAAATTGACCTGAGGTACAGAAAATAAAATCACAATACAGGTATACCTATCTTTGAACTGTAAAACTGCTACCAGTTATGTATGTATGTGTGAATGTCTAAATATTTTAAAGGACATCCAATAAGTTGAAAACTGTGATTCCCTTTAGTAAGGTGGAATTAGAGGAGAAAGAAGAGATAAGTTTTCTTCACACAACTCCATGCATTTTGACTTGGTATAACAGGTATGCAAAAATCTAAGTAAAAAGTGCAGTTAAGATAAAAAAATGATGTTTATATACTTATGAAAATACTTAGAAACATGAAGTATGGTATGATGATTAAAATCATTAGCAATATACAGCAGGGAATCAAATATGCTTCCCCTCACGGAATTTAAATTCCAGTAGGGTGAGACAAACAATAAATAGTTAGAGTATGTTAGGAGGCCAAAGTGCTAAAAAAAAAAAAAAAAAAAAAAAAAAGGAACTGCATAAGGGAAACTGTCAGTGTTGTGGGAAAGGAGCAAATTTATACAAGTTGGTTAGGGAAGGACTCACTGAGACAAAGTTTGAAAAAAAATCGAGGGTTGAGGTTGTGAGTGATGACGAATATCTAGAAGAGCTTCACAGAGAGGACAGAAAAAAAGGTAGGCTCAAAGAACTGTAATGAGGGCAGTCTGGTTGAGACAAGAGTAATTCAGAAGAGAGCAAGCCTGTCAGAAAGGTAAGAAAACCATTGAAAATGAGCTCTATAAGACATTGTAAGAACTTTGCCTCTACATATCAAGCAAAATAGGGATCTCCTATTGTGATTTTAAGCAGAGATATACCAGGATACCACTGGCTGCTGTGTGGAAACCTGGCTATGAGGTAAGGCAAAGACTCCTGGTTGTCTTGGTGAAGGGTGAAGGTAGCTGTGGAGATACTGTTGGGTCCTAGTCATAATTTGAAGGTAAATCCAACAAAATTTCCAATCAGACTGGAAGCGAGATAATAAGAGGATGACTTTTTGGGTTTTGAGTAAATAGAGTTGTCATTAATTCAGACAGGAAAGATGGATGACTTAAGTAGGTCTGGAGTTGAGGGCAGAAAAGAAACTTATTTGTGGACTTGTTATTCTTGAGTGTAAGCAGTATATATTTTAAAAAATAATGTTCTTAATATTATGATGACATCTCTCCAAATACAAAATTCATTTCAGCACTCCTGGCCCAGCAACTATTAAATTTCCAGTGTGGAACACTTTCAAGTTAGTAACTTCCTGATCTAGAAAAATCACATGGATAGAAAATATGCAGAAGCTGGGAGCCTACCTTCTGTTCCAGTTTTCAAAAAGTGGGAAAAAGTAGAGGCTGCAAATACATCCACAATCTTGGCAAGACTCTAGAGCACGCTGTTGACAACATACAAGCTCCAAAAATTATTGGTGGCTGTCCATGGATTCAACTTGAAATCAAGGGAAAAAAAAAAAAAAAAAGCAACAGGGCGATTTTGGAACTTGTAAATCCAGTATTTGAAGGAACATGTTTAAGGAACAGGTGGCACCTGATAATGGCAATACTGTGTATAGTGTTGTTACATAGGAGGTCAGCAATCCAGACTGTAAGGTTCAAGCACAGCATCTGTCCTGCAACCTTGGGCATAACTCTCGTTCTGGTGACGGTATTTGGAGTCCTGATCTGTGGGTATTCAGTCACTACTTGTAAAGAGCTCAGCACAGTGAGTGTACAGCGAAGGGCTATGAGAAGGGGGCTTCCTACTTTTTCTCTTTTTCTTTTTTTGTTAAGTATTCACACCCTTTCTCTTTCTAGACAAGGAAGATCCTGCCTAATGCAGAGATGCAGCGAGAAAAAAAACAACGATAAGCAAAACAACTTTCCTCCGGTATTGCTACAGAGTTCTCAGCACAGGAATAGGTAAATACAGAACTCGCCAAGACAGACTGCATTCAGAAAGCCGAGCTGCACAAGGGGTTAGAAGCCAGGTCAGGCGAGCCGTTGCCAGGCAAAGTTAGGACGGAAGAACAGCGACAGAGTTACACAGCAGAAGCTCCGCCCCCACTTCCGTGCACTCCGCCGCATCCCTTTCCCGCCCAAGTCCCGCCCACCAGGCAGTCAGAGCGTCAACGCTCGCGACAGGGTCCGCGACGCATGCGTTTTTGGTCTCGATCGGCTTGGCGTGACGCTCGCTCCTACTCTCGGCCAAAGTCTCTGCCCTGCCCCCTCTTGTACGACCGCTACCCTGAGCCCCAGCTTCGTTCTCACCCAGATCTGGCTCTGCCCAAACCTCGACTTCAATCCTGTGAACAGTGACTGTAGAACAACCTCCAGCACTGCAGACCCACGTCCCGCGCTCCCGTAGTGGCGGTGGTGATGGGCGGGGGTGGGGTGGGATAGAATAGGCGGGACGTGGGAAGGCAGCGGTTGCCTTGGGCCCACTTCCGGAGGACGGGCGGAAGTGGCTGCGGTGGATGGTGGGAGGGGGAAAGGAGCGCAAGGGGAGGGCCGGGCCGCCGGGGGTCGAGGGGGTGGGGCCTGGGCCCGCGGTGGGGACCAGGCCCAGGGCCCGGACTTCGACCCCGGGCGGGCCGTGGTTTCTGGCCGACACAGGGTGGGCGGGATCCAGGTAACGACTCTACGCGCTAGAGAGAGGGTCGTCCTTGCGGCGGATCAATAGGGTTCGGACTATAGAGAGGGTTAGAGTGTCACCCCCTTGCCCCGTGAACACTGAACACGGGATTCTGAAGAGAAGGGTGGGAGGAGTTAAATTCCTGGTGGGGGGAGGGGAGGTTATGTGGATGCCACGCCCCTACAGGAAGGAAGTGTGTGTGTGTGTGTGTTTAGGAGTAAACTTACGAGGGGGCAAAAAGGATGGGCTCTTGGAAGGTTTGGGCTTGGAGTCAGGCCTAAAACATTCCAGGAGAGTGCTTTCGGGAGTGGCCCTGTGAAAGAGTTTGATGGAGATTGGGAATTACATCCCTGACACAGTTTTGGAAGCAGAGGGGGAGGTGAGGGTTGAAGAAAAGAGAGCAAGGAGTGCATGTAGAAGGTACCTACATCTCGGAATGGAAAGGATTTAGTTCAGTTGCAGAGAGCTGGCAGATTAAAACACTGAATACCCTAAGAAGCTTGAGAGATCCGATTAATATGTGGTACCTTAAATGAGTGGAGGATGTTCTTTTCTGCATTCCTTAGAAGACAGTTTCCCCCATTCAGTACTTTTGCTTACTTTTTTTGTACTGAGAATAGGTATGACTCTTATTCTGAGCCACATCTATGTGCCCATATTGATTAGGTGACTGTTTTGGGGTACAGTATGTGAATGAAGTAGATATTAAGGTATTTCTTAGTACCTTAAGGGATCTGACTCAGTGGTGGAGCACTGAATGCACAAGGCCTTGGTTCAATCCCTAGCACCACAAAAAACAACAAAACAAAACAAAAATAAAAGCCTTCTATAATCTTGTGTGGAGTATTTAAGGAAGGGTTTTTAATGATATACTAATGGAATATAATTCAGAAATGGAGGGGGAACTAGAAAGTCTTAGGAATCTATCCAGTATGGACTAGATTAGAGAGTATCTTAATGTTTAAATGTTCTGCAGGTTAATACAGATATCAACGGCCCGGGCCATGCGGGTTTTAAGGCCTGTTTCTTCTCATGAGTTCCAGCAGAAGACAGACGGAGGAGTCCTCAGGGTGGATGACTTTCCTTTCCTGAGCAAGAGATGCAATAATACTTGGAGTCTGTCCATCACTAGGCTCTGAGCTTAGTAAACCAGCTGAATGAAGGCATGTAACAGACCCCTGGGAGGGACATTGAAATCTGCAGGGGGGGGGAGGGGCTTGGACACACCCCTTCCCCCCAGACTCCTCCTCCTCCTCAGAGTCCATTCAGCCATGGACTTTGGACCTGGATAAGAGGAAAAAGCTGCACTTTGTTTGGTGGATCTGATTTGGATTCTCGGTTTTGAAAATGGAGTGTTGGATGGGCATTTCATGATCTCCAGGGGAGCAACTGAGAAAAGAAAGGTAAGGTTCCTGTCTCATATCCCACTTAGTGTTTTGGTGCTCCTGTGCAGAAATGTTTGAATGGAAAACACTGGGGATTGGAGTCATTCAGGAAGTCAGGGCACCACCTGTGCCCTGGTGAGAATCCTTATCCTAATGAACTTCACCTCTCCTTTACTTTCCCCATTTGCAAACTTGTA
Organism: Marmota marmota marmota; assembly: GCF_001458135.2. Classification (NCBI taxonomy): domain Eukaryota; kingdom Metazoa; phylum Chordata; class Mammalia; order Rodentia; family Sciuridae; genus Marmota; species Marmota marmota. Next base: position 632,468 of record NW_025999875.1, read on the forward strand.
GCCATCCTTTCCTTTCTGAGACCAGAGGGATACCTGGTAAAGAAAGTATTGTGAATAATTAGGATTGTGAAGTTAGGTCCAATGCGGTTAGGCCAAGAACATGAAAAGAATCAGGCTTCTGAAGGGATATTGGATTAAATTACCTTTAAAGGTCTTTCCACCAGTGAGATAATAAATAGGATTTCAAGTCCATTTGGGGTAAGACTCTGAAATGTGTTGCCTAGACAGAGGCAGGCTGCTCTTTTTGGGGAGCTAACTAAATAAGGCAACTAGGTGCAATGGTGTATGCCTGAAATCCCAGCCATTTGGGAGGTTGGTAGGAGGATCTCAAGTTCAAGGCCAGCCTCAGCAATTTATTGGCCCTAAGCAACTTAGTGAGACCCTGTCTCAAAACAAATAAAAAAAGGGCTGGGGATTTAAGTGGTAAATTTCCACTGGGTTAAATCTGCAGTTACCTCTTCCCCCCAAAATAGGACAGTGAGGAGGGGCTAGAGGTAGGAAAGATAAATTGTTTCTTCCTCCTTCCTCTATAAGGGAATTTGGGACATGAAACCTCATAGAAAAAATAGAAAACCACCTACCTAAATTTGAGAATCAGTAGGTTTTGTGTTCTAGCTCTGACTTTCTGAGTCAATGTTCAACCCTACATATATTGATCAACTTCTGTTGTTTTCTTCACTTGAAAAATGTTGATAACTATCATGACAGGTCCCTCACAAGATTTACCAGAAGGAAATGAAATAATGATACATTTTGACAAGTACCAAGGCCATGACATATAAAACAGTAACATTGGCGTTCCTTGACATACCTGTTCGTTACAGTGAGAAAATCTCTAATTAGGTGTTCTTTCTTATATTAAATTACCTTACTGGCAAAAGCCTTAGAAGACATCCTTAATTAAAAGCCTGCCCTGAATTTGTCTCTCTTACTGCTGTTAATACCTGGTGTCATCATATTGTAGAAAAGGTGAATGGATTAAGGACTTAAATTTGAGCGATTATGTCAGCTACTGCACTGCCATAATGGTTCTCCATTTATTTCTACCGAGTACCTCTTTTTGGGGTAGAAAATTGAAGAGGGGTAGAGGGAAGTTTGCTGGGTTTCTGTTCGTGACTAAAAGGCTCAGGGGTCACTCCAGGAAAACTGGGTTGACTGGGCTACGCAAAATAACCACACAAGAGACACAAATACCTTTTTCTTTGAGGTCCCTGTGATGGCTCCTCTGACCTTAAGGGTCCACAGGAAGAGAGAGAGAGAGAACACACACACACACACACACACACACACACACACACACAAGCTGACCCCTTTTATTGAGGAGAAGCTATTCAAATGAGGCAAGGGGTCAGGTTTCAGGGGGCTGAGTTCAGCTTCATGATGTCTGCTGTTAGCAGGTTGACTGACATCTAGGTAGGCCACACCCAAGGGCACAGTAAGAGAAGGGGACACACACAAGGCACTTCCATGGAACATTCTATCCTAAACAGGGCAAGGGGTAATATTACAAAGGAACAGGAGATCATAGCTCCACCCATGGGGCTGTAGGAAGACATGCTCAGGCACAAAGACACAGTCACTTGGAAGAGCCAAGAAGAGCTGGGCAGACTAGCAGCATGGGTGCCTGACTGCCACATCGCCCAGCAGGGGAGTTAACTCAGTCAAGGTTGGTCTCCCACAGAAGTTTAAATCTCAAGGGCCAAGTGTCTGTTTGGGAGATAGAGCTCTATTTCTTGGGGTGAATGCTGGTTCTTTCCTTCTTATGCCATATCCCTAGTCTTCTACTCTTTACAATGATAGGTTTTTTCAGACTGAATCTCTTAGCCATGTGTATTTCTGCAGACTGTCTCACTTAAAGCAAACCTGTTCATAGTAATCTTATCACTTCTTGCCCACACCTTCCTTGAACTCTGTTTACTTATGCCAAGTCTGCTAAGAAATAGTGACAACAAATAGTGGAAAGGAGAGGTGGCACATAGTGCTGGGAATTTTGAGATGGTAGAGAGAATGGTGGTCTGGGTCAGTATGGTGGTCTGGGCCAGGAAGTTTGTCTTCTGGAATTTCTTTGCTTCTTACTTACTGAGTAACAGCTGGGACTCACATTCAGTGGGGACTGGTAATAATAACTGAAAATCCAGTATTTATGCCTTACTTTCTTTATTAGATTTCTTTCTTTTTGCCTACTTTTCGCATTCTTCCTTGCCATAGGAATCCCTGCCTCCTCCCAGTGGCCTGAGGGCTGGGCAGGCCTGAGTGCCCGGATCACTGACCCTGAGGTGTTCTTCCTTTTCTGGATGTCTGGAGCATAGCCCCTTTGACACCAGCCTGCTATGTGGGAGGATATGTCACCTTTCACCAGCTTCACACAGCAAATTCCTGGTGCCAGTCTTTGCTTAGGCAGAGGGGATCACAGTGATCCTTTGGTTAGCCCTGGATGCTTTCTCAACTGTCTCTGGGGTTCATGCTGTGTAAGAAGGGTCCTCATTTTCCTACCTTAGAGTCTCTACTATCCTGTGAGTGCTTGTGAGCACCTCCAACCACTTGAAGTAACAAGAAGTATTGTATTTGTATAGTGTTGATGTCATGTGAAGAGTCCAAGCTGTTGTGTCAGTATTCCCTCACTGCTTTGTTGTGATGAAGACAGAGTGGCGATTATTTCTGCGTTTGAGGGGAAGCTACAGAAGCCCTTAAGCTGGAAGGGCTTGCCTGAGGGTGGAGTGGCGGACATTGAAATTGCCTGTGCAGTGCAGAGCTGCTTTTACAACATCTGATCTGACAAGGGCGGCTTAGTCTTGCTGCAAACTTCCAGGGAGAGAAACTCTGTGCCCTGTCTGACAGCCTTCCTGGTAAGACATTTCCTCCTTAGGGTAAACCAGAATTCCTCTCCTTTGTCAGAGCAGTAGCTCTGCCCTCTACCCAACTCCTGCACAAGATGTTTCTCTCAAGACAACCATCCACCTTATTGCAGGGCCATCAGGATGCCAGGGCCTGGCACTCATGGGGACCAGTGATAGATGGTGTGTTTTTATGTATACCCTTCTTTATTTACAAAGGAATTGTAGATGGCTAACTAAAAGTTAGATTTCACAGGTATTGCTCATTGATTATTGTGTTAATCTCTTCTCCTTTCTTTGACTTTATAAGCTGGGTTTCTGTGCCTCTCTGGGGAGACATTTGCACATAATCCAATCCCAGGCATATCTGCAGAATCCAGATACCTGGTCCCTTGTTTCTGCCCTTCTTTTCATGATAGCTTCTTCCCATGCAACCTCTATCAAGAGCCCAAGGGGTGTGTGTGTGTGTGTGTGTGTGTGTGTGTGTAGGATACTAGGTATTTTTAAAAAATTATTTATTTTTTAGTTGTAGTTGGACACAATACCTTTATTTTATTCATTTATTTTTATGTGGTGCTGAGGATCGAATCCAGGGTCTCGAACGTGAGAGGCGAGCACTCTACCGCTGAGCCCCAGCCTGCCCTTTTTATTTTCTATTTTTAAGGGGCATGGGATTGGATTATGTGCAAATGGAATAGGAGGATCTGGTTATAGAATAAGATAGAATGAATAGGGGCAATATATTCTCTTGCCCACCCCACCCTACTACCACCAAAAGAGAGCTAGACAAACAGAGAAAGAATAAAAAGAAAATTGTTCTAAGTTGCTAAGGCTGGCAACTTGTGATCTTCCAGCCTCAGCTTCCTCAGGCCTGTGCCATTACTTCTGGCCCAAGGCCTCCTTTTCCCAGGTCATTTTGGCACTCATTTTCCTGGCTTCTTACCTCTCGGACCAAATGTTTCCCTTTTTTTTTTTTTTTCTCATTCAAGAATTTATTTCATTCTCAAATGAAGGACTCCAGAGAGTGGGGGAGTTATGCAAATATAGCACAGCCCTCCTTTATCCCTAGCCATCTTGTTTCCCATCCACCTGCCTTACATGGAGGAGTATTATGATTAGAGGTGGGAATGACAAGACGTGGGCTATTCAGTCTTCCCCAACCTTTCAGCACCTGATTATGTCTGTCCATTCTCCTGGAACGTGGTTTTAGTTTCTTAATCTACAGATCAGTTTACCAACCTTTAACACGTTTAGGAACTTCATTGTTTTCCTTCATACTTTTGACACTGAGTGTGATGTGTAGGGCCCCTGTGTCCCTTAATTCCCTTCATAAGGAAAGTGTAGAGAGAGGGCAGAGGTACAGAGATGCTGGCCTCTGCCTGGTACATGAGCCTGGTCTTGAGTTTCCTGTCACAGTCCAGACTGTCAGCTAAACCAGAGATCATAGATACACACATATCCACACATAGTCAAGCCTCATTGATGTGTCAGCTCTTCTCTTATTGTACTCCTTCAGGGCAGGACTCCAGCTGCTACAATGGAGATTTCTCTGGCACCCCATTGTGTTCCTGTCATGCTGGGCACACAGCCATCTCAGAGAACAGTAGCACTAAGCATGCATGAGGGGAGAGAATGAGTGCTAGGTTTGGAGGCAGGAATGCCTGGGTCTAAAATCTGGCCATGGTGCTCACTAAGGGTTGTGACCTCCAGCAAGTTAGTGCTTACCCTAAGCCTCAATCTCCTATCTGTAGAATAGAGATTATGTTGTATACTCTGAAGAGCTGCTAGAAGAGTTAGGAGAGGCCGAGGGAGAGGTCTTGCCTGTGGAGGCCTTTATGCCTGGTGATTCCTTATAGTTTTGTTTTAGCTCTTCACTTCATGCAGGGGCCATTAAGATAAGTCCATCCTTTTGGTTCTTCAGAACTCTGCATTATTCTTGGCTTCATATAGAAACAACTTAGCGAACACACACTGGAGTTCTAGGCTGCCTTGTGCTCTAGATCACCTTGGAGAAACATGTAGGCAGGGGAGGGTCTGATGTCATTGGAGTATGTCCTGGTGACATAACGGTGGTCCTTCTCTGGAAAGTTACCCACAGAGCAGCTAGTAGTTAGTTATCAGCTCCCCACTCTCACTTCTTAGGGTGAGGGGTGGGTGGTGGTGAACTGAGGCCTCTGCAAAGGGTCACCCAGGGAAGGTTGTTGGTGGAAGGGAGTCAGACTTATGTTGTGGACAGAGCAGGGACTCCCAGACACCTCTAAATTACAGAATGGCTCATTGTGGTGCGTGGCTTTTACTGGAGTGGCCTGTCATTGAATCCAGTACTCAGGCTTTAGATAAATTCTCTCTCTGCTCTGGATCCACTGCTGACTCCTCAGTAAGCCCTGCAAACTCTGGTCTTCATCTTTTCTCCACCCTTGTGACTCAAGTCACAGTTATTTGTTACTGAATTTCCTTCCTTTGATTGGCCTGAGTCCTGAATCCCTCCTTCACCTTCCCTTTAGGTTTCTTCTGAAATATCAAAGGGACACTGACTTTTAGGCTTTTCTGGGGGTACTTTCCATGTCTTTTTTACATGGCAACCACAAAAGCCTGTGCCTGTGATTTATTCCTTCTCTTCTTAGGTCTGATGGTCCCAGCAGGCAAGCCTGTGTCTCTGCTTTTTCACTCAGAACTAACCACTTTCAGTCTCCACCCCCCCAAAGGAAAAAAACAAGAAAGAAACAACAACTGGCTCTCACAGTGCCTTTGGCAGCAGGTGTTTCCTCCCTGACTTCCTTTTGACACCCGGGTTCCTGTATCACCAGCCCCTCTTGTTTTTCCAACCTAGACTCTGAAGCCTCTCTGGAGTTGTGGGTAGAGATGGCTTCCAAATCCTTGGGCTTTGTTTGGCGAATGCCCTGTTTGGGGTGCTCTGCTTACCTGGGGCACACCCTTTGAAACCTTATAACACCAGTTTTGCTGTTTCTCCAAACTCCACAAAGCTCTGGACACTAGAGCAGTTGAGGAAGAGACACCAGCGGAAGTCTGGAGTACAGGGATCTTTTAAGTGTGGATGAGGTCAGGTATCAGCTCTTGAGGAGTTGCGACTGCAAGTAGGGAAAGGCTTAAAAGTAAGTTATTTTTATGTCCACCCCTGAAATTGGGGACCTAGGAAAAGGTGATGTGCAGATCTTGCGGGTGATTGGAAAGTCTGGTAGAGGAGGAGGGCCCAGGAAGGCAGGGTCAGGGCGGGCCCTCTCGAGGCGGGGCGGAGAGCAGCGGCTGGCCCCGCCCTCCCTGGGGAAGGGCCACGTTGCCCGCCCGGGAGTCCGGCCCCGGCGCGCAGCAGGAAGGGCTGGTGAGGCGAAAGGGGACGTCAGCTGCGCGAGCGCCTGGGACGCGCCGGGGCACCGGGCTCGCTCCCCGCGTCCCGGGCGGACCAAGTTTAAGGCTAGGAAGTTGGTAAGTAAGAGTGTGGGAATGCCGGCGTCCTTCAGTTCTAAGGCTTATCCTAGGGAGGGAACTGAGGAAGGCCCTGCGGGCGTAGAGGGATTCTCCAAGGGAGCGAACTCCGGGTGTTGCCCAAAGTCCGGGTAGTGCTGAGAGCCCCTGCGAGAGGGGCCTGCCTCGGGACTTGTCTGGGCCGACTTAAGTGCTGGCTGTGCTTCAGTCTCCCCTGAGCCGGGAAGTCGAACTCTGTTCAGCTTTTGGAATCCCGGGGCCTCCAGCTGTTGGAGGGAGGGCAGAGTGGGGAGGCTGTTGTGAAATTCCGCCGCCGGGCGACCGTGGGTGCGGGGCTGGGCGGAGGTGGGATCTCTGCCGTGGGTTTGGGGAACAGGAAGTGACCTTCTCCCACTCCCCCCCAAAACACCCCAAACGTCCTTTCCACAAGTTTCTACCGGTGGGGTGGTTTTTGCTCAGCCAGAAGGAAAAATTGAACCAATGTTGAAATATGTTAGAAAACTTTTTTCTACTTGCTTGCTAATGTGTGTGAATTAGGGACCTCCTGCCTTACAGAGCTTGGAGCAGAGGGATTGTAGCTGGCCGGATCAGTGTCCCCTTAGAAGCATGAGCCCAAGGGTGAAGCTTTACTTGGATTAACCTTTGCTTCTGTAATGTGTTTAGTCTTTACTTTGAATATCACTGGCAGATAATGTTCAGCTTTATTTTCTGTCATTTAAAATGCTTCTCAGATGCTGGCATCCTCCAGGGTCTTCCTCCCGTCTCAAATCACTGCTGCCTCATTTCTTCACATTAAGGAAAACCTTATTCGGTGTCCTGTTCTCACAGAAAGTGAGAGTACTGTAGTATGCCCAGCCTTGGTGGAATGCAAAGGTTAAACTTATTTCCTGTTTGAGGGATTGGGGAAATTGTCACTCATCATCTTCTAGTCAGTCATGAAGGACCTTGGAGATGACCAGCTCAACCCTGAACTTTACAGATGAGAGACAAGTAACTTGCCCAAGAGGCAACTTACCTGGCCTGTTGGTGCTCGATTGCCTGAGTCCCAGACCTTCGTGCCTTTTGCCATACTAGCATTGTATTTCCTCTACCCCTTTTTTCCTAAGATGAATAACTTGTATCCCATCCCTCCTAGGTCTTCTTTTCTAAACCCTTGAATTATTTAGTGTATCTTCTGACTCCCTTTCACTTTTTCCATCCTTCTGAAATTATGGAGCCCAGTACATGATACAACAATAAAATAATGAACAAGAAAAATAGTGATTCACGTTGATCTCCATTATCTGTGATGTGTCCTATATGTTCTAAACTTTTTAAGCAGTGCTTTTAACACAGCAAGCAAGGCAAATGGAAGGGATAGTCTGTAGACATTCCTTCTACTCTGTGTTTAATTTTAAAGCTAGACAGTAATTTTTCCCCAATTGCTTATAATTAGAAGTTGACTTATTTGGTGTTTACTTGTTGTTTGAGAAACATTTTTGCCAGAGAGAGGGGACAGACATGGAATCAAGAGTGTTAGAATGGAATCTGCTTTTAGGCAGTCCTTCAGAGGAAAAAAACTTAAGTCCTGTAGGGATTGGTAGGTCCTGCCCACAGTCACCTGGGTTTTGGTGGAAGGTTTTACTAAAAAAAACCTCAATTTTCTCCTGCCATTATGCTGATTATGTCTTTAAACTTTGTGGTATAGATTGGCTATTTCATTTTCCTAAAGGAGTTCTTAAAAAACTCAAGAAAGTTAAAATCAATCTTGAGTTGGGCCTTGCTGGCAAATCTTATGAATAATATTAGGAACTCAGGTCAGGATGACATATAGTTACTTTTTTTGTTGTTGTTTGTTTTGTTTTGTTTAGTTGTTGTTGTTTTGTACTGGGGATTGAACCCAGGGGCATTTTACCACTGAGCTGCATCCCCAGACCTTTTTAACTTTTTATTTTATTTTGAGAGAGTCTCACTGAGTTGTATAGGGCCTTGCTAAGTTGCTGAGGCTGGCCTTGAACTTGAGATCCTCTTGCCTCAACTTCAGGAGGTACTGGGATTACAGGTGTATACCACTTTGCTGGGCAGTTGTTCTATTTTTAAAAAAGAACGTTTGTTTTTTGTTTTTTTTCCCAAAATGACTTTACCCATAAATATTACATTTCATTCCATACCATATGTGTTACAATATGACATTGTCCTTTTCCCTCCCAAAGGTGGAGTTTGTGGTTTTCTTCCCTTGAATGTGGGAAGGGACCAGTGATTCCCTTGACCAGTGAGTAAGGCAGAAGTGAACCAAGGTTGGATCAGGAAAAGAATACAGCTTCAACTAGCTTTTACTTTTTCTTGGGACACTTACCTTTGGAACTTAGCCATCATCTTCATAGGAAGCCCAGACCATGTGGAGAGACCACTTGGAGGTGTTCCAGCACTCCAGTTAATGTCTCATCCAACGCCAACCTTAACCTACAGATGTGAGAGAATGAGTGTAGATGAGTCTAGCCTTCAGCTTTTGAGTCATTCAGCCTGGGTTCCAGACATAGTAGAACAGAGACAGGTCATCCCCTCTGTGCCCCACTTTCCAAGTTCTTGAGCTATAGAAATTGTGAGAGGAAATAAATGATTGCTATAATTTTAAGTGACCAAATTTTGAGGTAATTTGTCATTTAGCAATAGGATATTTAATAAGGAAGGGGATGTGAGTAGAAACAGGGCCTCTGAATTTGGACTTGGGGCCAGACTACAAAGGGCAGGGAGAAAAGCATTTGCTCTGCTTGGCAGAGTTACTTAGATTCTATTTTACTCACTATTGCAAGTGCTTCTTTCTCCTTAAGGAGTCACCACAAAACTTAGTGGCTTGAAAAAATGGTTTCAGCTATTTCATTCTTGTGGTCTTTCATGCAGTTGCACTCAGAAGTGGCTGAGGCTGGGATCATCTGGAAGGCTTCCTACCATGTTTAGTGATTGATACTGGCTGTCAGCTGGGACTGAAGTTGAGGTTGTCAGCTGGAATACCTTTCAGTGTTCTGCCCATGTGGTAGGGTTCTAAAAGCAAGTATCTTTAGTGCACCAGATAGAATCTGTCTTGCCTTTGTGAACTTCTCTTGCAGGTCACATAACCTTACTTCTTCCAGAGTCAGAGGGAGGAAATGTGAACCCTCATCTGTGGAGGGAAGAGTGTCACTGTCATTTTATAAGAAGAGCATGTCGGATAGGATATGTAGTGGTCATCTTTGGGAAATGTAATCCTTCACTTTCTTGCTGCTTTTGGTCTTTTTTTTCCCCTCCCCGATATAGTTAATAATGCAAGCATTATGTAGCCACTTGAACTTTACACTTGTGCCAAGCACTGTGGTAGATGCAGAGAGCATAGAGCTTTTTTCCCTAAGGAGTAAGGTGAGAGCCAGTAAGGCCACAGATTCTGTTACCGTGTGAGAGAGTGCTATGCAAGTATAGTCATGGTAGGCCTGGCTCTGGGATATTATGGAAGAAGTCACCTGAATTGGAACTTAAGGAATATGTGGGTGGCTTGCAGGTGAATTGTGGGTAACATTTCAGGATGAAGGAGCAGCTGGAGCGAAGACATAGCAGTGTATAGCACTGTGAAAGTATATTTATTGGAGAAATAGTAGCCTTTTGAGTCCAAAGTATGGAGCTTGTGGGGTTTATGGTTAGAGATAAAGTTGTAAAAGGATGTGAGTCCCTTTGTTGTGAAGGTCCAAGTGTGTCATATTTTAAAATTTAGAATTTTGTCTTTACAGAAATGATCTGTTGTATCTATTATGAGATCTGAAACAGTATATCACAGTTCACCATGTTTATTTCTGTAACAAAATATATAAGTGGGATAAATAAAGACTATACATAACCTCACCAGATCAGATCAGATTTCACCAAATGAGGTTGGGTGAGATTTTACTGCCAAATGAATTTAGAAAACTAGTTTTTCAGTGGTTTTTTTTTTTGATTTGTGAATTGCAGTTGAGGGATTGTGGATGTGTGTGACATCCACATTGAAGCCAGTTTTTAGATCATGGGCACATTGGCAAATACTGAGGGTTCTACCTAGCATAGCATTGTGGAGAATCCCTGTTCTTATGCAACCTTCAGCTGAAAGGGTTGAAATATGAGCAAGTGGTCATTCTAGTGCTCATTGTCATGCAGGGGATATGGACTTGCATGATCTGAAGACACCAAGGAATATGTTCTGGCAGATGTGAATCGGGGTTATCAAGATAGGGATGAGCAGATTAGGCATCCACAAGCTTGCAAAGACCCTGAGGGTAGGGTTGAATGTTAGGGGGCCTGTAGTGAATCTAGTAAAGTGTGGAAGAAAGAAAACGAGTGACTGGCAAGAATTTATGTTATCACGCATCTGTCTGGCACTGTTCTGAATATCGGACATGGGTTATCTCATCGAATTCTTACAGAACCCAGTGAGGTGTTCTATTGTGATTTCCATCTTAAAGGTGAAAAAGTTAAGTCTCGGTGGGAAAACAGAGGGTGACCACTAGGGATTGTCTCTGGGCTTTCAGGCTTGCCTTTGTTAAGGCCCTGCCCTCCCAATGGTGGCCTGAGCAGCACTCAGAGGAGTGGTTCAGCTCTTCTGGCCAGGGTCTCAATTTAGGCATCACTCTGCACACAATCAGCTAGCTGCTGGAGAGTGCAATGCACTCATGGTCTGTGTGTTTTTACATACTGTTAACTTCCAGATAGAAGTGAGCTTCCTGTCTTAGAGAATATATGGATAAGCAAGGACCATGGGGTGGAGAAAAAAACATTGGGGGCAGAGACAGGACTGGGCTGGGGTAGATTTTCCTGTGGGCTCTTCATTTACTCTAGATGCTTGTGGACTTGCTAAGATCAATCCACTGAGGAGGTGGTTGAAGACTACATTGATCTGCATGGCTTAGAAGGGTGGAGAAGGAGGTTGTATTCCACTGCTTAGAGAATAATGAAAAGTAATCCAAAGGGTACAGAATTCATCTGAAGGATTGAGACCCCAAGGATATAGTCTCTTGAGGTTTTGTCATCAGTCTGAGAACTTGCAGATCTGAGGAGGCTCATTGATAAATCAGGGACAATCTGTTCTCTGAGTCCCAAGGAAGCACATCAGTTAATGGAGTTCAGCCTCTTTTATTTTCCCCCCATCCTTTATTTAAAGACTTTCTTGCTTAGTCGCTTAGGACACAGGAAGTTAAGGATAGGGAATTCTGGCTATTAGTTCCAACATTGACCACATCCTGAAAGGGAGTGAAGAAACTGGAAATCTGTGCATTTTTCTATTCTTTATACTGTAGTATGTGAGCCTTAATAAATAGGTATGTAATTACACAGTTAAATGGAAAAAGACTTAAGGTTTCTTAGAAGACTAGTGTTCTAGAATTGTAAGGGTAGCTGGTTTCTGGGAGGGATACCAAGTGGTGGTAGATGGAAGCAGGGACTGGGAGAGTTTCTTCACAAGGGAGACAGACTCCAAGTCTCTTTAGAGATCTTTCAGGATCAGTTCTTTGATACCAGATCTGTTGAGACCCCATAGCTGCAGAGATGAGGTATAGGACCCAGGCTTTTGGCTAGGATAGAGTACTGGGTTGTGAGGCACAGGGTTACTGGCAGAGCAGTTGGCACAAGGACATACATGCTTGAAGCCTTGGGGTATGAAGGGTTGAGACCAGAGGCAGGAATGCCATTGAGTTAATTGGTTTGGAATGGCAGCTGTTTGAGAATTTAGAGTGTTTCAGATCTTTCAAGAAATGGGGTCTGATAGAGTATAGAGGGTTGGTTGGGACCTTGTCTTTTTCTTCTTGGCTGTATGTTTTTCCAAGAGCCTGGCAGAGAGCAGATATGTGATACATGTTGTGAGGTGATTGAGCAATTCTGGGCAAGCATATTGTCTCAGTTTGCCTTGTTGAATGTGCCCAGCTGTGGACATGTTAGTGGATGAAGCTATTCAGATTTGTAGCCATGTTCCCATATCTTATTTAAAAAAAAACTATTTGTAAATAGTTTAAAACAAAAATATTGCAAGAATAAAAATGGTATGACATCATATTCCCTTTACCTGGAATTACGTGTAGTTAACATTTTACTCCATTTGTTCCCCCCCCACCCCCGTGTGTGTGTGTGTGTGTGTGTGTGTGTGTGTGTGTATACATGTATAGTTTAAACCTTTTGAGGGCATCTGTCAGGGCCCTCTACCTCTAAATACTTGAGGGTATATTCCCTAGGAGTTGTGATATCCTCTTGCTTAACTCAGTAGTCAGCAGTCATTTAATATGAATACTCTCTAGTTTGTATTCAGTTTTGTCATTTTAGTCAATTTTTTTAATAAAACATTTTTGAGGTATAATGGACATACAGTAAACTGCATGTTTTGAGGTACAGTTTAAGTTTTAACATGTATATACTTATGCAGTTATTGCCACAATCAAGATAATAAACTTATCTGTGCTTCCAAATGTTTTCTAATATCCTTTTGAAATACCCCCAAACACTGCCCCTGTCCCCAGGCAACCAGTGATCTGTTTAGTTGTATTTTATTGAGTTTTATGTAAATAAAATTTAGTGTATTGTACTTTTGCATCTTGCAAAATTATTTTGAGATTCAGCCATATGTTGTGTGTATCAGTAGCTTATTCTTTATTGCTGAATATTACTCCATTGTTTTGGTAAGTCACATTTGTTTTTACATATTCCCCTGTTTATGGTCCTTTGGGTTATTTCCAATCTTGAGTGGTTTACGAATAAAGCTGCTTTAAACATTCTCATAGGTTTTTGTGTGGATATCTCTTTTCATTATTCTGGGTAAACCATGTATACCTAGGAGTGGTCTTGCTGGGTCATATGGTAACTGTTTTTATCATTTTGACAAATAGCCAAACTGCTATAAAAGGACTTTGGATTTATATCTCATGGCATACAAAAAATTAACTCAAAATTAATCATAAGCCTAAATGTAAAACCTTAAAACAGTAAAATTTACAGAAGAAAACATAGGGAAAAATCTTCATGACCTGGGATTAGGTCTCTTAGTTATGATGCCAAAAGTATAATACATATTAAAAGAAAACCCTGGCTAATTGGACACTACCAATTTTTTTTTTTTTTTTTTTTTTGGTGGTGGTACTGGGGATTGAACCTGGAAATTCCTTACATATGCTAGGCAAGTGCGCTACCAATGAGTTTGTCCCCCTAGCCCCAAATTAAGAACGTCTGTTCTTCAGTTACATTAAAAGGACAATAATTTTGTCAGTCTTATGGGTGGGAAATGTTAGGATAGTTTTGTTATGAGTGTAGTTGAATATATTTTTGGTACGTCTAAGGACCATTTTTGTATATTTTCTTTCGAGTTACCCATTTTGAAGTGGTCCACTTTCTATGGAATTTTTGGCCTTTTCTTTCCCTCAAAAATAATTTTTTTTTTTTGTACTGGGAATTGAATCCATTTGAACCCACGGGTCCTCTTGTACATCTGTAGACCTTTTTATTTTGAGACAAGGTCCTGTGAAGAAGCTGCTTATGGCCTTGTTATTGCTCAGGCTACCTTCAAACTTGAGATTCTCCTGCTTTAGCCTCCCCAGTTGCTGGAATTATAGGCATGTGCTACCATGTCTTTCCATCAGTTTTTTTTTTTTGTTGTTGTTGTTGTTATTGGGGATTAAACCTGGGGTGCTTAACCACTAGACCGCATCCCCAACCCTTTTTTACTTTAGAGACAGGGTCTCACTGAGTTGCTAAGTGCCTTGCTAAGTTTGCTGAGGCTGGCTTTGAACTAGTGATCCTCCTTGTCTTTGCCTCCTGAGTCACTGGAATTACAAGCATGCGCCATCACTCCCAGCTTCCCCTCAATTTTTAAAAGGCCACGTCCCCAACCTTTTTTATTTTTTATTTATTTTTATTTTTTATTTACACAGGGTTACATTAAGTTGCTTAAGGCCTTTCTAAGTTGCTGAGACTCATTTTGAATTTAGGATCCTCCTGTTTCAGCACTCCTTTCCTCCCAGCTGCTGGGAGTACAGGTGTGTGCCAACATGCCCAAGAAAAGTTCCTTCTTTATTTAAAGTATTACACTGATTTGTCCTTTATGTTGCCAAAATTCTCTCCCACTTTTTCATTTGTCTTTTGACTTTCTTATGATGTTTTTATCCACACAAATGTGTTCCAATTAATAAAATATATAAATCTTTTACTGCATCAGGATTTTGAGTGATACTTAGAAAACCTTCCACTGCACTCAGATTCTAGAGGAATTTATTCAGGTTTCTTCTAGCATGTTTATAATTTTATTTTTTATATTTAGATTTCTGATCCACTTGTAAGTTATCCTTATATTCAGGTCAAATTTTACATTTTTTGAATTGATTATAATTATTATAACCCTGTTAACAATACTGTTATTTCTCTAGAAGTTGAAAATATCACCTTTGTTATATACATAGCTTTCTTTGTGTCTAATTCTGCTTCACTGCATGGTCTGTTATTTGTACCTGTAGCACAGTTTTAATTATAGAGGCTTTGTAGTATGTAGTATTTTAATATCTGGTAGGGGCAAGTCCTTCACAACTCATTTTTATTATTTGCCTTGATATTCTTGTGTGTTTAGTTTTTCATGTTGGATTTATGTCAGTTGAGCTATCTCCATAAAAGTATTTTTATTGGGATTTCTTTTTTTTAAGTATTTTTTAAGATATATTTTTAGTTGGTGATAGACCTTTATTTTATTTATTTATATGCAGTACTGAGAATTGAACCCAGTACCTCACACATGCTCTACCACTGAGCCCTCTTATTGGAATTTCTGATGGTGCTGCAATGTCTTAACTGAGGAAAAGGGAGATTCAAGTCTTCTTTTGTGTTTTTCAGGAGGTTTCTTGTTAAAATTATTTCTCGTATTTTATAATTTTCTTGGTTTTTCTAAATAGGATTTTCTCATCCACTTTTTCTTCTAATGAATTAATATGTGTAGATATGACAGCTATTGTTTTTTTGTATGTTTTTATATCTACTCTCTTGCTTTGTTCTTTATTTGGTTTTATTTTATCATCTAGTGTCTTAGGGTTTTCTAGGCACATTCTTGCAGCATCAACAAATAGAGATAATTTTACTTTCCCATTTCTGCCTGTTTTCTGTAGTACAGTTGTATTGGCCAGTACTTCTTAGAATGTTAATAGCCGTGGAGATCATGGGCAATGTGGCTTTACTCCTGAATTTATGGGAATGCCTCTTGTGTTTCCTTATTAGGTTATCATGTAATACATGATTTTTTAAATCAATAATCTTAGGACAGTTTGATTTGAGGAATGGGAAGAAGAAGATCTCACCTTTTACTTCTTCCTCCCTTAATCTCCGCATGGAAGATGGGAAATGAAATTTGTCAGATAAAGAAGGGGGAGTTGGTGTTCTTTTGTTCTCTCTCTTCCACTGTGTCATTTTCTACCTCCCCTGAAAGCATGTATCGCTTTTCTGAGAACTCATTAGCTCATTTTGGAGGTTGGAGCATGGTACCCTAATCCTAGTTTAGGCAAAGGGCAACTCTTTTCTAAGAGAATCTGGAGTGAGCCTCCTAGCTTCCCTTCTTCACATTTTCACCTGTTCTGCACCTCACATTCTTCCACCCCATAGGGTTGTGGGGCTATGTGTCTTTGTGGTGATGGTTGGTTTTTCTCTCTCCTCTCTTTAGGTGCATGGCTGCTTCCTAGTCCCATATTCTGGAGGAAACAATCCTAGAACCGTGGGCCAGTGAGCCAGGCAACCAGGCAGCCTTAAGCCCTCTCTTTGCCCGCCCTCCCCTGTGGGGGCCAGGATGCTGAAGAAGCAGTCTGCAGGGCTTGTGCTGTGGGGCGCTATCCTCTTTGTAGCCTGGAACGCCCTGCTGCTCCTCTTCTTCTGGACACGCCCAGCACCTGGCAGGCCGCCCTCAGACAGTGCTTTTGATGATGACCCTGCCAGCCTTACCCGGGAGGTGACCCGCCTGGCCCAGGATGCTGAGGTGGAGTTGGAGCGTCAGCGGTGGCTGTTGCAGCAAATCAGAGAGCATCATGCTCTATGGAGCCAGCGGTGGAGGGTGCCTACTGTGGCACCTCCTGCCCGGCCTCGTGTGCCTGTGACCTCACCGCCAGATGTGATCCCCATCCTGGTCATTGCCTGTGACCGCAGCACTGTTCGGCGCTGTTTGGACAAGTTGCTGCATTATCGGCCCTCAGCTGAGCACTTCCCCATTATTGTCAGCCAGGACTGTGGGCATGAGGAGACAGCCCGGGTCATTGCTTCTTATGGCAACGCAGTCACACACATCCAACAGCCTGACCTAAGCAACATTGCTGTGCAACCAGACCATCGCAAGTTCCAGGGCTACTATAAGATTGCCAGGCACTACCGCTGGGCATTGGGACAGATTTTCCATGAGTTCAAGTTCCCAGCAGCTGTGGTGGTGGAGGATGATCTAGAGGTGGCACCAGACTTCTTCGAGTACTTCCAAGCCACTTATCCACTGCTGAGGGATGACCCCTCCCTCTGGTGTGTATCTGCTTGGAATGACAATGGTAAGGAACAGATGGTGGACTCAAGCAAGCCTGAGCTGCTGTATCGCACAGACTTTTTCCCTGGCCTGGGCTGGCTACTGTTGGCTGAGTTGTGGGATGAGTTAGAGCCCAAGTGGCCTAAGGCCTTCTGGGATGACTGGATGCGTCGGCCTGAGCAGCGGAAGGGCCGAGCCTGTGTGCGCCCTGAAATCTCAAGAACGATGACCTTTGGCCGTAAGGGTGTAAGCCACGGGCAGTTTTTTGACCAGCATCTTAAGTTTATCAAATTGAACCAGCAGTTTGTGCCCTTTACACAGCTGGACCTGTCATACCTGCAGCAGGAGGCCTATGACCGGGATTTCCTTGCCCGTGTCTACGGTGCTCCTCAGCTACAGGTGGAGAAAGTGAGGACCAATGATCGGAAGGAGCTGGGGGAGGTGCGAGTACAGTACACAGGCAGGGACAGCTTCAAGGCCTTTGCCAAGGCCCTGGGTGTCATGGATGATCTCAAGTCAGGTGTTCCCAGGGCTGGCTACAGGGGTATTGTCACCTTCCAGTTTCGGGGCCGCCGTGTCCACCTGGCACCCCCACAGACCTGGGATGGCTATGATCCTAGCTGGAATTAGCAGTACCTGCCTGTCCCTTTTGGGTCCCTTTCTTGCCATACCATGAGCTGAGGTAGGATAGCAGTCCCTGGGCTGCATCATCCTGTTTTCCTCTTGGGTCCATTTTATCATCATCTTTTTTTTTGTTTGTTTGTTTTGAGTGGCATTCAAGTGCACAAATGATAAGGTGAGGGTTTATTCTCCCGTTTTCAAGGGAGTCAGAAGGGGAACCATTCTAGGGTATGTTGGGGTGGAGTATTAAGCAAGAAACCACTGTGTGGTAGCGGGAGACTTGGGCTTGTTGGGACTGGGAATGTCTATGTCCTGAGTTTTCTCCAAGTCATCTGTAGAGAGGTTGGCAAATAACTCTTGACCAAGCCTCCTCTTTCAGCCAGGGCATGAGCCCTGTACTACTCTTCTTCTTCACCTACTATGTGGGGCTGGATTATGTGAGAAGGGAACATTTGGGGCCAAAAGGAGACTAACCAAAAGGGTTTCACCATGAGGGGTGGGGTAGAGTTGTTCCCCAGGCTTTACTGCCTCCAGCTCTTCCTTCTTACCCTGACTTCCTCTCAGGTCTTCATTCTCTGCGGCCTAGCAGTGTGTGGTTTCTAAGATGAAAAGTGGAAGAGGGAAAAGCAAAACCCCTTCTCAGCTCATGTCAGGGCAAAGATAGTAGGGGGAAAGCCTGTGTGGGACTACCTTCCCTCTTTTTGCCTCAAAGAGACCTTGTTCTCCCCCCCCCCCC